>NC_064627.1:388302834-388609667 GCF_023864275.1 Schistocerca cancellata | reverse complement strand
TTACAAAATCTGACCATTCTTGCACATCTTTCGTTTCTGTTATCCAATCCAAACTTTCCAAACACATCTCCGTCTTTCCCTTCGCCAACCACCGCTTTAAAATCTCCCATTTCTGTTATACACGCCTTTTTCTTCTCTCTCTCCACCAGTGATTCATTTCTGCTGTAGCACTCTTCACTCTCATAGTCGTTGTGTTGCTTGGTTGGCATGTAGACCTGTATCAGAACTACATCTGTCTTGTGGCCTTTCAACCTCAGCATCATAAATCTGCTGTTTATGTATTCGACTTTCATTATCATGGTTTTTACCTTCTTCTTTACCATGATAGCTACTCCATTCATTCCGTTTTTTTCATCGCCTGAATAAAATTGTTTGTAGTCATCACTCTGTAACACACCAATGCCTCCCCATATCACGTCGCACATTCCAAGAATATCTATATTGTTGTGCTCCATCTCTTTTTTCGCATTTTCCAATTTACCAGATTGTAGTCCGCAGCTCGTGGTCGTGTGGTAGCGTTCTCGCTTCCCGCGCCCGGGTTCCCGGGTTCGACTCCCGGCGGGGTCAGGGATTTTCTCTGCCTCGTGATGACTGGGTGTTGTGTGTTGTCCTTAGGTTAGTTAGGTTTAAGTAGTTCTAAGTTATAGGGGACTGATGGCCATAGATGTTAAGTCCCATAGTGCTCAGAGCCATTTGAACCATTTGAACCAGATTGTAAGATGGTGCGAACGTTCCATGTACCAATTCTTAGCTTTTCCTCTTTTCTTTTTCTTTATCTTTATACTTTCAA
Source organism: Schistocerca cancellata (assembly GCF_023864275.1). NCBI lineage: Eukaryota > Metazoa > Arthropoda > Insecta > Orthoptera > Acrididae > Schistocerca > Schistocerca cancellata. Next base: position 388,608,877 of record NC_064627.1, on the reverse strand, counting down.
TCAGCCTCGATTTACTCCCCTCCCGGAGATCCGATTGAGGGGATGTTTTACCTCCGGAATCATTATTTTGCACATAGAGGGCCATGTCAAGTGCACGTTTGGGAATAGTAATGTGGTAGCTTCCCGTTGCTTTCCACAATAAAGGCAATGGTTGCAGGTAATTCAGTGTAACGGTTTCAACACTTGCAGTTTTCTACTTATCTTAATACGAGAGAGAGTTGAAAAACAAAATACAGCAGTGATACAGGCAGTGCCAGTCTAAAAGTGATTAAAAGAAACTTTAAGATTTTTGGTCACAGGTAAAGAATTCGATTGTTTTAAATTGAGTGTGCTAGTATCCACAAATACTATTATCACGCATTTTTAAAATATTTGTTCAGAAAAACATATGGCGACTGATCACATAGGTATGGAATGTTTATGTATCACTAAATAAATTACATCATGACTTTGTTCATTTTAAAAAAGTTTAAAAATCTAACTTGCTTAAGTTAGCATGTATCAAGTGTGTTATGCAGAAGGCAAACTGGGAAAAATATGAACAAGAGAATGGCGAATTGTCAAAACGGTAATACTCGCGCCTAACCACGACTGGTAAAATTGCAGCTTTCCACGGAACTTCTAGCCTTTCCAAAGAATAAATACTCTGTCATTTTCAAGCAAATATTTCTCGCAGTCAGATAAAGTACTGGTCAGGAGCAAACTCTAATAACCTTTTACTTCAAATAATAAACTTCAGTGATCAACAGCTACAAGTCAGAAGAATGCAATCATGTCACAAGTCTTCATGTATTATGAATAAGTATAGCCTTTACACTGGCTGCTCAGTGATATTTCCAAATTATTTGGCGTTTTGAGTTCAATTACAGTTTCAGTCAGTATGATATGAATGTTACCTGGTGCTATTATCTTGAAGGCGTGAACTGAGCATATAAAATATAAGTCATTTCATTTCTTCAGCGAACATAATCAGATTCTCCTTGGCTGCCGTCGTATTATCGCATCGATATCTCAGAGCACGCTGCCAGCGACTATTGTGATCCGCCGGTCGCACTGAAAACAGCCTGACTCGAGAAAATGAAAGAGTTCTGCAAAATTTCGAGCATGCAAGCATACATAAAATTCCCCATACCGCTATGGCGTTGACCTCAGCACTGATGTTACATAAAAGTCCAAATAAATAAACCGCGTAAAATAAATATTAACGGGCTACATAGATGATTCGTTACAACCTTCACAAAAATTTAAAGTAAGAGAAACGAATCTGGTGGTCCCTTGTATAACGTTTCGCGGTAAAACATGCTTTATAACTATGCAATTACAATTTTATTTATATATATAGGCACTGATTACGTCTGTGAACTCTGAATAATAATATAACAGAGACAATTACGTTATATTTTGTATTTGTAAAGGATTAAGTACTGGATTTGTGAAATAATATCTGTGTCGGCGAGTTCTGAAACCGCCATAGAAAAGAATTAGTAAAGAAAAACTCAGAGATTTCATGACAATCAGCCAATGTATAAATAGTAGTGTAAGAATAATAATGTCGTTGTCGTCTTCTTGGAGTCACGTAGAGAGTAGGAACCTGTGACGCTATGTTTAACGCATAGGTAGCTTTCATTTGTCAAGATTGTAATCTGGACGCCATTAGTCGCTGATTATAAAGAAAGGTTGTGAACTTGTTATTATTCTAGTTTTAAATATAGTTGTTTAAAGAGAATTCGTATGGTATTATTAGAATGCTTGCCTGGTATTTTACCGACTTGTTTAAGACATTTTCAGCCTTTTAAGTAGTGTTCGTGGTGCAGACCTGCGACACGGCGGAACGAGCCGCCGCCGCGGCAGATTAAAATCTGATAATAAGGGCAATCACACCGCAATAAGCGGTCAGGTAAAAAGTGAATTTCAAATTATTTCTTGCAGCAATTCGATATCGGAGTTCAAAGCAGCAGATTTTACGTTGTGTTTCACAGGCGGACGCGGGCTGGTAATATTGTAAACTTTAACAGTGCCAAAGTTCAAATACTTTCATGTTTCGGAAGGAAATCTTGCTAAGCAAAAATTATGGACTGGTAAAAGTTATAGAAAAATCATTTTCTGGTTAATAATGATAGTCTCAAGCCCTAGTGTTAGCCGTGGCACTGTTAATAATTAATGTTGACGAAAAATCCACTGCAAGGTTTGAGGTTCTTTAAGCATTGCGTACGGTAACTTCATTATTTTTGATAACAGAAATAATTTAAGAATATTTTTACGATAGTTGTAGCAGAGGTGGATATGTTGTGCATTCTATTAGTTCCAGTAACAAAACTATTCATTTAATAAGAAGCCAGTTCCAATGTAATAATAATTAATCTCAGTTATTCGCAACATACAATTAACCAAAGTAAACCAGTGTACAGAAAAAATAGTGGAAGGCGAAACTTGGTACCAGCATATGCTCTGCTATGCCGATTCACCCATGTATCTGAGTATACAATTGATATTGTTTTCCTTGAGACAAGTATTCTCACACCATTTGGTGGCTCCTATGTTCACGCTACCAGCAGTGTCGTGATTGTTAGAGCGGTATTTACTTTCGCGAATCGTTCTCGTCGGTTTGAACGCTGTGTCTGTCCGTGTTTTCTTAGTAGTTACTCTGCTGATAAGATGAGTGTTAACGATGTCATGGACGTATTTGTCTTTATACGTCTCCTTTTTTCACATTGTGATCGGTATCCTTGTACTGTTATTATTATTTCGTGTCAGAATAGCGGTTTTTCTGAACCATATTTTTAAAATTTCTAAAATTCTCCGGTATATTATGCGGGGACTCTGTGGGATTTGTTAAAAGATGACGCAACGTTTCGTCGTCGTTTGCGAAGTAAATCTCCAGAAGATAGGGGATGTTGGGTGAGTGGGGGTGGGGAGGGGGGGGGGGGGGTCCGTGACTTCGATGTCAGTCCGCAAAGAACTGCAGCTGCCCACTTTCTGACCGTGAAAGTTTCCATTTTGCAATAAAAGTTTTCTGTGTTATTCCTCCCGATATTTGTGTCTTAAGTATTCTTTTAGACTAGTCGACCAATATTTATTTTTAAGAAATCGTCAACAAAACTGGTCAGCACTGTACAACATGACGGCGGAAATCAGAAGAAGTCAACTGACTGATACTGACGGTGTTACTATTTAAGCAGTCTTCTTCTTATGATAAATAGAAATGATTGTAAAAAAGGCGAAAAGGAGGGAAGTTCGAACATGAGAAAAAGAACAGAGGTGTACTTTTATGTGGAAAAAGGGACGCTATATTGTGACACATTGCGCCGTTGCGCCGCACTAAAATGAAAATTTAGTATCGTAACTGCCATAAATACAGATAAAGGTAGCGCACTCTGCGCTGTATCGGAAACAACGTCGAGCCCAGGTGAAACACGCGAGCAGCAGGGTGTAAAATTAATGAACCTTCCCGTCACGTTAGCCAAGTAACGCACACGGGAATAAAGGTGAGGCGGTTACTGAATAGAAGGGGAGAATTTTTTTCCAGTGGGTCTAGTCTGTTGTCATGATTACAAAGTGGGCCGCATTATTCACGTTTTGCTTACCAATGCAGCGACAACTCACTTAGCATACGTACATTTTTACTTGCATGTCTGTTAATTACATTTGAAAAAAGGAACCAATACAGCAAAAACTTCATTTCCTCCACCATAATCGATGTAACTGCTGCTGTCTTCATTATTTAATCTCAACAATAAGTACTAACAATACTCCTAGATATTTGTTTCCTTCCTCGAGTCACTAGCTTCTAATGTTAAAATGAAACTTTATAAGCACACCTGACAAAAAAATTGGCCACCACCAGGACACATCACGCTAACACCATGTAACACATTGGTAATGGTAATTGCTGGGGGAGAGAGTCCTCTAGTTTCTTTGGGCATTCCACGGCAGTGATGGTTAGATCTCTCAGAGATACCAGTTTGCGAGCATAGTGATTACCACGTTTAACCTTCTGTTCAAATTAGCCCTGCACACTTTTGATGGGGCTAAGATCAGCTGATTTAACTGGCCAGTCGAGGTCAGATAGAATATCTGAGTATTCGTCAAATCACGAACGTAAGCGTGCAGCCCTGCTGAATTCTTGGATAACTGGAGTGTCCAAAACATACTAATAATGAAGATGTAGAAGAAACGGCAGAACTCGGTCACCGAGAATGGTGAAATACGGGGGCTATCTGAAAAATCCTCGGCCTCGCCCAAAGTGTGCAGCAATACTCCCCCCCCCCCCTTAGGTTGGTACGCATGTTAGTAAACGCCACGTAAAATTGCAAGTCATTCCAGGCAGTAGTTAACAGTAGGCAGTCGTACGAAGCAGTTGTGATTGCGAGTAGTGTTGAAAATGGAAAAAAATCGAACATCGTGCAGTGATTAAATTCTTCGGAAAAGAAGGTTTAACACCGATCGAAATTCATTTGCGGCTTGTAAATGTGTATGGCGGCTCTTTATCTTAAAACTTCCACCCTGAAGAAATGGGCGTCCGAGTTTAAACGTGGTCGTCAAACCATCCAAGAAGATACATGCGAAGAACGTCCAAAAAGTGCAAGCACACCAGACATCGTCAGCAAAGTGCATAATATGATTTTGCAAGGTAGGCATATGAAGGTGCCTGAAATTGCTAATGCTCCAAATCACACCATTAAATTTCGCGAAAGCTTGTCTTTATGTTAACCTGAAAAAAAAGGAAGCAAATGAGTACCACAAAACTTTCCATGTAGCTTTGGCAGTTGTCACCCTGCATTGGAAATGACTCTGGTCGGATAGTACCGATGATTTGATCCAATACTTCTAATGGATCTAAAAGGCAATGTTTCAGATAATGTTTCCAGTTTACAACGTTTTGCCCACGCTACTTCACGCCACAAAAGCACGAACTGAATGAACAATGAAAGATATTAGTTCATGCTTAGCCACAACAACAGCCGATATTCCTGCCTAGTTCTTTCAAATATGTTTCACCCCGGCCGATGGTCACGTACAGCAAGTCGCAAATGTGCTGCGCTGCTGTTCAGTAAAAGAGTCGTTTAAATGACAAAAAAACGATTGACGTGTAAACAAGTAGTTTTGTTTCTTTTCCAACATCGAAGGTTGTTTATATCTTTAATATTGAATTTCCATTGTTTCAAAAACTTCATTATCGATACTGAAACATCGATCGTTAAACATGCACCATCGATATTTTGTAAATATCGATAATCATATGCCGGCCGAGGTGGCCGAGCGGTTCTAGGCGCTACAGTCTGGAGCCGCGCGACCGCTACGGTCGCAGGTTCGAATCCTGCCTCGGGCATGGATGTGTGTGATGTCCTTAGGTTAGTTAGGTTTAAGTAGTTCTAAGTTCTAGGGGACTGATGACCTCAGAAATTCAGTCCCATAGTGCTCAGAGCCATTTGAACCATTTTGATAATCATAGAACACCCCTAATTATTACTATTAGAACAGTGAGGTGCCAATGGTTTCGCAACGTTACATCCAGTGCTGCTTTTCTGAGGGAACGCTGGGGGATGCGTACCCCTAAACTTTTACGTCGACAAAGTAACTTTTTTACGATGTTGAGAACTTGGAAGAGGGCCAAAGATTTATTTCACGGACGTAATTTTTTTATTTCATTTTTTCGTGTTGGTAATTGCCATAAGAACGATACTAGTGTAGTTTTTGGTGGGAAAATCGATGTCATTGACTGTTTCAAGCATTTCGAAGCTGCGGCAACCATTCTCGACAACTGAATCGCTGGCAGCCAGTTCGACAAGTTGTAGTGTCTTCGCCCGCTAATAGTGAGCGATGGTAGTGTTAAATGGATATGCGTACGCTCAAATAGCTTCCTTCATTCGAGGCGATGTAAACTGAAGTGTTCGATACCACTTTCTCTTGTATGGTTGTGTGTTTCTCGGTATCGCCTGCTTCATTTGAGCCGTAAAGTCAACTGAAGAGTCCAATACCATTTTTTTGTAGTTCGACATGTTAATGACGTCATGGCTAAAAGCAGATGGGTGGTATCCCATGCTTCAGTTATAACTAATTTTCGCTGCATTATATTGGAGTACACTCAAACTTTTTTTTTTTAGAAAAAAGCACTGGGTACATCGTTACAGCGATTAAGCATGCTCTAGAGAGTTTATCTCTACCGAAGTTGTCGAGGTTCCTATTAGGGGGAAGACACACAGGGGCACCACAGCGGAAGAGCCGCCACACTTGCGGGGCTGCTGCGATCGATGAAGACGAGTTGCAGTCCTGACCTTTCCTCGCGAGGCACGCGAATGCCTAACAGCCCACGGGAGCCTCCCCCACCCTCCGGCCCCACCCCCACTCGACTCTGCCATGAGCGTCGCTGCGATGCCAGGAATGCCTCTTTAGCCTTTCCCAGAAGCAGGAAGCTTTCTTTTTTCCCCGGGAGGCACCGCGCTCTAAAACGCACGCACACAAAGACGGAAGGATGAGAGAGAGAGGGGTAGAGAGAGAGAGAGAGAGAGAGAGAGAGAGAGAGAGAGAGAACGTTCCGAGATTGTTATTTACCAAGTTAGTAGTGGCTCCGTGGCGTTTTTCCATAAGTTTAATAAATACAACAGATACACATAAAAGAGACTTACAACAGACTGCCGACGTTGGTGTAACTTTTCGACCCTGCGACTTTAGAACTCATTTGGTTTTGAGGCAAAGAACGCGTCGAACCTTGTTCGGAGCTCATTTTTTTCTGGAAAGGAAGTTCCTTGAAGGTTCTTCGATAGGGAGCGGAAAAGGTGAATAACTGAGGGCACAAGATCAGGTGAATGAAGTTGGTGCGGAATGACTTACACAACTCCCGTATAGTGTTTATTGTCAGTCTAGCAGACTGCGGGCGGGCTTTGTGTAGAAGCATCACATTACTTCACGCAGTCTTCCTGGTCGTTGCTCTTCGACTGCGTCTGCAAGACATCTCAGTTGTTGACAATAAATGTCAACAGTGATGGTGACACCTCGGGGAAACAATTCGTAGTATATACCTTCGCTGCTCCACCAGCTGCATAACATTATCGTTGGTCGGTGCGCGCACTTCTTTGTATGGAGAGTTGCTGTTTTGTTTGGGCTCAACAATATCTTTCGTTTCCTTATGTTAGCATAAATACATGTCTCGACGCCAGTAACGATACAGGATTAGGAATGATCGGTGTTGTTGTTTACGAGCCACTTGATGACGAGCAAGCAAAGATGCACCTATGACCACCCATTGATTTTTCTGACTTTGCCTTAGCGCATGCTGTACCTATGCAACCGACTTTGAACTTTCCCCATTGCATGCAAATGTCGCACGATGGTTGGTTGATCACAGTTCAGCACATTTGTCAGTTCTCGAGTACTCTGACGTGGTTCACTGTGAATTAATACGATCTTCATCAAACACCGAAAGTCTTCCTGAATGTGGAGAGTCACTAATGTCAAAGCTATCCTTCTTAAAACGAGAAAACCATTTCCTTGCCGTGCTCTGTCAAACGGCATTATCCCCATACGTAACCAAATGTTTCTGGCTACCTACGCTGGTGTCACCCTTCTATTGGATTCAAACAGAAGAATACACCGGAAATGTTCCGATTTCTCCACTTGGCACACCATTTTCTACCGTTCACAGCTGCACTCACTACCTCTAAATGAGAAAATGACAGTATCTAAACGCAAACAGCAACAGTAAACTACAAACAAAAAACTACAATCGATAATAGCAACCAGCATACCAACACGCAGAACGAAAACGCTACGAACTTATGCAACGAACCTACTAATTTTACATGTTTGTGGCCTTAAGTATGTAGTTGTGGTCTTCAGTCCGTATCTTGTAAACAGTAAAGTGCCGCAACCGTGAGTTATAATACTGAATTAATTATTCATACTTGGATCTGTTGCTCTTTAATTGGCCGTGTTTACAGATAAGATTATCGAATATAGTATGCGCCTGTTTGCAAAACAGCAGCGTCTGGACATACAATAAAAACGGGTACATCGTGTTTTGACAAAGTGAAAAGTGTTATTTACATACGAAACGGCGGAAAATATGTGTAGTATTTGTGTCTCATCCTCAATGTTTCATGGCAACGCAAATGAAAACGTGTTTCCCAAACCTAAATGTAAGTGTACTTATAAATATAGAGGCCAAATATCTTCACGAAACACGATATAAAGTGCTGTGTGAATGCAACAACAAATTCACATTAACGTCATTAAGCTGCGGGTGACAAGTACCAGCATACGATAGTCTACACAGGGCCCTGCATAACTCTATAATGTAAAATTAAGGTCATGACAACAAACAAGAACTGCTTTTAGGCCTAAGTAGGTGTGGGATCCAGTTCAAGCACAGAATGTGTCATCGATGCCATCTAGGATTTCCCCCACCCCCACCGCCAGCGCCCACTCCAACCCCATATGGAAAAGGCCAATTGCCATATGTATAAAATGGCGATAATTCAAATTTTGGCGGGAGATTCAAAATTTCGGTGGAAATTTCAGAAAATAGCCCAAATTGTGCTAGATTGGAAGTTGTGTTGTTGTTGACTTAAGTACAAATTGGCGGGAAATTCAAAATGGAGCATTGTCGTGCTGGTTAACCTGGAATATCAGCACAGGGAATCTGAGACTTGGAATATTGGGACAGACTCCGTGTCGTCAGAATACAAGATGGTGATGGAAGATGGCCGACCTGGAATATTGTGGGAGGTAATCCAGGACTCTGCACACTGGGACATTCTCTATGACGAGAGAATCCGAGTTCTGGTGTACTGGCACTATGACGTCTGAGACAAAGGATCTTGGTGCAGGTTCAGCCCTGCCTGCTAACCTAATTTGACATGTTTCCTCGGCCACTGTCCACTCAGAGAAGTGTGTGGTTACTGCTTTTCCTAACTCTAAATTTGATTTTCTTTGCAGTTTATATTTTTAACACCACACTGGGAGCGAAAGACCCTCAATCAGAAGTGTATGGAGAACTCCTGCATACTGCTTTTCCTAACTCCAATTCCTCTAACTTGCCTTGGACTCGCACCAGTGACATTTCCGTACACAGAAACATTACATGCATACTACCTCCGCAAAGTGGAAGCTACCGCGGCACGCACACCCCGTAAGTAGGCTGTTTAGGTTTTTATGCTGGTAACGCCACGTAGCGCTCTATATGAAAATCAATGGCTGTGCTGTGTGCAGTCTGTGGCTGGTTTGCATTGTTGGAATTTGCTATTGTAGTGTTGGGCAGTTGGCTGTTAACAGCGCGTAGCGTTGCGCAGTTGGAGGTGAGCCGCCAGCAGTGGTGGATGTGGGGAGAGAGATGGCGGAGTTTTGAGAGCGGATGACCTGGACGTGTATCCATCAGAGAGAGTAAATTTGTAATACTGGATATCATGAACTGATATATATATATATATATATATATATATATATATATATTATGACTTTTGAACACTATTAAGGCAATTACATTGTTTGTTCTCTACCAAAATCTTTCATTTGCTTAGTATGCCTATCAGTAGTTAGTGCCTTCAGTAGTTAGAATCTTTTATTTAGCTGGCAGTACTGGCGCTCGCTGTTTTGCAGTAGTTCGAGTAACGAAGATTTTTGTGAGGTAAGTGATTCATGAAAGGTGTAGGTTAGTCAGGGACATTCTTTTGTAGGGATTATTGAAAGTCAGATTGCGTTGCGCTAAAAATATTGTGTGTCAGTTTAGTGTTTATCAGAATAAGTAAAGAGAGTAATGTCCGAGTACTTTCAGTGTTGCTCAGCTGTCTGAAAAGCAAACAACGTAAGAGGTTCATGAGCACAGTCATTTATTAATTTTTCTAAGGGGACGTTTCAACCCCTTGTCCTAAGTGTGACTCCACATGTGTTATGTTTAAATGGACAGCAGGGAATAGGCCAGTAATAATTCATTTTTGTTTGAACAAGCAAATACCAGACTGGGGAGAAGTTCCCTTTTCGCAATCGCAAAGTTCGTGGTGATCGAGAAGTGTGGCGATAAGAACCATGGCACCACTGCCGAAGTCAGAAGAGATGGCCACAGGGTTCGCCGCGCTGTGCAAGGTACGAGGGTCTCGAGTTAAAATGACGGGAAACATGAAGACCCCTATACTTTAACCCAAATGACAGTGAGAATGAGAGGAAATGTTAGGATTGAGAAACACCGGAGATGACAATTGTGTGCAAACTCTGGGGGGGGGGGGGGGGAGGGGGGGCAGATAAGAGAGAGAGAGGATTCAGATATTGTGCTTGTAAAATTTAGCATGTGTGGAACGGACTCTTATCTATTTACGGACAATAACATGACCATCATCACAGATCCTTTTTTTAATTGTCATTTCATTCCCCCATGGACTGGCAGAAGTGATGTAGCCGCTCTTCAACCTACTGTTTTGAATACAATCGTTGTATTAAAACATAGAAAGATGAACAAGTGGTTGGGGTAGTGATGAAAGGGATCTAGGGTGCTGTGGGTTGAAGAGGTTCGATGTATTAGACAAGTGTGTCTGCTAGGATAAAGCAGAAGTGGCAGTGGTTTTGGACAGTGGCATTTAAATCAAAAGCTGAACAGGCTGCCAGCGTGAGATGATAGAGGATATGTGAACACTCGATTGGGTAGATTTTTTGAAGGACAGTGGTAATGAACCGGATGATGACTTAAGCAGTACCAAGCAAGGTGGCGCAGTGGCTAGCACATTGGACTCGCATTTGGGAGGACAACGGTTCAAACCCGCGTCCATCCATGCTGATTTAGGTTTTCCTTGATTTCCCTCAATTGCTTAAGGCCAGTACCGGAACGCCTTTGAAAGGTTATGGCTGATTTCCTTCCCCATTCTTCCCTAATCCGAGCTTGTGCTCCGTCTCTAATGACCTCGTTGTCTTTCTCCTCTTCAGCCATAGGAGTAGGACGTAGAAAGTTGTTTGTGTGGCATGGTGTGGTTGTAGGGTGGATTGGAATGGTCAGTTCAGGTTTGGTGGGAGGGAATTTGGTTGTAAACCAAATGCAGTGCGCTCCATAAACTTGTGACATTCTTCGATGAATTTAGATTCCGCGCACTCCTTCCGCTAAAAGACCCCTTTGCTGTTCTGCTGAAGCCTCCATTTCTCTGTTTCAAGCACTAATAAGTGCAATGGACGGTCGAAGTGAGCTCGTGCTCGTTCTATCGACACGTGGGTGTGCGTCCATGAGCCTCTAGTGGCGAGTTTGGAACCATACTTTCTTCCAAGAGCAATGGAATCATGAGCCCTACAGCGGTTTCCATTTTACAGTCGCTGGTTCAAATGGTTCAAATGGCTCTGAGCAGTATGGGACTTAACATCTGAGGTCATCAGTCCCCTAGGACGTAGGACTACTTAAACCTAACTAACCTAAGGACATCACACACATCCATGCCCGAGGCAGGATTCGAACCTTCGACCGTAGCGGTCGCGCGGCTCCAGACTGCAGCGCCTAGAACCGCTCGGCCACTCCGGCCGGCTACAGTCGCTGGCTCAGTTACGTTTGATGCAGCTTGTACTGTACGCACAAGAACCAAGAAGGGACAATAAGAACGCTAGACTAAGGGTTGGAATACACGTGAGAGTTTCTTACTCCCAGGCAGTTTGGTATTCTCAGGTGGTGCTTCCAGAATTATTTACACTAGGGGGGAATTTTCGCTGATAACTATCTGATTGTTAGTTGCACATACCTTCTGTAAGTGTCTGAGAGCCTTGGGAGAGCTGATGTCGGTTGCGTTTACACACAGTGTCTGTGAGAGCTGAGTGGTCACTGTCCAGGAGCTTTTGCTGTCGTAGTTCTGTGCGTGAAGGAGAGCGATGAAAGAGTGTCGGGCTGCCGCTGCACTTTTCATACTTTTAGTGGCAAAGGAAAACTTAAATGACCGTTTTCGTCATGGATATGAGAGTGGATTAGATGGCGGGATGATTTGGAGCATGCAAGAATCTCATTGTAGAGCTTGTGACTGAAAATCCACAACACTGAAATTTTACAAGAGTGACAGCGATGGAGATGGAAGAAATACTGTTTATAACAGGACCGAAAATTGCCTATCTAGATACTACACTCCTGGAAATGGAAAAAAGAACACATTGACACCGGTGTGTCAGACCCACCATACTTGCTCCGGACACTGCGAGAGGGCTGTACAAGCAATGATCACACGCACGGCACAGCGGACACACCAGGAACCGCGGTGTTGGCCGTCGAATGGCGCTAGCTGCGCGGCATTTGTGCACCGCCGCCGTCAGTGTCAGCCAGTTTGCCGTGGCATACGGAGCTCCATCGCAGTCTTTAACACTGGTAGCATGCCGCGACAGCGTGGACGTGAACCGTATGTGCAGTTGACGGACTTTGAGCGAGGGCGTATAGTGGGCATGCGGGAGGCCGGGTGGACGTACCGCCGAATTTGCTCAACACGTGGGGCGTGAGGTCTCCACAGTACATCGATGTTGTCGCCAGTGGTCGGCGGAAGGTGCACGTGCCCGTCGACCTGGGACCGGACCGCAGCGACGCACGGATGCACGCCAAGACCGTAGGATCCTACGCAGTGCCGTAGGGGACCGCACCGCCACTTCCTAGCAAATTAGGGACACTGTTGCTCCTGGGGTATCGGCGAGGACCATTCGCAACCGTCTCCATGAAGCTGGGCTACGGTCCCGCACACCGTTAGGCCGTCTTCCGCTCACGCCCCAACATCGTGCAGCCCGCCTCCAGTGGTGTCGCGACAGGCGTGAATGGAGGGACGAATGGAGACGTGTCGTCTTCAGCGATGAGAGTCGCTTCTGCCTTGGTGCCAATGATGGTCGTATGCGTGTTTGGCGCCGTGCAGGTGAGCGCCACAATCAGGACTGCATACGACCGAGGCACACAGGGCCAACACCCGGCATCATGGTGTGGGGAGCGATCTCCTACACTGGCCGTACACCACTGGTGATCGTCGAGGGGACACTGAATAGTGCACGGTACATCCAAACCGTCATCGAACCCATCGTTCTACCATTTCTAGACCGGCAAGGGAACTTGCTGTTCCAACAGGACAATGCACGTCCGCATGTATCCCGTGCCACCCAACGTGCTCTAGAAGGTGTAAGTCAACTACCCTGGCCAGCAAGATCTCCGGATCTGTCCCCCATTGAGCATGTTTGGGACTGGATGAAGCGTCGTCTCACGCGGTCTGCACGTCCAGCACGAACGCTGGTCCAACTGAGGCGCCAGGTGGAAATGGCATGGCAAGCCGTTCCACAGGACTACATCCAGCATCTCTACGATCGTCTCCATGGGACAATAGCAGCCTGCATTGCTGCGAAAGGTGGATATACACTGTACTAGTGCCGACATTGTGCATGCTCTGTTGCCTATGTCTATGTGCCTGTGGTTCTGTCTGTGTGATCATGTGATGTATCTGACCCCAGGAATGTGTCAATAAAGTTTCCCCTTCCTGGGACAATGAATTCACGGTGTTCTTATTTCAATTTCCAGGAGTGTATTAAGCATAAATCCATTAGTGTTAAAGACAGACGCTTGTGGCAATAATATTTCGAGCTTCAGCAGCGTTTGTTCCCTTTAATATTTGGCAAAGTAACAGCTACGATGAAATAACATTACACCAATTTCACCGCGATGCACATAAACGTTCTAAAGCAAAACAGGGCGAAAAACTGATGAATGAAGCATTTACGGACATGAAGGTTTTGTCTTGTGTTGTCTTAAGGAACCACTTATGCATTCATAAAGGTCTGTTCTTCAACACCCACTATAATAATACAATCAATAAATACACGTCATACAACTTTATAGATAGAGCTGTATTGTGTGAAGTTGTAAGACGTGTATATTTCTATTGTCTATTGTCAAACCACAATTTATGAAAGATGTTTATATTTTATTAATAGGATTAAGGAGGAATAATTAATATTTGTCATGCTGGAAATAATCGTGGTAGCAGGGAATGTCTGCACCGAAGTATTGTTGGCAAGAGGGACCGCACAGCAGTATAATTTTAAAAAGGGCGAGAGAGACAGCGTATGGATACAATTTAAGAAAAGAGCGGGATAGACCGCGCGTTGATACATTTTGTAATGGTAGCAGGGATTGTCTGCACCAGAAAGCATTGTTGGCAGGAGAGACCGCACTTTAGCGTTCGTAGGAAGTCAGTAGTAAGCGAGATGTGAAGCAAGTCAGTAGCAGGTCTGAAGCGAGAGGTTGAGAGGAGCGGTGTGCCTGCCAGCCACTAGCTGTGATTTACAAGAGATTATAAACGGATGTACAGAGACATCAGCTAACTATTATCATAAGAGGAACTAATACTATTGAATTAATTTTTTGAGAAACTCAAGGCTACTGAAGGTATGTTTGCGCATTGCTAGTTGTAAGATTATTGTAAAAAGTAAGTCCCATTTGAACGTTTGTAAAATCATTTCATTCAGAATATAATTAATTTTGCCAGCAATATTGCATTACTGCTTATAACCCATCTCAAAAACCATCAACGTAAAACTTTGCAAAATTTTATTGTTATCAAGAAAAGTTTAACTATGAATTACGTAATTTCAGTCAAATTAATTAAAGAATAACGTCAGCTTTGGTAATAAATACAACCACTTATTATGACAGCTCACCAGTAGCTAATAGAGTATAGTAAAACAGAGTAAGTATATTCATGTCGCAGTTCAATGTAGCAGACAGATGGCGATCCAGTAACAGTAAAAAAGGTAAGGAACAGTTTTGATTTATTGCGGGTAACGACTGAGGGCCACGACGACGACACATTCTACTGGGTTATTACAAATGATTGAAGCGATTTCACAGCTCTACAATAACTTTATTATTTGAAATATTTTCACAATGCTTTGCACACACGTACAAAAACTCAAAAAGTTTTTTTAGGCATTCAAAAATGTTCGATATGTGCCCCTTTAGTGATTCGGCAGACATCAAGCCGATAATCAAGTTCCTCCCACACTCGGCGCAGCATGTCCCCATCAATGAGTTCGAAAGCATCGTTGATGCGAGCTCGCAGTTCTGGCACGTTTCTTGGTAGAGGAGGTTTAAACACTGAATCTTTCACATAATCCCACAGAAAGAAATCGGATGGGGTTAAGTCGGGAGAGCGTGGAGGCCACGACATGAATTGTTGATCATGATCTCCACCACGACCGATCCATCGGTTTTCCAATCTCCTGTTTAAGAAAAGCTTCTGCTTTAGCCTTTTCCGTAAGATTTTCCAAACCGTCGGCTGTGGTACGTTTAGCTCCCTGCTTGCTTTATTCGTCGACTTCCGTGGGCTACGCGTGAAACTTGCCCGCACGCGTTCAACCGTTTCTTCGCTCACTACAGGTCGACCCGTTGATTTCCCCTTACAGAGGCATCCAGAAGCTTTAAACTGCGCATAACATCGCCGAATGGAGTTAGCAGTTGGTGGATCTTTGTTGCACTTCGTCCTGAAGTGTCGTTGCCCTGTTATGACTGACTGATGTGAGTGCATTTCAAGCACGACATACGCTTTCTCAGCTCCTGTCGCCATTTTGTCTCACTGCGCTCTCGAGCGCTCTGGCGGCAGAAACCTGAAGTGCGGCTTCAGCCGAACAAAACTTTGTGAGTTTTTCTACATATCTGTAGCGTGTCGTGACCATATGTCAATGAATGGAGCTACAGTGAATTTATGAAATCGCTTCAATCATTTGTAATAGCCCTGTATGTTTCGTCGAAAGAATCAGAAAATAACTTTTAATAAGCAGCATTTAAATTTGTATGCTAAGGATGAGAAAGAGAATTAATTTCAAAGGGAAGATTTCATTTGTTATTATTAGAAATCCTAAGAGAAGGTTTCATAGGTTATTGTAGGAGGGAAGGTTGCGTAACAACAAAAGAGATATAGAGGAGACGGGAAGGTTTGAAAGTTAAAAGGCAATTTTCCGAGTTCCGAAACGATTACTGTAACATGACTTCACTTGTTTCTCTGTGTTAACTAATCAATGTTATAAAATACTTTCCCTTATTCCTTGAATAGTGGATATCTGGTAAATTTCTTCTGTAGAGGTATTAAAAACTGTAGCCATTTCAGCCAACAAACTTTGCTTCTTATCTCAGTTCCTGTGGTCCAGTTACTCCATAATGCTGGCCCTTCCTCGCACGAAGTAATTGGTAGCTGTCTTCAATATCGCTGACATTCACTCACGGTGCATATCCATCGCGACAGTGATCTCACTTGTTCCGACTATGCCGGTACACGATTATAGAGAGGGGCGTTCCAGCCTTGATATGGTGCAGTGGGTACTGTGCTAATCTTTCATCCATCTTTCTCGTATTAACGTGTGATCGATTCTCATCAGTGGAAATTCTTTTTCGTTTTTTAATTCTATATGATGCCAAGGGCCTCGCCGCAGTGGCAACACCGGTTCCCGTCAGACCACTGAAGTTAAGCGCTGTCGGGGTTGGATAGCACTTGGTTGGCTCATCGTCCGGTTTGCCAAGCGCTGTTGGCGTGCGGGCTGCACTCAGCTCTTGTAAGGCAAACTGAGGAGCCACATGATCGAGAAGTAGCGGCGCCGGCCACGAAAACTGACAACGGTCGGCCGAGCGGTGTGCTGACCACATGCCCCTCCGTAACCGCATCCAGTGACGCCTGTGAAACCCAGAAAATATTAGATACAGGCTCCCAGGTAGATGCCATTTTCCTTGACTTCCGGAAGGCGTTCGATACAGTTCCGCACTGTCGCCTGATAAACAAAGTAAGAGCCTACGGAATATCAGACCAGCTGTGTGGCTGGATTGAAGAGTTTTTAGCAAACAGAACACAGCATGTTGTTCTCAATGGAGACACCTCTACAGACGTTAAAGTAACCTCTGGCGTGCCACAGGGGAGTGTTATGGGACCATTGCTTTTCACAATATATATAAATGACCTAGTAGATAGTGTCGGAAGTTCCATGCGGCTTTTCGCGGATGATGCTGTAGTATACAGAGAAGTTGCAGCATTAGAAAATTGTAGCGAAATGCAGGAAGATCTGCAGCGGATAGGCACTTGGTGCAGGGAGTGGCAACTGACCCTTAACATAGACAAATGTAATGTATTGCGAATACATAGAAAGAAGGATCCTTTATTGTATGATTATATGATAGCGGAACAAACACTGGTAGCAGTTACTTCTGTAAAATATCTGGGAGTATGCGTGCGGAACGATTTGAAGTGGAATGATCATATAAAATTAATTGTTGGTAAGGCGGGTACCAGGTTGAGATTCATTGGGAGAGTCCTTAGAAAATGTAGTCCATCAACAAAGGAGGTGGCTTACAAAACACTCGTTCGACCTATACTTGAGTATTGCTCATCAGTGTGGGATCCGTACCAGATCGGGTTGACGGAGGAGATAGAAAAGATCCAAAGAAGAGCGGCGCGTTTCGTCACAGGGTTATTTGGTAACCGTGATAGCGTTACGGAGAAGTTTAACAAACTCAAGTGGCAGACTCTGCAAGAGAGGCGCTCTGCATCGCGGTGTAGCTTGCTCGCCAGGTTTCGAGAGGGTGCGTTTCTGGATAAGGTATCGAATATATTGCTTCCCCCTACGTATACCTCCCGAGGAGATCACGAATGTAAAATTAGAGAGATTAGAGCGCGCACAGAGGCTTTCAGACAGTCGTTCTTCCCGCGAACCATACGCGACTGGAACAGGAAAGGGAGATAATGACAGTGGCACGTAAAGTGCCCTCCGCCACACACCGTTGGGTGGCTTGCGGAGTATAAATGTAGATGTAGATGTAGGATGTCACGGCGGTCGGTCAGTACCATTGGACCTTCCGGGGCCTGATCGGACGGAGGTTAATTCTATATGACACGTCTATGATGTTTTTATACGCTATTTGCTGCGTAGCTTTGTTTCAAAAAATGGCTCTGAGCACTATGGGACTCAACATCTTAGGTCATAAGTCCCCTAGAACTTAGAACTACTTAAACCTAACTAACCTAAGGACATCACACACACCCATGCCCGAGGCAGGATTCGAACCTGCGACCGTAGCAGCCCCGCGGTTCCGGACTGCAGCGCCAGAACCGCACGGCCACCGCGGCCGGCAGCTTTGTTTAAGTCTACTACTTTCGAAACAGGCTAATTGCTCGTGTTGTTTGTTTATGACATGGGTAGTGTACCTTTTCTACCTACCGCCCACTCTTGTATCTCCGTTAGCAGGAAAATTTTCTAACCGCGCCTCCCCTCCACTAGTTTCATGGTAATTCCGAAGTAACTTTATACAGTGTATAAAGAATAGTTACAGCAAGTTGACGCATTCAATAATTACTTACCAAATACTTTATGTCTAAATTTTATAAAAATTTTAGGAACACGTTTCTAAAAATTCGAACCGCCTATCGCCTACCATGAAGGCTGGAACAGCTACTAGTGGGTAGTAGAGTCCAAATTGACTGCTACTGGTTTAGGACGAAGACCGATGATTTCTTGACTCAGAAACACGCCGCGGCCACATATTATGGCTCAAACAGCGCAGTTTCGCGGGTACTTTTATTTAATTAGTGCATGAGTGCGGCGCCGGCCGGAGTGGCCGTGCGGTTCTGGGCGCTACAGTCTGGAGCCGAGCGACCGCAACGGTCGCAGGTTCGAAACCTGCCTCTGGCATGGATGTGTGTGCTGTCCTTAGGTTAGTTAGGTTTAATTAGTTCTAAGTTCTAGGCGACTGATGACCTTAGAAGTTAAGTCGCATATTGCTCAGAGCCATTTCTAGCATGAGTGCGGCAAATTTATATTACCAAGATGTGACAGTGTACGAACTGTGAAACACTGCGCAAACTGGGACGCATTATGACCTCTCAGCACTCACTGACTACTCTCATCTCTCGCGACAATGCAGGCACAGTTTTCCTTTTTTCTTTTTACTATCAAAAACAGTCTTGATTACAAATTATTTATTCCGGTCAGCGGTTTCGACCACAACTGTGGTCATCTTCAGACCAATGAGCAGGAACCTCCTTCTGGTGGTAGTGATTGATTTACCACCAGGAGGAGGTTCTTGCTCATTGGTCTGGAAATGACCACAGTTGTGGTCGAAACCTGTCACCGGAATAAATAATTTGTGATCAAGACTGTTTTTGATATAAATATTACTAATAACACTTATCACTGGTTGCTCCTACAATGTATTCAACAATTTTTCTTGCCTGAGAGCTATGGCGAGCGGTTCTCGGGAGAAACGTTTCCGTCTGTACGAGAGGTCTCAACTCGTAGAGCGCGACTATCTGAGATTTTGCCCCACTCTCGGCCAATAGCGGCGAACTGTGTCTCGGGCACTGTTTACACGACACGTATTACTCGCAAAAGCTCTCTGAGAGCAAAGAATTCTCGTTGTACACCTAGCTTAAGAACGACGAGTTCTGACTAAACAAAAGATGTAAGTCAGGGATGCAGCGTTTTCCCCATACTGTTCAACCTATACATCGTAGAAAAGTTTATGATAATGAAAGACAGCTTCAGGAGTGGGATTAAAATTTAGGGTGACAGTTAAGATTCGATGATGATCTAGCTGTTGTTGTTGTTGTGGTCTTCAGTCCTCAGACTGGTTTGATGCAGCTCTCCATGCTACTCTATCCTGTGCAAGCTTCTTGATCTCCCAGTACCTACTGCAACCTACATCCTTCTGAATCTGCTTAGTGTATTCATCTCTTGGTCTCCCTCTACGATTTTTACCCTCCACGCTGCCCTCTAATACTAAATTGGTGATCCCTCGATGTCTCAGAACATGTCCTACCAACCGATCCCTTCTTCTAGTCAATTTGTGCCACAAGTTCCTCTTCTCCCCAATTCTATTCAATACCTCCTCATTAGTTATGTGATCTAATCTTCAGCATTCTTCTGTAGCACCACATTTCGAAAGCTTCTAATCTCTTCTTGTCTAAACTATTTATTGTCCATGTTTCACTTCCATACATGGCTACACTCCATACAAATACTTTCAGAAACGACTTCCTGACACTTAAATCTATACTCGATGTTAACAAATTTTTCTTCTTCAGAAACGCTTTCCTTGCCACTGCCAGTCTACATTTTATATCCTCTCTACTTCGACCATCATCAGTTATTTTGCTCCCCAAATAGCAAAACTCTTTTACTACTTTAAGTGTCTCATTTCCTAATCTAATTCCCTCAGCATCACCCGACTTAATTCGACTACATTCCATTATCCTCGTTTTGCTTTTGTTGATGTTCATCTTATACCCACCTATCAAGACACTGTCCATTCCCTTCAACTACTCTTCCAAGTCCTTTGCTGTCTCTGACACTATTACAATGTCATCGGCGAACCTCAAAGTTTTTATTTCTTCTCCATGGATTTTAATACCTACTCCGAATTTTTCTTTTGTTTCCTTCACTGTTTGCTCAATATACAGATTGAATAACATCGGGGATAGGCTACAACCCTGTCTTACTCCCTTCCCAACCACTGCTTCCCTTTCATGTCCCTCGACTCTTATAACTGCCATCTGCTTTCTGTACAAATTGTAAATAGCCTTTCGCTCCCTGTATTTTACCCCTGCCACCTTCAGAATTTGAAAGAGAGTATTCCAATCAACATTGTCAAAAGCTTTCTCCAAGTCTACAAATGCTAGAAACGTAGGTTTGCCTTTCCTTAATCTTTCTTCTAAGATAAGTCGTAGGGTCAGTATTGCCTCACGTGTTACAACATTTCTACGGAATCCAAACTGATCTTCCCCGAGGTCGGCTTCTATCAGTTTTTCCATTTGTCTGTAAAGAATTCGCGTTAGTATTTTGCAGCTGTGACTTATTAAACTGATTGTTCGGTAATTTTCACATCTGTCAACACCTGCTTTCTTTGGGATTGGAATTATTATATTCTTCTTGAAGTCTGAGGGTATTTCGCCTGTCTCATACATCCTGCTCACCAGATGGTAGAGTTTTGTCAGGACTCGCTCTCCCAATGCTGTCAGTAGTTCTAATGGAATGTTGTCTACTCCGGGGGCCTTGTTTCGACTCAGGTCTTTCAGTGCTTTGTCAAACTCTTTACGCAGTATCATATCTCCCATTTCATCTTCATCTACCTCCTCTTCCATTTCCATAATATTGTCCTCAAGTACAGCGCCCTTGTATAGACCCTCTATATACTCCTTCCACCTTTCTGCTTTCCTTTCTTTGCCTAGAACTGGGTTTCCATCAAAGCTCTTGATATTCATGCAAGTGGTTCTCTTTTCTCCAAAGGTCTCTTTAATTTTCGTGTAGGCAGTATCTATCTTACCCCTAGTGAGATAAGCCTCTACATCCTTACATTTGTCTTCTAGCCATCGCTGGTTAGCCATTTTGCACTTTCTGTCGATCTGATTTTTGAGACGTTTGTATTCCTTTTTGCCTGCTTCATTTACTGCATTTTTATATTTTCTCCTTTCATCAATTAAATTCAATATTTCTTCTGTTGCCCAAGGATTTCTACTAGCCCTCGTCTTTTTACCTATTTGATCCTCTGCTGCCTTCACTATTTCATCCCTGGAAGCTACCCATTCTTCTTCTACTGTATTTCTTTCCCCCATTCCTGTCAATTGTTCCCTTATGCTCTCCCTGAAACTCTGTGTAACCTCTGGTCTAATCAGTTTGTCCAGATCCCATCTCCTTAAATTCCCACCTTTTTGCAGTTTCTTCAGTTTTAATCTACAGTTCATAACCAATAGATTGTGCTCAGAGTCTACATCTGCCCCAGGAAATGTCTTACAATTTAAAACCTGGTTCCTAAATCTCTATCTTACCATTATATAATCTATCTGATACCTTTTAGTATCTCCAGGGTTCTTCCATCTATACAACCTTCTTTCATGATTCTTGAACAAAGTGTTGGCTATGATTAAGTTATGCTCTGCGCAAAATTCTACCAGGCGGCTTCCTCTTTCATTTCTTAGCCCCAATCCATATTCACCTACTATGTTTCCTTCTCTCCCTTTTCCTACTGACGAATTCCAGTCACCCATGACTATTAAATTTTCGTCTGTACCTGAATAATTTCTTTTATCTCATCGTACATTTCATCAATTTCTTCGTCATCTGCAGAGCTAGTTGGCATATAAACTTGTACTACTGTAGTACGCGTGGGCTTCGTGTCTATCTTGGCCACACTAATGCGTTGACTATGCTGTTTGTAGTAGCTTACCCGTACTCCTATTTTTTTTATTCATTATTAAACCTACATCTGCATTACCCCTATTTGATTTTGTATTTATAACCCTGTATTCGCCTGACCAAAAGTCTTGTTCCTGCTGCCACCGAACTTCACTAATCCCCACTATATCTAAGTTTCACCCATACATTTACCTTTTTAAATCTAGCTATCCTCAATAAAAGTAAGAAAGAATCACAAGACACATTGAACGATGTGAGTAGTCTACTGAGGACGGAATATGGACAGAGATTAAATCCAGCAAAGACGATAGTAATGATGTGTAGTGTAAATAAGATAAGCTATGAAATTAAAATCAAAACTGGGGACCGCGAAGCAGACGGAGCAAAGGAATTCTACTATCTTGGAAGCGAAATAGCACATGATAGTCAGAGCAAGGAGGAAATAAAAGCAAAGTAGAGCAAGGAAAGAGGCCGTTACTGGCAGAAAGAACTTTGCTGATATGAAACATAGGCCTTAATTTGAGGAAGAAAGTTTTGAGAACGTACATCTGAAGCTCAGAATTGTGTTAAAGCGAATAACTGAGAGTGGCAAACACCAGAAAAGAAGAGAATCGAAGCGTTTGAGATGTTGTGCTATTGAAGATGTTGAAAATAAGGTGGAATGATAAAACAGAAATGAGGAGGTTCTCCGCAGAAACGGAAATGATATAAATACATGTAAAACAGTAAAACCAAGGAGAGACAGCATGAGAGGACAAGTGTTATGAAAACAAGTAAAAACTTTCGTGGTACTACAGGAACTGTGGAGGAGAAGAAATGCAGGGGGAGGCAGAGATTGAAATATATCCAACAAATAAAGCAGGACGCTGGGGTACGTGTAAGTGCTACTCTGAGATAAATATGGCGGCACGCGAGAGGAAGTCATGGATGGCCGCGCCAAATCATACTGAAGACAGTGGCCCAAAAAAACAAAAAACAAAAAAAGAACAAAAATGTCCGGAGATGTCCAGATAAAACATCTCATTGTCATCATTAATTTTCTGAATTGCTGGAACAGGGCTGTAGCAACAACAATAAGTCTCGTTGAAATCAGACGGGATTTACGCAACGGCCTTACGTAATCCTGCGAGCTTACAGTTGCGTTACATCCGCCTTCCATGAAATAGTAAAGCCCAATTACACCGAATCAGGCCACTGCGCACTTCACAGCGCCTCGCATGCAATACCGGGCTCTTTGATGTAGTCCTCGGGCTTCTCAGTCGATCGATGCTTTAAACTTTTTTATTCGCGGTTCCTGGAAGGTTGGCTAGTGAACAACCGCTCAAAGCGGTAACATTTTCGTCCCAAAACATTTTCACTGTTCATTCATCAAATGTAAACTACGCTCGACATCTTTCGCCAAACTGTCGCCAAATCTATTGAAATCTATTTTTAATATGTTGGAGTGTCAAAATTCCAAAACAGTGTTTCGGCTTGAATTTCGCAGAATCTATTCCTTCATTTACTGAAAACTGGCTTAAACATAGGTATCATAAAGTCGCTGTCCAAAATCCGGAAAGTAGTTGCTAAAGCGCGGCAAGCAGGCAAGGTTGCGGAGAGAGAGAGAGAGAGAGAAAAAAAAGAGGCCAATCCACTACAGTTATAGTGGGTGGACGTGTACGGCGCCCCGAAGCGCCCCCCCCCCCCACCCCCCAATGGAATGGCACAGTATTTAAGCAGTATAGACGTGCTCTAATTGTAAGGATATCGCCACTATAAAGTAAAGTTGACGTCACCAATTGTATCTGTGTGTGAGCGAGTGGCAGATGCTACTAATACACTGTCGGAGATAACTTACGGTTGCCTGTTGCATATTATTCTGTTAATATATTGATTCACTGAACTGAAACGGAACTGAATTAAACACACGATCGCTAAAGGTGACCCTGTTGGCCTGACCGGCACGGTAGCTTAGCGTGTTCAATAGATCGATAAAAAAAATTAGGGAAGTTGTCATCGATTGGATCTGAGTGGTGTCATGGAACATCCGCACAGAACTGCTAACAAAAAATGTTGAAGAAACAAATAGATAAAGAAAAGAAACACGAGTAGAGTACTAGACTCCGGCCCTGGAAGTTCCAGATTGACTCCCGGGCAGTGGTAGTGTTTTCTCCTCGGTCAAATCTTTTCAGGACGGATCTAGCTCCACTCAGCCTGCGTCAAAATCAGTACAGTGGACCTTTCCTGGGGGTAAAAGGTGACCGTGGGACCGTGGCAAGGGAGCCGGCACTACTTTCCCGAGTGCCGGGGAGAATAGAAAGATTGCACTCGACCGGCAGCCAGGACGATAGTCCGGCAACGAGCTAGCGCTACAGGCTTTACCTTTTTATTGATGGTTACAATGTCTATGTTTATAGGTTGTCTGTATCTTCAGAATACAATGTCCTTCAGACATGCATGCATTCCTGAAAGAACAGACATTGTCGCTGACGATTACAGCTGTGGTAAACAGTACGCTTGTTCGCCCACTGCTTGAATGCTGCTCAGCAGTGTGGGATCCGTACCAGATAGGGTTGATAGAAGATATAGAGAAGATCCAACGGAGAGCAGCGCGCTTCGTTACAGGATCATTTAGTAATCGCGAAAGCGTTACGGAGATGATAGATAAACTCCAGTGGAAGACTCTGCAGGAGAGACGCTCAGTAGCTCGGTACGGGCTTTTGTCAAAGTTTCGAGAACATACCTTCACCGAAGAGTCAAGCAGTATATTGCTCCCTCCTGCGTATATCTCGCGAAGAGACAATGAGGATAAAATCAGAGAGATTAGAGCCCACACAGAGGCATACCGACAATCCTTCTTTCCACGAACAATACGAGACTGGAATAGAAGGGAGAGCCGATAGAGGTACTCAAGGTACCCTCCGCCACACACCGTCAGGTGGCTTGCGGAGTATGGATGTAGATGTAGATTAAGAAACAGATTCGCATTCTGCGACTATGCATCAACGGCAGCTGTTTACTGCACATGAAAATCTGCGCCGGGCCGGGACTCGAACACGGATCAATGACGTATCCATGCCTCGACGGGCTAAAATGACGATGTAATACGAGGGGAGTTTAGTAAGTAGTGCAACATATTTTTTCTCGGCCAATTTCGGTTAAAAACTACGGAATTTGTTGTGGGACATAATGGAATACTCCCACTTCAGCCCCTTATAATTCCATAAAATTCCGATAGGTGGCGGCGCTATACCTGGCCTTCAAAATGTCGTCTGTGACAGAGGTGCGTCCCAAGCACAGAGCTGTCATTGAATTTCTTTTGGCGGGAAACTAGAGCACTGCAGAAATTAATACGCGCTTGCTGAATGTCTGCGGAGACCTGGCAGTGAACAAAAGCACGGTGAGTCATTGCGCGAGGCGTCTGTCATCATCCCAACAACGTCCCGCAAACATCTCTCGCGTGACAGAAGACCGCACACAGCTGTGATCCCTGCGGACGCTCTCATTCGAGGTGATCGTCGGATCACAGTCAAGGACCTCGCTGCACAACTGGACGCCTCTGTTGGCTGTACTGACTCACTCGCCCACCAGCTGATGTACTGAGAAGTGTGTGCCCGCTGTGTACGTCGTCGCCTAACAGAAGGCCACAAAGAGCAGTGGAAGACCATCTGCGCGAATTGCTTCCGTGTTACGAGGCTGATCATGACAATTTCTTGTCCAACACCGTCACAGGCGATGAACCATGGGTTCATCACTTCGAACTGGAAACAAACCGGCAGTCCGTGGAGTGGCACCACACCACCTGTTCTTCGAAAGAAAAGTTCAAACCGGCATCCTAAGCCGGTAAAGTCGTGGAAACGGTCTTCTGGGACTCTGAAGGGGTTTATTCTGCTTGACGTCCTGCCCCCCCCCCCCCCCCGTCTCCCTCCTTCACGATCAACTATCAACTCCGAAGTGTATTGTGCTACCCTCAAGAAACTGAAGAAACGACCTCAGCGTGTTCACCGCCACTAAAAATTCTTCTCCATGTCAACGCAAGGTATCACACAAGTCTTTGCACCCGGGAGCAGCTCACAAAACTTCACTGGACTGCTCTTGCTCATCCGCCCTACAGCCTGGATCTCGCACTTCCAGCTTCCATATCTGTTTTGCCCAATGAAGGATATACTCCGCGAGAAGAAGTAGACGATGGGGAGGTTATTGAGGCAGTAAATCGTTGGCTCCGACGACGACCAGTAGAATGGTGCAATGTTGGCATACAGGTCCTGCAAGCAAGGTGGCATAGGGCCGTCTCATTGAACGGAGATTAGGTTGGAAAATAGGGTTTGGAATCCTGAATAAAACCAACGTGCTTTCAGAAAATAGATGTGTTGCATTAATTGTTGAACGCCCTTCATATTTCCCTGGCCAACGGCCTTGCCGCAGTGCTAACAGCGGTTCCCGTCAAATCACCGAAGTTAAGCGCTGTCGGGCTGTGCTAGTACTTGGGTGGGTGACCATCCGGTTTGCCGAGAGCTGTTGGCAAGCGGGGTGCACTCAGCCCTTGTGAGGCAAACTGTGGAGCTACTTGATTGAGAAGTAGCGGCTCCGGTCTCGGAAACTGACATACGACCGAGAGCGGTGTGCTGACCCCATGCCCCTCCATATCCGCATCCAATGACGCCCATGGCTGAGGATGACACGGCGGCCAGTCGGTACTGTTGGGCCTTCATGGCCTGTTCGGGAGGAGTTTGATATTTCTTTGGCCTGGTCCTGGAGGCGTGCTTAGATAGCCGAAGTGATTAAGGCGTCCGTGCTCGATAAGCGAGAAATCCGGATGTGAACGCCGTTCCGCCACAAATTCTTGTGAGTCGCAAACGGTTGACTCAGCGTATAATCGCGCAATGCGAACCTGTTTCGTAATCTTTATCGTTTTACCTCATCCTTTAAATGACTTTCTTACACAGGATGCATAAACAGCAGTTGCAACACTGTTATAATCCATATCAGACGTTACTGACAGACGTCCACCGTTTTACATACCCTCAACATAATCGCTCCGCATCTCGATCAACTTCCTCTATCGAAGTGGAAGGCGTTGTACACAATCATGGCGTCCAACTCTGTCGATGTCTCTCAAGGACCACCCTATGGCACGGATGACGTCTTCTCTTGTGTTGTAGCGCATGCCACGAAGAGGTTCCTTCATTTTGGCGAGCAGTGCAGGAAAATGGTGATGTAGCAAGAAATTGCAATAGGTAGGCTGCAGTAACCGCTTTCCCCTGCCAAACAACGCATTGCAGGATTAACCTGTGGATATCGTAAGCCACAAAAACCATCACTTTGGTACAAGATCGTTCACGAGGGACGTTTTGTGGGCGAAGAGAACCATGGCGTTTCCATTCATTGCTTCATCGCTTTAATCGTTGTTCGTAAAACCGACCCCGGGTTTCGTCCATAGTGACGATGCTTCCAAGACAGTCTTCACCCTCCCTATGGTGACGATTTAGCAATTCCTCTGCAAGTGCATGACGTCGCCACTGTTGTACCTCGGTCAATGGGATAGAAGACATCATCCGTACCACGGAGCTCTCCTTGCGACAAGTCTAAAAAGTTGGACGCGCTGACGGTGTACGACAACTTCCATCTGTTTAGGGGAAGGTGATAGAGGTGCGGGGCGATTATGTGGAGGGGATGTAATACGGTGAACGCCTGTCAATAAAGTCTGGTACGAATTATGACAGTGTTGCCATTACCTTTTGTACAGCCCACGTATTAGTGGTTCTGACTGAAGATACGTATTTTAAACAGCTTAGTAACCAGAAACAATTACTGTTGCATACTTCAATCATCTGGCAAATGAAATTTTGAATCTCTAACAAACTGAACTTTCAGATACAGCTATTGCGTCTTAACTATGTGTAAAAATATGATTGCCATATTTTCCGGGTCTGGAGTGAAACCGCGTTGGGTCAGCGTTCTTTGTTCTCGATATTATTAATACTGAGTGAATATACTTCTTGTTTAATGTGGTTCTTACAAAAGTGTGTGCAGGATATCTGCAAACAGTATAGTTTACTATGAGGTGTCACTGAACTACTTGGGGAGTTCAGTTTACAATGATCTTGCAGTTACGAATTTATGCTCTAGCTACAGACTGATGGAAGAATATTTTGTTTCTCTTAAAACTTCCTTGCTTGCGCCAGTAACGCAACGAATTGACGCATGGTGCAGGGACTGGCAATTGAATCTCAATGTAGACAAGTCCAATGTGCTGCGATTACATAGAAAGAAATATCCCATATCATTTAGCTACAATATAGCAGGTCAGCAACTGGAAGCAGTTAATTCCTTAAATTGTCTGGGAGTAGGCACTAGGAGTGATTTAAAATGGAATGATCATATAAAATTAATCGTCGTTAAAGCAGATGCCAGACAGATTCATTGGAAGAATCCTAAGGAAATGCAGTCCGAAAACAAAGGAAGCAGGTTACAGTACACTTGTTCGCCCACTGCTTGAATACTGCTCAGCAGTGTGGGATCCGTACCAGATAGGGTTGATAGAAGATATAGAGAAGATCCGACGGAGAGCAGCGCGCTTCGTTACAGGATCATTTAGTAATGGCGAAAGCGTTACGGAGATGATAGATAGACTCCAGTGGAAGACTTTGCAAGAGAGACGCTCAGTAGCTCGGTATTGGCTTTTGTTGAAGTTTCGAGAACATACCTTCACCAAGGAGTCAAGCAGTATATTTCTCCCTCCTACGTATATCTCTCGAAGAGACCATGAGGATAAAATCAGAGAGATTAGAGCCCACACAGAGGCATACCGACAATCTTTATTTCCATGAACAATACGAGACTGGAACAGAAGGGTGAACCGATAGAGGTACTCACCGTCCGCCACACACCGTCAGATGGCTTGCGGAGTATAGATGTAGATGTTATGTACGTCAGAACTGGCTTTTCACCGAAGTGACAAACTATTGGTACAGCGATATGCACATATACAGACACATATACAGATGTCGGTAGTATCGCGTATACAAGGTATAATAGGGCAGTGCATTATTGGAATTGTCATTTGTACTCAGGTGTGTCATGTGAAAAGTTTTCAGTTGTGATTGTGGCCGCATGTCGTGAACTAACAGACTTAGAACGCGGAATGGTAGTTGGAGCTAGACGCATGGGACATTCCATTTCAGAAGTCATTAGGAAATGCAATATTTCAAGATCCAGAGTGTCACTAGTGCGCCGAGAATACCTAATTTCAGGCACTACCTCTCACTACGAACAACACAGTGGCCGGCGGCCTTCACTTAACGATCGACAGCAGCGGCGTTTGCATAGAGATGTCAGTGCTAACAGACAAGCGATACTGTGAAATAACTGCAGAAATCAATGTGGGACGCACGACGAACGTATCCATTAGGGCAGTGTGGCAAATTAGGCGTTGTGGATTATGGCAGTAACGACTGACGCGAGTGCCTTTCCTAACAGCACGACCTCGCCAGCAGTACCTCTCCCGGGCTCGTGACCATATCGATTGGACTCTAGACGACAGGAAAACAGAGACGTGGCCAGATGAGTCTCGAATTCAGTTAGCAAGAGCTGCTGGTAGGGTTCGAGTGTCGCGCAGAGTAAACGAAACCTTAGACCCAAGTTGTCAACAAGGCACTGTGCAAGCTGGTTGTGGCTCCATAATGGTGTGGGCTGTGTTTACATGGAATACACTGGCTCCTTTTGTCCGATTGAAGCTCTTGGAGACAATATGCAGCCATTCATTGACTTCATGATCCCAAACAACGATGGAATTTTTATTATGACAATGCACGGTGTCACCGGGCCACAACTGTTCGCGAATGGTTTGAAGAACTTTCTGAGCAAATAATTTGGCCATTTAGATCGCCCCTCATGGATCGATACGAATATTTTTGGGACGTAATCGATAGGTCTGTTCGAGCACAAAATCCTGCAGCAGCAAAAGTTTCGTAATTATTTACTGCTATAGAGGCAGCACTGCACAATATTTCTGCATGGAACTTCCAACGACTTGTTGAGTCCATGCCACGTCGAGTTGCTGCTACGCCAGGCACAAGGAAGTCCGACACGACCTTAGTAGGTATCCCATGACTTGTTAACTAAGCGTGTAATATCCTTTACTTACAGTAAAGTGCAAATATATTAAATTCGGAATACTTATAAAAATTAGTTGTCTCTTACCTTGGAATGGTGACCACTCATTTTATATTGAGATTAGGTAAATATATATCCCGAATTTATGTGTTGCTTACGATTTACTACTGCCGCCGATCTTTATTTTTCTCTATAGCATTGACTTATTAGCTTCATCTTTAGGTAAAGTCATGTTTATATATTAACTCCGCCAAGTTAAACGGACAGAATAAGAAGTATTACCAATTCTGGGGATATTGAAATGTCAGCCTTGCAAGGGTAAGATGCAATTTCTTAAGGAACTAAGAACTTTATTTTGTTAAGTCGAAATATTCACTACTTTCCTTGGAAGCCAGAGTTAAGCTTATTTATTTTCCCAAAGAAATCTTCATGGTACTGCACTTTGGAAATGAATACAATATTCGTTATTTTAACTCGGTTGGCGAACTGTCGACTGACAAGTAATATGCGACAAGCGGTGCAATAACCCACTGTGTATACCAACAGCAGTTCTCCGTGCCCTTGCAGTCAGTATTGGTCATCGCTGACGGCTCAGAATTTCAAATAGCATTGCGTATAGATCTGTTTCACAAGTTATCACTTCCAGTGAAGTGTCCCATGCTCCTGTTAGAATTTGCGCTCCGCCATGTTCCCGCTCTCGCTTTCCTTCGCTCGCAGTGCTCTCTCAAATCTCTCTCTCTCTCTCTCTCTCTCTCTCTCTCTCTCTCTCTCTCTCTCTCACGTTTAAATCCTGCAGCTACCTTGTAAATATCAGAAGATAGTAATCTTGTAGCCTTTTCTAGATTGCATTGTTCGTTAATTGATGAGATCTGCATCAGTGCAAGTGCACTGTTTTCCTCTGATTTCATTATGAAATTCTTATTTGCTATATTGGCTACGTACAAACCTTTGATACGCAAAGAGGTGGTTTAAGGTCGCACAATACCCGTAGAACTGATGAACTGCAGGGTGCCAATTCAGCAATAAGTGCTCGTATACATTACTGAAAACACGCACGCGCACACACACACACACACACACACACACACACACACACACACACACACACACACACACACACCTAAAAATAATTTATGTGAAGTAAAGAAATTTCGGGATTACTTTTGTGTAGATAATATATTTATGTGATTAACATTACAAGACCAGAGGTTAATGTAAGCGCGAGATAAGCCATTGCAAATGTGAAATGCTGGTTTCTTAATAAGCCGTGTAACCGCCAGAATGTTGAATGCAAGCGTGCAAACGTGCGTACGTTGTGTTGTTGTAGAGGTACGGGATGTCAATTTGCGGGATGGAGTTCCATGCCTGTTGCGCTTCATCGGTGATTACAGGGACGGTTAATGCTGTCTGTGTTGTCGTCCAATGATGTCCCTATGTGCTCGACTGGAAAAAGATCTGGTTATCTAAAAGGCCAAGGCAACATGACGACACTCTGCAGAGCTTGTCTGGTTACAACAACGGTATGTAGGTGAGCGTTATCCTGTTAGAAAACAATCTCTGGAACGCTGTTCGTGAACCGCAGCACAACAGGTCGAATCACCAGACTGGCGTACAGTTTTTATTAGGGTTTGTGGGGTAACCAAGAGAGTACTCCTGCGGTCATACGAAATCACATCCCAGACAATAACACCAGGTGTAGGTCCGGTGTGTCAAATTTTTCTGCAGTATCGCAGAAGGAACACCCA
Organism: Schistocerca cancellata; assembly: GCF_023864275.1. Classification (NCBI taxonomy): domain Eukaryota; kingdom Metazoa; phylum Arthropoda; class Insecta; order Orthoptera; family Acrididae; genus Schistocerca; species Schistocerca cancellata. The sequence continues at coordinate 388,576,898 of NC_064627.1, read as the reverse complement.
GCTTCTCGTAGCCCTCTTACACGGCCTCTTTAAAACTTAGTGAGGCGTTGATACTGGTGGCTGAAAGGCATTGTTGCCTAATATCAACTCACCACGTTTTGTTTGGAAGGTAAGTAACGCTGACGACCGATACAGCGTGCATTTAAAGCAAACCTGATTTGCACCCTCATGATAGCGCTACTAGCGCCATTCTTATGGGACAGCGCGAAATTTGAATAGACGTCATATTTCAGATGTAGAAACATGCCTACCAACTTTCATTTATGTCACACACCTGCTTCGTGGTGCTGCGATTTTTTCCCGTCAGAGGATTTTTAAAACTCGCATTTTAGTCCCATATACACTGCATGTCATAAAAAACTGGAGCACTCACAAGACATGGTCGAATGTTACTGTAGCTCCATACCCACACGCATCGTCGGCGGCTACGTAAATGATTAGAATTGCTAGCGGTGTTCCGTGTTTTGAGTTGTTTCCAGGCCTGGTATGGCGTGTAAGGGGCGTGAACAGCGTCCGACGTTGAGTGATTGCTGAAGTACACGGAGATGCTACGTATTCGTGTGAGACAGTGTCATCAGAGAATCGGAAAGAGGGCTCATTGTGAGTCTCAGTTTGGCCAGCTGGTTGAGCGGTGCAATATTCTGTTATGTGGGGCACTCAGATGTGACAGGAGCTCGATGTTGGATTGCATGATAATGTGAGGGCAGGCGTACTTGTCATCAAAGGCCCGGATGATCACGTCTGACACCACAATTTTAGATCACCATATTATGCGCCAAGCACATCATAACTACTGCACATCTGCCTGTGCCATCCGAGAACAAGTAATGGACCCCCTGCAACATCTTGTTTCATCCTGCGCATCTGGTCAGAGACTAGCAGCAGACAGACTATGGAATTACCGTCCCAAGCGTAGACCTATGTTAACAAGTGGCTGCGTTGGGAGTGGTGCTGTGGTCAGAAAACGTACACTACTGATGATGGTGTTGGATTTTGTTTAATGATGAAACGTGATTCTGCACTGCCCTGGATGACTATCGTTGAAAAGTGCAGCGGCGGCCTGGGGAGAGCTCCATTCTCCCAACGTCCTGGAAAGGCGTAGCAGCGTTGCTGCTGCCGTCAGGGTGTGGGGAGCCGTCAGATATTTCAGATCACGACTGGTAGTGAATGAGGCAACTCTCCACCATGGGCATCCTACGTCCTCATGTGTTACCTCTCGTGTGACTTTATTTTATTTTATTTACACGTCTATTTCCGTAGGACTAAATTGAGAAGCAAATCTCCAAGGTTATGGAACGTGTCTACACATGAAATTACAACAATACAAATCTTTATGAACCCAAAAAAAGTCAAGCCACAAGTTTAAGTAAACGCAATCAGCAACATAACACAAGAATCAGCTAATTTTTCAAGGAACTCCTCCTAACTGCATTCTTGCCAACTGCCAGTTCCCATTCCACAGCACCCTTCACCATCCTCAATGTATCTAGTTCCTCCTTTGCGTGTTTTAACTGCACCTGAAGGGCACAGATCTTACGCTCCTGCTCCTCTGTCAACTTATTTCTGCTACAGATTCTGCATTCCCAGGAAAGGATCTCACAAGAATGCCCACTGACTTCCCCACTGCATTCCGCCCCAATAAAAATACTTTGAAAATCTCACACCGTAACCCACTACACGCAAACCTACGACAAAGCCCACACTTCTCACTCACGGTAAAATTTTACCGTTACTGAAAAAAAAAAAAAAAACTAAACGTCTACGTTACCTAAGTTCAATTCCACCAATAGAACTATTTATAGAACTAAGAATAGTGGTCTCGAAATTCTCTCTCTCTACTAAGAAAGCAACCACTTTTATTAATACTACTAAACCACAACTAATTCCAGTACAAACAAAACTTCACACAATTTTATAGCTAAAGCCAAAATTTCGTGCGGCCACTGGAACACTGAACGAAGTCAAAACAGTGAATGAAAATCTTACTAGAATATTTCACTAGAAACAATAAGAAACATGAGCTGAAATCCACCGCACGAAGTTTACTAAACGGCTTCAACGCACAGGAAACTCTAAACAGTGAGCGAACGTTTCCAAATGTTTATGAAACAGTTATTTCGCCACAAACAGCACGAGACACCGTTGAAAACAACTAAATTTAATAGCTGTCTAACAATGCACAAACAACTTTGTCAGAACTTAAGAATCGCTACAGCTGCAACTTCACTCAGCGAAATGTAAACATCCTGCTAATGTTTGGTACAATGACTGAAAACTACTAAATTTAATATTCGAATGCACAGACAACTTTGACAGTACTTCACTTTATAACCGGTACACCTGCAACAGTGTAGTGGTTCCATTTTTCAACAGAACGTGGGACTTGTCTCCATGAACACTCTGAGTCTTGCCGAGTTACTCATGTGGTCAGGGAGATCCCCAGATCCATCTCCGATAGAGAATTTGTGGGACCAGCTCGGACATCAAGTCCGTTCCAGTGCCAGTATCCAAGATATCAGGACCAGTTACAATAGTTATGGACTACCTTGCCCCAGGAGAGAATGCAATGACTTTATAACACCCTCCCACACTGAATCATTGCAAAGTGGGTACAAAGTCATACAGGTAAATCGGCGCGTACTTCCAAGTTCGATTTTGGAATTACTGAAATAACATGATGTGCCCTCTGAACGTGTGAAGTTTCATTTCTTTTCCTGCTCCCCTTCTGGGTGCGACACGTTTTTGCCAGGCAGTGTATTATGTGAAGATGTCAAGCAAAATTTTATTTCAGTAATTTAAGCGTTAACAGATGCTGTGTGTTATACCGGAACCAAGGTAGCCCCTGAGGGCCGGCAACCCATATAACACCACAGAGGACGAGGTGGTCTATGCCCAAAGCGTACCCAAAAGCACCATGGTAAACACCGGCTATGTCCCATCCTCGTCGCCATTTGTGTTGTGACTGACAATTCGCAGTTTTTCACAAACAACTTTTATTGATGTAAGTTCACAAGGTTGATGACTGAACATACAAACGAATGGTAACAATAACGAAAAAAGTCTCCTAATTGAGACAAACAAAAGTTCACTTCTAATTTTCCACAAAGGTTCGTGGTAACACACTCACACACTAGTAATAGTCCATTTGCGAGACGGAGACGTAATCTTCAACGGTTGCAGTACACGAGGTCGGCACCTGGCGTGAACTGAACTTCGGGCCTGGTTCTATCCCCTAAATAGCTGTCTCCAGCCAATCAGGTTTTGGCGTAGTGATACTTCCTGCAGGCCGTGGCTCGAGCTCCCCCTTCAGGAAGTAGTGCTCGGAATGTCTGTTTCCATTATCTTGTACGTAAATAGCCGGTGTTTACCATGGTGCTTTTGGGTACGCCTTGGGCATAGACAGTCTCGTCCTCTGTGGTGTTATATGGGTTGCCGGCCCTCAGGGGCTACCTTGGCTCCGGTATAGCACTGTGCACTTTGATTTTTGAACCATTATTCGAAGAACATAATGAACATTAATCGAAATATTAAAATTATCCATCACAGCTGACTTAGTAGTTCAATGCACATAGCGAGGAAAAGCACTGTTTGGACAAGTAAGTGCTTAAATGTCACCCTGTATTTGATATGTACTGTTCTAGCTCTGTCGTGTGATGTGCAGCCTTCCTAATGAAATAAATGATAACTCTCTACTACGGTTGTGCGTAACGTGTCCCAACTGTCAGACCTAGGAAACGAGTGCTGTCTCGTTTCAACCCCAGGGTGATCTGAGCTGGTTCTACTACTTAGCCTGAGTGTGGTTTTCAGGCGATTATTTGCCCTCATTTAGGTAACTGTGGGCGGGATAAAGATATCTCTAGGGGAAGGACGAAAAGAGAGAAGCACAGCACATAGCCTTGCCTAATATGGTCTAGGAAAACAGTTGGCATTCAAAACACGTTCCAATCTCTGGGGACGGATAAATACAGGTCGTATCTACTTTTCAAGGGAATATTATACTATTCTTCCTGCAAGATAGAGGCAATACAGGTAACAATGATGGAGACGCATAGCGATCTCGCACCTTTGTCTCTAGGGTAGACCACAAGGCTCAATAATATTGAGACTTGGTAATGGCACAAGAGGAGAAGTGACAATTCATCCTCGTGCTGACAAAATCAGTCCCGAACGATGCGAGCTGTCTGAACATGAGCCTTGTCTTGGAACATAGTATCAGTACTAGGGAGCAAACATTGTACCATGAGATGGACCTCATGCAATAACACTGTGATGGCGATGAGGTCCCATTCTCCGAGGAGCGTAGGGGACGATGCGGGAAACCCGCACCGCCGTACGAGGCAAGGTCCTAGCGGAGGTGGTTTGCCATTGCCTTACTCCGACCGTAATGAGGACGAATGATGATGATGAACACGACACAACAACACCCAGTCATCTCGAAGCAGGGAAAATCCCTGAACTCGCCGGGAATCGAACCCCGGACCCCGTGCGCGAGAAGCGAGAACGCTATCGCAAGACCACGAGCTGGCTACCCAATCGTCACCGAACATTCGCCATATTTCACTCTTGTTAAGTAATCCCGGCCAGAAGTTGGAAGCAGTAAACAGTATGCAACAAGACTCGTTCGACCAAATGACTTTCTTCCATTGCCCCATCGCCCCGGTATTATGGCTTCGGTACCACGTTTTCCTGTTACGGGCATTTGCATCACTGATGAATAGTTTTGGAATACCAGCTCGCTCTGCAGTTCCCAACTCAAGGAGCTCCCTTCGCGTTGTTTTGGTGCTGACAAGGTTCGTGTTGTGACATTCAGTTCTGCAGTGGCTTTTGCAGATGTCGTCCTCATATTTTTTGTCACAATCCTGTTCAGTGACCATCTGTTACGGTCATTCAACACACACTTCCGTGCGCACTGTGACTTAGCGGATGATGTTTCTCCTCTTTCCCTGTGTGCGGTATAAACATTCGATACGGTGCTCCTTGAAATACCGAACACATCGGCTACCTTGGTTATGTAAGCAGTCACCATACACGGGCACCGACAGTTTGTCCACGTTCGAAGTCATTCCGCTCCGACATTGCGCACTCATAACTGCTACGCAGCTACACAGGATACTGTTCTGATCGGTTCCAAAGTAGTGAGGACATTGCACAGGTGTCTTAGGTGGCCAAATAGAACAGTGGAACGTGCAAGCTTGGCTAGCACCTGCATTTATGTTCAAATATGCATTTCGCGTGGTGTTTCCATATTTTTGTCCAAACCCTGTGTCTCACTGTGCTTCACGCATGCTGAAAGAATACGAAAAATCACGTCTACGAGGGATGGTCATAGAGTTAAATTTTTAAATTTTTTTGTGCGCTCACAGAGACGTGTAGACAATTCAGGTACGCAGAGACATCCCCTCACTACAGTAGCTTACCTAGCATCTAGAGTAGCCAAAACAAATTTTCACAGTCCAATGATAATGCGAAGTATTGTGCGGTAACTCATTTCTGCAACAATCCTTGCTAAGCTAGAAGAATTGCACAAAAAATTATGTTGAGTGAATAACTAGCATTTGTCCAGGCCACAATAAATTTTTGAATCTTTTGCTAAATTTAGCACTACTGCAAATCATCGAATCAGGTATGTAAGAATGACCCCTGTTAGATAAACTACTGCCGAAGTCCATGTATATTAACCCTGTGGTGCAGCTGTCCACTGCAGTGATAACTGTCAATGTCGCTGGAGGGATACTTCCCCTCCTGGTCCTGTGCCCTGCGTGCATTTGCAGCCTCAGGACTGATTAAAAACGCCAAAGAACCGACATCAACAGCTGTCCACAGCAGTAATTTTTTTTATTTGGATCAGTCTCTATGCAGCTGTCAACTGCAATATCTTTTTATTTGCATTGGCCTCTGTGGACTGCATTAATTTTAGTCCTTTCTATCTTCTCTTCTTTTCCACACCTCTTTCATAACTTCAAAGTGTTGTTCTCTTGTTTCTTCAGTCCAGGTAGCACTAATTTCCTTGTTGGGCTTTTCCCGCGTGGGATTAGCCGAGCGGTCTAGGGCGCTGCGGTCATGGACTGTGCGGCTGATCCCGGCGCAGGTTCGAGTCCTCCCTCGGGCATGGGTGTGTGTGTTTGTCCTTAGGATAATTTCGGTTAAGTAGTGTGTAAGCTTAGAGACTCATGACCTTAGCAGTTAAGTCTCATAAGATTTCACACACATTTGAACATTTTCGGGCTTTTCCTGGAAACTCGGATATTTTTTAATGTTTCTTAGTATGATACAGGTACTTGGATATACTCTTGAGTAATGTTGAGTTCTTCCTTGTCCTTTCTGGTTTCTTTAGGGGACGAACTAACCATTTTCCATATTTCAAAATAATTACACAATTTCCTCGTGAGTCTGATAGGGTTCAACTTTTTTTATATGGCCGTTAGAAGTAATTCTTCTCTTCCTTATTATACAGATAATTATTTCAATATGTATGTATAGTTCAATGTCATAACGTGTTCTGTATTATTCTACAGTTATATCTACTCTAGGAGTACATCTGCCGTTAAATTAAGCTCATCCAGTATCATTATTTAATTAAATAACTACATAATTTTATTATTATTAACCTGATAGATCCTGTATCATTCTAAAAGTAACTTCTGAAAAACGAATTAACATACTGTGTTTTATTAATTAGTTTTTTGGGTCATTTCAGACTCAACTTCAGCTGAGACATACAGTAGCATTTAATTAAGTAAATAAATTCAACTGTCGACGAAACTTGCCTAGTAAATACCACACAAGGCGATATATTAGAGTTTATCCTATCTTTGTTAACAGTGAAGCAACCTCCCCAATCGAATGCTTCACCTTTTCGTTTTTGTTTCCACCGTTATTATTGTTAATAATGTTATAATCTGTACTAATATTTGAGTATAATATGAAACAAAAAGTTTTATATGTGTGTAGGCCAAGTTAGGTTGTTTTGGGGGAAGGAGACCAGACAGCGAGGTCATCGGTCTCATCGGATTAGGTAAGGATGGGGAAGGAAGTCGGTCGTGCCCTTTCAAAGGAACCATCCCGGCATTTGCCTGGAGCGATTTAGGGAAATCACGGAAAACCTAAATCAGGATGGCCGGACGCGGGATTGAACCGTCGTCCTCCCGAATGGTAGGCCAATTCTGATGTAAGATAAGATTAGATAAATTAATAAGGTATACATTCTCTGTAATTGTGCTCATGTAGAGAACAATCTGTGTGGTGCTGCATAGCAGCCATACTAGACACTAATTGCTCTTCCGCAAAGTGAAATCGATCCAGTGGAGCCGCAGGCGCTTCCGGACGGTATAATTGGATCGAGTGGTGCCGACGTTTCCGTGCACTGTGATTAACGGGCAGCAGCTCCGAGTTATAGAATGTCGCTTTTGCCGATCGACCGTTTTGGGCAGCGTACTGAAGTGAAATAACCCTTTGCTACGAAAGTTAAAACGAATAGTGTAACATGTGCACGACATCAAACGAGTTATTTAAAAGGTATTTTCATCGCCTAGGGAAAAATCACAACAAAGTCAATAATACGGCTACTAATAAAGCAGTTAACATGGCAGTTGAATAGCTTGTCACGATCATACAGTGAAAAACAGTCGTATGCAATTCAGTGGCGCTGCATTTCGAATTCGTCGTCTGGGCAGAGAAGACAACTGCTTATCTGGAGTAAAAGTCTACGGGGCGTTGTTGCTATAAAAGTGAGAGGAGAAAGCTTGATCAAATGTCCTTGAGACATCAGTGGCTGGACGAAATGTGATTGAAGACGTGTGGCTAACAGAAAACAGGTAAAGCTTGGGCTGAAAGAGTCAGGCGCATGGAATTACCTTTTTGAAACGATCTCAAAACCATCGAAGGCCAGTGTCAGTGAACCATCTGATTTGCTTTAATCTTCGCTGAGATCATCTGACCCAAGCAAAGAGGTTTGGATTCTACTTAGTTACGTGAACGTTTTTGTGACTTTATGCTGTTTAACGATTTTATGGTTTCCCAATTTTTATTCAGAGCCACTCATAACATGATCATCTGATGTCAAAAAAGTGAACTACACTGTAACATATGATACGTGATATAGCGGGTCTCGAATTCACCATGTACTTTTGATCTCAACGAACCGTCGTCCTATAGTATGTTGATAAGATAGACATTTACCTCTATACACACGCAGCATATACACTCCTGGAAATTGAAATAAGAACACCGTGAATTCATTGTCCCAGGAAGGGGAAACTTTATTGACACATTCCTGGGGTCAGATACATCACATGATCACACTGACAGAACCACAGGCACATAGACACAGGCAACAGAGCATGCACAATGTCGGCACTAGTACAGTGTATATCCACCTTTCGCAGCAATGCAGGCTGCTATTCTCCCATGGAGACGATCGTAGAGATGCTGGATGTAGTCCTGTGGAGCGGCTTGCCATGCCATTTCCACCTGGCGCCTCAGTTGGACCAGCGTTCGTGCTGGACGTGCAGACCGCGTGAGACGACGCTTCATCCAGTCCCAAACATGCTCAATGGGGGACAGATCCGGAGATCTTGCTGGCCAGGGTAGTTGACTTACACCTTCTAGAGCACGTTGGGTGGCACGGGATACATGCGGACGTGCATTGTCCTGTTGGAACAGCAAGTTCCCTTGCCGGTCTAGGAATGGTAGAACGATGGGTTCGATGACGGTTTGGATGTACCGTGCACTATTCAGTGTCCCCTCGACGATCACCAGTGGTGTACGGCCAGTGTAGGAGATCGCTCCCCACACCATGATGCCGGGTGTTGGCCCTGTGTGCCTCGGTCGTATGCAGTCCTGATTGTGGCGCTCACCTGCACGGCGCCAAACACGCATACGACCATCATTGGCACCAAGGCAGAAGCGACAATCATCGCTGAAGACGACACGTCTCCATTCGTCCCTCCATTCACGCCTGTCGCGACACCACTGGAGGCGGGCTGCACGATGTTGGGGCGTGAGTGGAAGACGGCCTAACGGTGTGCGGGACCGTAGCCCAGCTTCATGGAGACGGTTGCGAATGGTCCTCGCCGATACCCCAGGAGCAACAGTGTCCCTAATTTGCTGGGAAGTGGCGGTGCGGTCCCCTACGGCACTGCGTAGGATCCTACGGTCTTGGCGTGCATCCGTGCGTCGCTGCGGTCCGGTCCCAGGTCGACGGGCACGTGCACCTTCCGCTGACCACTGGCGACAACATCGATGTACTGTGGAGACCTCACGCCCCACGTGTTGAGCAATTCGGCGGTACGTCCACCCGGCCTCCCGCATGCCCACTATACGCCCTCGCTCAAAGTCCGTCAACTGCACATACGGTTCACGTCCACGCTGTCGCGGCATGCTACCAGTGTTAAAGACTGCGATGGAGCTCCGTATGCCACGGCAAACTGGCTGACACTGACGGCGGCGGTGCACAAATGCTGCGCAGCTAGCGCCATTCGACGGCCAACACCGCGGTTCCTGGTGTGTCCGCTGTGCCGTGCGTGTGATCATTGCTTGTACAGCCCTCTCGCAGTGTCCGGAGCAAGTATGGTGGGTCTGACACACCGGTGTCAATGTGTTCTTTTTTCCATTTCCAGGAGTATATATATATATATATATATATATATATATATATATATATATATATATATATATGGGGAGGCTTAAAGCCTTGTGTCGTGCAGTCATGAAGGGTAAACGAGTGGGCCCTCGGCTCCGGAAGCCTATATGGATGATGTTTCTTTCAATAGTTCGCACGCTGACACACTTGTTTATATATACAAACAAGTGTCTCAGCGTGCGAACCATACAAAGAAACATCATCCATATGGGCTTCCGGAGCCTAAGGCCCATCGTTTACCCTTCATGACTGCACGACACAAAGCTTTACCCCTCGCCTGGGATCGTCAACACCAACACTGGATTGTTGATCACTAGAAACATGTTGCTAGTCGAACGAGTTTCGTTTCAAATTGTATCGAGCAGGTGGACGTGTAGGGGTATACAGACAACCACATGAATCCATGGACCATGTGTGTCGGCAGGGGCTGTTCAAGCTGGTGGAGGCTCTGTATTGCGTTAGGCGTGTGCAGTTGGTGTGATATGTGACCCCTGATACGTCTTGATACGACTCTGTCAGGTGACACGAACGTAAGCCAATTTCAGCAGGACAATGTGACGCCCCACGCGACTATAATTGCTACAGAGTGGCTCCAGGAACACTCTTCTGAGTTTAAACACTTCCGCTGGCCACCACACTCCCCAGAGATGAACATTATTGAGAATATCTGGGATGCCCTGCAACGTGTTGTTCAGAAGAGATCTACACTCCCTCGTGCTCTTACGGATTGATGGACAGCCCTGCAGAAATCATGACGTCAGTTCCCCCCAGCACTACTTCAGACATTAGTCGACTACATGCCACGTCGTGCTGCGACACTTCTGCATGCTCTTGGAGGCCCTACATGATATTGGGTAGGTATACCAGTTTCTTTGGCTCTTCAGTGTATATAAAGCCAAGAGTAAAATTTTGAGTTGTGAAAGTGGTTTTTTCTGAACATTATGTGATCTTTAAAAAATATTTTCACGATATCCAATTACAGAAGCTCTGTGTTGGGGTATGTGTATGGGGCTTGAGGTGTGGGTAGGTTTTTCGCTGATGAGCGAGCTGGAGAATGGCAAATTTGACGGCGCGTGGCTGTTGCATTCGATGAATACTGCAGAGCACGCTCATCACTGCTAAAGTGGCCTACAGACGATCTGATTTTGTCAGGACTGCGTCAGACCATCTATTTGAAAAAATATTTGAAAGTCGCACCCAGTGAAAATCTCTCCCAGCCAGAAAGCTGTGAAATTTGCACCCAGTTTTGCTGGAAGCTACCTCCTCAAGGGCACAGCATACCTAAGCCCGCAGGAGTTGTCATCCACCGGAAACGAGCCCTGTGCGGCACGACCTACCTGCACCCGGGATGTCCTCGTTCACTCAAGTGACTGACTGTTTCGCTAGTCACTGTCAGTGTGAGTCTAACTTCCAGAGTGTTCAGCTCGTTCGCCTTGTGTCTCTGCGTGCTTATACGTTCGATATGGAACTGTCAACAAACACCCACGGTAAACCAAGTGTCCACTATGATGGTTACTCGTGCATCAAAAAGACAACCGAAGCAGATGGGACTGTGATATGGCGCTCTTCGAAACATAGAACAACATGTTGCCGAGAATGTTTAAGACCAAAGACCGTATCGTGATTAGTTCAAACGTGCATCAATGTGGAGCACCGGATGATGCTCGCTTACAAGTAAAGAGACATTGAATCAAGCGAAGAAGAGATCACGAGGGGAAGAGACTTCGATTTCTAAAATATATATCAAAGAGTTAGGCAACTTGCACAAGCGAGGATATGATTTTGTTACCGAAATTCCAGAACAACAAGCAATGAAGAGGATATTATACATTCACAGGGCCAAATCACACGGCAATCAGAAAGAGCTATAAACACGACAAGAAATTGATCTTCAAGCAGAGTTACTAACCATGAATGACGGCAACAGTTTTCTCTTAAGTGATGACAGCTTTGGATATAGGATCATACTTTTTAGCGGAACATTCGGAAGAGGGGTTCTAAAGACGGAACAAGACTTTTTTGTGTATGGGATTTTCAAATTCTGTAGCAACCAATTTTCACAAATGTATAATATTCAAGCAGACTTTGAAATTTCAAAGTACGAAACAAACATCTGTCCGGTGGCTTTTGCATTCTTACCAAACAAAAGAAAAGTAACGTATATCTGTCTTTTCTGCAATGTTGTGGGTAATGTACCAGAATGGAAACCTAAAAATGTCATCGCTGATTTCGAATCAGGTGCGATTTCAGAGCGAAAAATTGTGATCCCGTCAGTTGCCTTTCCAATATGAGGAAATCTCTCTGGAGGAAAGTGCAGGACTTGGGACTTACTTGCGAATACAGAGAAAACGAATAACGCAAATTTGCATGTGTGCTGCTCTGGCGTTCCTTTGACCTGAAGATGTCTGCGATGGCTGACTGGTGATACATTAACAAGCACCAGATATCGCCAAGCTTTCTCAGTTTTTCCACTATGGTTGGAAAAAAAATTTAATAATCTTCTCGCAGAACCGAACCCTAAAATTAAAGACGTGACCGAGTGTATGAAGACAGAAGCGGAGAACTCGGCATGTGCATTAATGAGGTCAGAATTAAGTATGGACGGCAAACGAAAGAAAACAGCTTACACGAAAATTGACGAAAGGCTGGAAAAATAGTAGATAAGTATGAAGAGGATGGTGACATCAGAGTTTGTTCGAAAGCATTCTCCTATGTCCAAAAATTTGAATGAAGTCAAATGTTAGTGTTGGACTATATATATGAAAAGAATGTACAATACGTAAATACTCATAGTAATTTACAAATTGAAAACAAAATGTGAAATTTATAAAATTAATTACAAAAAAAATAAAAAAATAAAAAATACAGAAAAACTGATTTTAAACACGTGTAAATGAGAGTTTGCTCTTGCAATTTAGCCATCCAAATCCTGGATAAAGTGTGATGGGAGTCTGTTTATTACGAAAAGTCCATAGACACAACATTATCACTTCCTAAAAGAAACGACCTTTCATGTAAGGAGTACATAATGTGTAGGTACATGATGAAAAAAACCCCCAGATATGGTAAAGTTAAAATTTATTAAAAACAATAAATGAAACAGCGATCGACCACAAGCGTCGGCAAAGACATTAATTTTGAATGCGCGGTAAGGCGCGGACAAATGAAAAAAAAAGCCATCATTCATTATTTTCTTTGTATACGATTTTGTTTCTCACTCTCTTTCATGTAGAAATTCTGTTAAGATGTGCTGCTCGGAGTATGACGGACTACGACTGTTTTGTATCATATATGTTTCTAAATAAGAGAAGACTTGATATCACTATTAAGTATTTTTTATTGAAGTGAAGTGGAACCAAGTAAGGAGGATTTTCTTATTTTTGACACGCACAGGTGTCCCTGAAGTCGGCTGCCTGCATTTACAATTGAAGTGTATGAGAGGAATTCCGAATGGCCTAAATTCGTACAAGCAGATCAATTCTAATAATGCAATTAATTAACCTTTGAATTTTTTTCTTCCCATTCATATGTATCTCTCTTTTTTATTATTATAACACATTGTTTCATTTTTTTTATTTTCTCTTTCATGCAATCACAAAATTTTCACATATGTCCTGCATCAGCCAACGTCGTCCATCTCCAGAAACAATGTAAACCATATATATAAAATTACAACCATATAATTTAAAAATCGCATCTCTTCTACTTGTCAAAAGCATACTTGAAAATAAACATAAAGTATGGCTCATAATTACGGATTATATATCATGTATATGCAATGTAAAGTACATAACATTCGTTGTCGCATAATGTACGAAGATGAAGGCGCCCTGTACAATGGCTGCACGTATGTAATGCTAGGTGTAACGTGATAAGCCGTGTACAGCTAATTTTACCTATATTCGTGCCTAACCCTGGACTTTCAATTAGTATGACAACACGTCTTAGATACAACACGTATACCATATGCTGATTCACGGCTGTGGGCAATATTTTACTTTATGTTTATTTTAAAGTATTCTTTGGAAGTAGAAGTAGTTATGTATTTAAATTCTGTGTTTGTAAATTGGCTTTTCTGTTTTCGATTGTAGTCTAAAATGGCTCTGAGCACTATGGGACTTAACTTCTGAGGTCATCAGTCCCCTAGAACTTAGAAGTACTTAAACCTAACTAACCTAAGGACATCACACACATCCATGCCCAAGGCAGGATTCGAACCTGCGACCGTAGCGGACGCGCGGTTCCAGACTGTAGCGCCTAGAGCAGCTCAGCCACCCCGGCCGGCGATTGTAGTCTCTGAGGTTAAAGTGCATCTAACAGAAAAAATGATCACTTCTCATAATAAGTAATGTGACATTATGAATCTTACTCGATCGTCACTAGTCCGTTTCAGCTGTACATCACGTAAAAGTACTTTTACACAGACTGTAAAAACTGACTGTTGCCGACAATATAGACCGGCAGTGTTGTCTGGAAATATCACGACCACACGAATTACAGCCAAATGTACGACAACATTGACAGCTACTGTTGCCCGGCAATGTTTGCGGCGAAATATTTCCGGGCCAAATGTGTTTACATGAGCCACGCTATGGCAGCGTAATGAACAAAAGCAAGATAGTGGATGTGAGTGGACCTGTCCTACATTTGCATTCTACAAGGCAAAAAATTAGCGAGAACAAAAGAAGTAGCGCATCATGGATGCGTTCTTTTTAAAGCAGGTGAACTGCTTCCGAAACTGTAGCTTGTTAACTGATACTGGGAACATATCTTTCCCAGAATGCTGAAATCCGATTTCGAATATATCGTTTAAAAGTAAATCGTCCGAGAATTGTCAAAACCAATACCGCTATTATTTACTATATACGAGTTGTAACCGTTCAGTTTTCGGCTAGTGGGGGTTAATAGAGGGGTCTGATATTCCTCATTCAAAAGCTGAAAAAAATACATTTCTAAAAGTTTACACCAGAGCTGCTGGTTATTTAGTGTTGGCTGACAAGTATCGGGCTTTGCCTATTTTTAGATGCCACCTGTTACAGAGAATAAAATTTGTAATGAGTCGAATGTGGATAATAAATGTAGCCTGTCAATAATAGTATGGTTCATATGGTAACTACTTACGGATTGTGTATTTTGGATGTGTTTGGTATGGACAATTCTATTTTGTCATAACTCTTACATGTATGTCAGATCTGCATTAAAATATGTCACAACTGTAGTTACATCTTACTGTATCATGTTAACATATCTGCATAATATATATTTTTCTTAATTGTAGTGCCTTCATTACCAAGCGCGATGTGATTCACATGACAACGATATTTGATATATAATGCAGAAGTCCCTCAATGAACTACACTGCGCGTCACGTTGGCTTATTTATCGTAAATATTATCAAAATTTTGACAGATGCTGATGCAACGAGTTTTATTATGTCTTATATAATCTTTGCTGTATTCAGTTTACTTCGCCATTGTATTATGATCGATGAGTATATCCAGTGTAAGACAATGTTCCATCGCATCACAGTCGTACAACAAATATTTCCTTTCCTTTCAGCACTGTTTGAAAGCACATATTGTTTAATTTGTATTTCAATGAAATCTACATACAATAGTATTCTGCTGTTATAATTATCACTGTATAGATTGCGATTCATATGCTGATTAAGGTACTCTTGAAGGTTTCAATGAATCGTTTGCAGTTGCGTATTTGATAATTAATGCATGGTGGAGTGCCTTTCAAGTGCTGATTAAGGCGCTATGAAAATTTTCTATAATTTTTCTGCTGCACGATTCTGTTTGTTCATTTAACAATTGCTCCGGCAGCTTAGTTGTGTGAATATAGATTCGTACAGGTTATTCTTGTAGAATGTCCATCAACCGGCCTTTGAAGATATCTGTAAAGTAGTGAAATTTCTCTCGATATTTTCAATGGGTGTGTTCCATTCTCCGAGGTGCGTGCTGAAAATTTAAAGGTTATTTTCGCTTTTATTTATGTATTCTGTATATCTCGTTTTAAGGGGATCTTGAGTTCAACGGGCTGCATATCTACGCCTCGCTTTCATCACGTGTTACTGTTGGTCTACAATGCGAAGGAAGTCGCGGTTATGTACCAACATTGAATGGCATTAACTAAAGCTGTACAAGGAAAGCTATTTAATTATCTGTTATAGTTTAAGAAATACGACATTTTGTATAATAGACGGTTCACTTCGGAGGAGTTTGGCGAACATAGCTCATATCACAGTGAAGATATATGTAGCTAATGCACTGAAAATGTAGTTTCGATAAAGTGAGAAAAGATTGTTCTCAGTGTTTTTGACTCAGCGTATGCCTCTTTCAGAACATTCCAGCAGCATTATTCTTGCTGGTCAGCTGCTTCTTCAACCTCTGTAGTCTTTTTCGGGAATCTTTTCCTTACCCTCGACCGTTAGTTCTGACTTTCGCAACCCTTTCAGCTTCAACTATTTGCTGAAATCTTCGGCCTTCATAATTAAAGGTATAAAGGTGCACATTAATAAACTGGATCTTACAGTCAGATTCTCCAGGATGTCTAAAAACGACAATGTTTTTTCCCCTACACAAAAAGGTGACAAATCCTGTGTCTATAATTATTGTCCAGTTTTTCTGGTACTTATATTTTCCAAAACAACTGAATGATGCAAAAAACAACGAATATGTCTGAATTTGTTAAATAATAATATTTTGACTAAATCTCGGTAGAGTTTCAGGCCCCATCTGTCAATGGTTAAAGCTGTTGAAAATATTTCTTTCGAATCAAAACTATCTGCTGAAGCCACAACACTGGGCTCACATATTTACTTCAAACTTTGTACACTTAGTAGGCAATTAAAGCAACATAATGAGCAAGTAGTAAGGTGCATTCTAGCAATTCCAAGCAAATCACAAGAAAATGTTTATGCATCTATTATGTGGCTAATGTAGCTGCGAGTAGGAGCCAGAAATTAGAATTTATGGTGTTCAGGTGGTTAGTGTTCGAGCTTCATAAGATGAGCATGTATGAGGCAATGGTTCAACTCCTCAAAATCAAAATGGTTCAAATGGCTCTGAGCACTATGGGACTCAACTTCTGAGGTCATTAGTCCCCTAGAACTTAGAACTAGTTAAACCTAACTAACCTAAGGACATCACAAACATCCATGCCCGAGGCAGGATTCGAACCTGCGACCGTAGCGGTCTTGCGGTTCCAGACTCCAGCGCCTTTAACCGCACGGCCACTTCGGCCGGCTCAACTCCTCAAATTTAATTTATAATCTGTACTATTAAAAGAATGAGAAATTTTTCAAAATGTCAGCAAGGTGTATTTTCCCTTAGAAATTCCTGGTTGGATGCCGAATTTGTCCATTAGTTTTGTCTTGCTAATACATCGTCACTGAAACAGATGACACCATCCACTACACCTAAGTACTGTCAATTAAACAAACGCTGTTTTTGGTATTCTTTCCCGCACGCAGCTGTTGAAACTCTCATTAGGGTTTGGTGTATGCGTGTAGACATCTGATAAGTAATTTTGTATCTGCAAAGTCCCTGTGCATGCAGGCAAGAAATGTTTATGGTGATATTCCTTGCCTGTCGCATAAGCTTGGCTGGTTCGCAGACATTTGTCCAAAGAGCACTTAAGACCAAATCAATAATTGATAAATAGATAGCAAATATATTTTTTGAAACGGGAGAAATTCGTCTTTCAGATGGTGACAAAAATATGCTTTCGAAACCTTGAGCCATTTCACGTCCAGGTCCCCTTAAACGTAGGCTTTATTACATTCGTTGCATTCTTTTCTTTAACTCCCAGACTAGTTATATCGTCATGTTTTGGCTACTTTATAAATGATGTTGGTGTCGAGTGTGTTTGTCAAAATTGCGATAATGCCTGCAATAAATAAGCTAGCATAATTCAATGAGAACAAATTTTCCACTGAATATAAAACATCGTTGTCACATGGATCACATCATGCTAGGTGATGAAGCTACTACAATTATATATATACGAGGGCTTTCCACAAAGTGCATTACGTTTTCGTTTGTGTCCGTTAGGGGCGTGGCTAGCGCGGCCATCTTTGTGTCATGGCATTCTGCCGCTCAGTCGGCATCCTGCCGTGCTAGTGAGAGGTTCCTGCTGTACTCCGTTGAGTTACTGTGACAGTTTGAAATATCAGCGTTAATTGAAAATGCCGCGAAGTGTGAAGTGCGTGCTGTAATAAGGTTTCTGGCTGCAAAAAACTGTACACCGATAGAAATCTATCGGCAGCTTTGTGAAGTGTATGGGGACAACATAATCACTGAAGGTGGAGTGCATCAATGGGTCATAAAATTTAAAAATGGCCGAACTAACGTTCATGACGAAGAGCGAAGTGGAAGACCCAGCATAGTGACTGCCGAACTTGTCGAAAAAGTCGATGCCGCGGTCCGTGAAAACCGTAATTTCACAATAACGGAACTCTCTATGAGTTTTCCATAAATTTCACGAAGTTTGTTGCACGAAATCATTACCGAAAAGCTTGGTTACCACAAGTTTTGTGCAAGATGGATACCAAAAATCTGGACAGAGATTCACAAAAATCAGCGAATGGCTGCAGCGTTAACGGTTTTGGACGCTTACGAGAAAGATGGCGACTCATTACTCGATCGCATCGTTACTGATGACGAAGCATGGGTTAAGCATGTGAACTGCGAGACGAAATTGCAGTCAATGCAGTGGGGGCACACAAATTCCCCCCAAAAACCCAAGAAATGCATGCAGACAATGTCAGCAAGGAAGGTGATGGCGACTGTCTTGTGGGACAGAAAAGGTGTGATTTTTGTGGATTTCCTGGAAAGAGGCACTACAATAAACTCTCAAAGGTATTGCCAAACTCTGCACAACCTCAGAAGAGCAATACAAAACAAGCGCAGAGGAAAGTTGGGCTCAAAGATCTTGCTGATTCACGACAACGCCCGGGCCCACACGGCAAATGCCACTCGTGAAGTTCTCGAATCTTTTAAGTGGGAGTTGTTTCCTCATCCACCGTACAGTCCCGACCTGGCACCGAGCGACTTCCACTTATTCCCAGCGATGAAGAAGTGGTTGGCTATGCAGCGTTTTGATGACGTCGCACAGCTTCAAGAAGAGGTAACCACGTGGTTGAAGGCGCAGGCGACCGAATTTTACGACGAAGGAATTTCCAAGCTCGTCCATCGCTACGAGAAGTGCCTTAATTTAAATGGCAACTATTTAGAAAAGTAGTATTTAAGTGTGGCTTTCATCTGAATGTAATAAAAAAAATTCCAATACTTTATTTATTTTTAATTCCAAAACGTAATGTACTTTGTGGATAGCCTTCGTATATCTTCGAACATAGATCTGAGATACATTCAAGTGTGGTGACATAAACAGAACTGTCCACACAAAACACATCCCAAATACGAAGTACGTAAATAATTACCATATGAACCATATTTTTTATGATACCTTTATTATCTACAATCAACGCATCCAGTCGTAACAGATTTTGTTCTGTTTAATAAATGGCTTGTGAAAATGGGAGAAGTCCGAAACTAGTCAACCGACACTAAATAATTAATTAGAAACTTTGTTGTAAATATTTAAAAATGTCTTTCCTTCGACATTTTTGAGCTGCCAGGCGCGAAACACTGAAAAATTTTATATATTTAAAGTTCATTTCTCATCCATATGCTTCTTGGCACAAGGCATTTGCAATGCTTTGGTGGCAGGGCTCAAAGAATTAACTAAAGTAGTAGACCAGAGTTACAGGGCGTGGAAAGTAATGTATACAACCACCGCAATAAAATAATAATAGTTGGCAAATTGATGTCCATTTAAAACGCGTGATGACCCTTCAAAAACGTTCTGGCGTCTTAATAACCGATGTAGAATAAAATTTCTGTTCAGTACTGCGGATATTCTAAAACGATAGCAGTGAGTACGTCCTTTTCCACAATTCGCTCTTTGTATACATTACTTTCTGTTTCTTTCGCTCTAATTGTAGACGTATTTATCACGTTCATAGATTTCTCGTTGGTTGTCTAATTTTCCCAGTTTTACATACCTGTAGCTGCTGTATTCTTGAGCAGAGGTTCGTGTAATTCACTAGACGAACCTAATCTCCAAGAACGAAATAATGCTGTTTCACATGACTTGACATAGCCGCACTGTCGGCTGAGGAAGAAGAATCGAGGCTGAGAGTGAGAGGCAAATACATGCAGACAAGAGCTGATACAGATATGGCCTGGGCATTGACGCGTTGCAGCAATGTTGCTGGCAACACTATTGCGGTCACACATTGCCGTAAAATAAGGCCCTCGGCTCTCCTACTTGCCGAGCTGCGATTCTACCTGCCGGGCGGAGATCGGACAGGGAGATTAGAGGACCTTTCTTCTACCTTTTCCGGGTGCGAATTTCACTGGGTGCGAATTTCAGGACGCCCTATAACGCAGTCGTATTATGATGGTCGTCAGTTGTGCTTTGGACTTCACCGCGAGAAGGTTGTGGGTACATGAATCACAATGCTCGCTGTTACCACGTATGAAGCGGTAAGTCATTATGGAGTTTTCAGAACTCTATAAGAACTTCAGATGTTTGTTGAATGCTTACGACAGGCACTACTGCAACGAGGATGCCAGAAATCAGGCACTACAAATCCTTGCACAGGTGCCAAAAACAGTTTCAGCTACCTGAAACCAAGGGCGCCCGTACCCAGGGGCATGGGAGGGGGGCAGCCTCCAACCTCTCTAGCTCTCAAGGAAGGAAAAATATTACATATTTTTTAAAGGGGTTGGAAATGGAACATTTTTATAGCTACTTACTGCTCACTATTCGTTTTCCGAAATATTAAAAATACAGCAAACCGACTATTGAGGAAACTTCCACATACAGAAGGCAATAGCAGAAGGAAAACAGGTCATAAATGAATACACTACATTCTGCAAGGGCACACTATTTAACACATTAAAGGAACTTTACAAAAAAGGCAACACAAACAGATAAAGTCTACACACACACACACACACACACACACACACACACACACAAACAGACGAGAAATGAATACACTACAATCTGCAAAGACTCACCATTTACACACAAAAGGAACACCATGTAAAAGACAACACAAACAGCTAAGAAGCGTACAGATAACACAACACACACACAAAGATAAAATGTAAAATTCAAATTTGTTGGGCAAATGAATACTGACTGAGCTGGGACACACAACAAACCACAATCACACTGTGTTTTGGTGAAGTGAAAAGGGTTTTTACGACCTTATTTGTGGAAAATACTTGTTTTATTTACGTGTGCATCACAGCACCTCAGCATGATGCGGATAATAGAAGGGCTTGCCACATGAAAACTTAATTAAAACGAATATAGGCGCGAAGTATCGCGACAAATTAAATTATATTCTAGATGATAGGTTAACTTCCAGCAAAATTTCTCATCAACAACGTTTGGTTGCAGATAACAGGCTACCTGTAGTAAATAATACAGAAGCGACCCGGAAAAATCATGCACACCAAGTGTAAAGGTATTAACAAAAAGAAACGAACTGTTGTTTGAACTAAACATCCACATAATCATTTAATAAAAATCATTTAATGAAATCATTAAATAAAATAATAAAATAAAAAAGAAAAATAAAAATTATTAAAATAAAAGTTAATAAAACCATTTAATAACAATGTTCACATTACAGAATAAATAAAACGGAAATCCACTGATGATGGCACAGTGGTGCTGAAACTTGTTTGGGTACTGAGAAAAAACGGTGTTTTGCGTAACTAGCGGACCTCGCATCCTACAATGTTAAAAATATTCCATACACTCGGGCCTAGACCTTCCTTCCCCACCTCTCACCCTCCTCCCACCCACTGCCCCTTCCCCCCATACCCCCCACTTCCCCTCCTCTTATAATGGCCCTCGTCTGAAACACAGAGTCGGCCGCTGTGGCCGAGCGGTTCTAGGTGCTTCAGTCTGGTATCGCGCTCCTGCTACGGTCGCCGGTTCGCATCCTGCCTCGGGCATGGATGTGTGTGATATCATTAGGTTAGTTAGGTTTAATTAGTTCTAAGTCTAGGGGACTGATGACCTCAGATGCTAAGTCCCATAGTGCTCAGAGCCATTCTTGAAACACAGATAAAGGAAACATGCGGCGTTATACGCAAGAAAAGACGTATTTATGGCTTTATGTGCAAAACTTGTAATTCTTATATTTACGTGCAGCATGTTGCTCCTAGACATCCGAAGATGGCTAAGTCCGCAACCCGTCATATTACGAGCAATAAAGTCATTCTGTTTTTGAAGTATAGCTTTTTCATTAGCGACCAATCCAGCCTTTATGCAGTAATACTGTTAATGAATTATGTTCATTGATGCATTAGAGAAAAATTGTTATCTGATGTTATTTTTATGGAAATTTAGGAAAGCTCACTGTACAATAATCGACAGCGAATTTAAGTGATATGTCCTCACCGTCGATTTCATTGTCATCATCATGCAAGCACAGATTCAGTTATTCCAGTAGCACGTGCAGTCCAACAGTCCCCCTCCAATTATTATAAACATACTCGGTTTTGCTGCACAATGAGAAGCAGAAGAACAAGAATCCGAAAACATTGTTTACTCTCTGAATGAGTTCCTTAAGAGTACTGTGCGACGGTACCTAACGGTTACCGCTAGCGTAGTTGCTATTCCAAACAGCATTCCATACGAGCAAACTATTTGCGTATTTCCTGTGCACGGGTCTGTTTAAAAAGAATAGCTCGTTGTTGTCATGGGGTCGAGTCACGCACGTCTGCTGTCCTGCCCGGCAGCTAACTCGGTGCAAATAATAACCTGTAGAGGTCATCCTGTAAATAAATAGTCTGTGCATTGTCTAGTATTGCGAGTTAATAAAATAAAAAGACGTACAAAGTGATAGTTAAATGAATAATTTAATAAGAATGGTTCTATTCCAACGATGTAATTGATGTAGCCATCAGAGAGTAATGTTGAATAAAATTTATTGAAGAAAGGACATCTTAAATAAATTTAAACTTTTCCTGCAATATTCAGTTAAAATACTGTTACCAAATGCAATAAAGTTACGTTGAGAGGTTAACGAGAATGTTAGCAAAATACCCAAACTAAAAAGTCATCAAAGATATGCGAAAATTAAGTCCATTTCATGATCACAATACACGATTTTTTCACTTGCTTAAAGCAATTCAGAGTTCAACACGATGGTTCACGAATTAACACACATGATACAAAGAGTTCCGCAATACAACCGTGATAAAGTTAAGAGTCCTACCCTGGAGCACATTCAGAACTCTCGAAATATAAAGTTCCTTGAGAAGCTAAAATATGGTAGTAGCCTTTCACCACCCAGAACCAATCAGCTACACGATCGAATACCACTCGTTGCCATAGGTAGGTCTGCCTCCTTCAAGCACAATCATAAAAGTGTCCAGATTCACTCCCTTGAGATCTTCACTCGTAAAAGTCCCGGTCTGCACTTGATTCCCAGAGTGTTCCGCTACTACCTGATTTTCCATTGGATGAAGGCCATAACCACCAAAAAATACATTCTTCTCAAGTTATACAGATATGATTTGGTTCAACTTGACAACTTCCCAGACTAAACTAATATATTACTACGATATGTAATTGAAGAAATGTTAGAAACTTGCGGTAACACTCAGACGATTCACGATAAATATAAAGATTGGTCCATAAATAAATAATCCAATATCCTCGAGCAAGTGCATTCGTAATAAATGACAACAAGTTATAATTAAATATTGTTTACACAGTTATTTAGGCCTGCTTGTCAGAAGTGTGTTTTGGCACTCTTTTACACATATGGTGGCACCTAATACTTGAATTTGAGCCTGCCTTAAATTAACAGGATTTTGTATTATCAAGTTAATTAATATTTTAATAAATATACTGGAAAAATAATAAACTGTTCATTAAATAAATACGCAAGTATGACAAAATTGAGGTATTCTTGTTGTACTCATATGCTTTGTAGTTGTGGAGGATACAATGTTCTGACATGTACATAACGAAAATATATAAAAAAACGTAATAAATCAATAAATAAAATAGATATAGATATGTAGTGATAGCTATAGTGCAATGCTGTTATCAGAGATATCGTATGTTGAAATCGCATGAAGCAATTAAAAATTCTTAATTTAGAGGCTCACTGTGAAAATGTTTAATTTCTGTGAATATTAACCTCTGTAGTTTTAAAGATATTGAAATATTGTTGTGTCATTGGATGCACCTCATTTTTTTTTTTGAAATTGCAGATATATTCAGATTTACTTTAGTACTCGAAAGTGAATTGTTATAGATCCTGAAGAGATGTGGGAAGCTACCATTCGGGTTGTCTGAGATTCAGCCATTTCTTGGAGCATTGTCTATTGCACAAAGGTCACACGAGCAACAGCCATTCAAATTCCCAGCTTGAGATTTACCCATTTACGGTGATGCTGCTCATCTTTGTACCTGAACTCGCCCATGCTGGTCACCTATTCAGACTTACTGCAGTGCACACTGAGTCGTGAGCCTGCTAGCGTTCAGCCATACTAACACTGGGCTGTCGTGTAGCTCATATACATACATGTAACGTTGGAACTAGTACTGTACATAATAAAACGTCTTTTAACGTGAAATAAATTCTGAATAAGTGATTTAAATTCTCAGGAAGTGTTTTCTTTACATGTATATAGTTCCTCATAACTTTGCATTCGCACGTTTCTGAGATCATTTCTGAACGTAACTATTGAGAAAGTGCATAGTTGTATTAATGATCTGTATAGTCTCTTTCAGTAGCAAAAAATCTTGAAGTGGCTACTTGTCTTTCTTCAGGATGATAGTGTTATGTTTAGAAAACAATGAAGTCACCAAGTGCAGCATTGTGATGAAACTGTCATACTCCATTCTCGGATAACTGCGAAACCCTCTCAATAACGTAAGATGACAAAAATGTTTTCGTTTCAGTAACCATATTTTGCCCAACATTGATTTATTTTTTATGGGAGGAGTCTCTAGTAATGCTACCAGAGCAGTGCCAACTTCCTTTTGTTTCGATATAATAAGTGTCAAGGCGCGCTTGCATCATTCTCGACAGAAGCCAAGAGCCGAGTGAGAAAATTGGGCGCTACGTTAGGCCGTGTGGACGGCACACCTGACCTGTCGGACTGACAGGTCAGGTCGTCTGTAACCGAATTAAATACCACTTTGAAATGGATTTCTGTCGAACAGGCACTACAACCATTCCCGAGATCAAAGGTTTGCCTTAGAAAACAGAGTATCCTGGAAGATACTCTTGTTTTAATGGGTATGAACAGTGCTTCTATGCATCATTACCAAAGACACACAACATGTAACACCATAATTAATACTGTAAATATTTTGTACTGATTAATTCTGTTTAATGTCAAGTACGTATTTATCACTATGTAATGTCTTTGACCTATTTTAATGAAGTGGAAAGTTGTTTAAAATGTTTTCTCTTTAATATTTAAAGTCTTTGTGTTAAATGAAGGAAAATGTTATATAATTATGTGGTTTTGTGTTGACATGTTAATGTATTTAAATATTAAGATTTTTAAATAGATGTTTGTTTACAACTATGTACAAGTTGGTTTTACCTAGGGCTTGCATTGTATAAAATGAAAAGCAACAGTACTTCCCATCTGTAACGGAAGTGAGTTCGCGCGCACCAAAATGTGGTTGGTGCGGGCTAAAAGCTGCATGTGGCCCACAGTCTGGGCGCCAAGTGAGAGAGCACAGTCAGTCGGCAGCTAGCTGCGGGACAGTTCTGGTCTGAGCAGCAAGTGAGTGAACAGCACAAGTGCCGACGCTGACACCCAGTACCTGGATTAATATGGAATGGGCTCGGATGTGTGCACGGCTCTAAAATCGTGCTCTATTATTGGAAAAGGCTTTGGCAATTTCGTCTCTAAGACGAAAGTAATAGAGCAAATTACATCCTGAGGAAAGACCAGGTAGCCACCATGTACTCGCCACCAATATTGTGCCATTACTTCAGCAAATCTAGGAGGTCAGATTCATATCAAAGTATGAACCAGTACATTTAAGTGTTGTTTAATTTGCAATAATAAGGCAAATTATGTGAAACTGTGTGTCCGACCCTTGAATTGGTTCCTCTCATCATGCCCCTTTAGGATCCATTCCACATAATTACTAACATCCGAGTACCCAGTATGTGAAAAATGATTGAAAATAAATGATTGTTAGTGTTGCTTAATTCTGAATGCAACAAGATATACAGGGTGTTACAAAAAGGTACGGCCAAACTTTCAGGAAACATTCTTCACACACAAATAAAGAAAAGATGTTATGTGGACATGTGTCCGGAAACGCTTACTTTCCATGTTAGAGCTCATTTTATTACTTCTCTTCAAATCACATTAATCGTGGAATGGAAACACACAGCAACAGAACGTACCAGCCTGACTTCAAACACTTTCTTACAGGAAATGTTCAAAATGTCCTCCGTTAGCGAGGATACATGCATCCACCCTCCGTCGCATGGAATCCCTGATGCGCAGATGCAGCCCTGGAGAATGGCGTATTGTATCACAGCCATCCACAATACGAGCACGAAGAGTCACTACATTTGGTACCGGGGTTGCGCAGACAAGAGCTTTCAAATGCCCCCATAAATGAAAGTCAAGAGGGTTGAGGTCAGGAGAGCGTGGAGGCCATGGAATTAGTCCGCCTCTACCAATCCATCGGTCACCGAATCTGTTGTTGAGAAGCGTACGAACACCTCGACTGAAATGTGCATGAGCTCCATTGTGCATGAACCACATGTTGTGTCGTACTTGTAAAGGCTCATGTTCTAGCAGCACAGGTAAAGTGTCCCGTATGAAATCATGATAACATGTTCCATTGAGCGTAGGTGGAAGAACATGGGGCCCAATCAAGACATCACCAACGATGCCTGCCCAAAGGTTCACAGGAAATCTGTGTTGAAGGCGTGATTGCACAATTGCGTGCGGATTCTCGTCAGCCCATACATGTTGATTGTGAAAATTTACAATTTGATCACGTTGGAATGAAGCCTCATCCGTAAAGAGAACATTTGCACTGAAATGAGGATTGATACATTGTTGGATGAACCATTCGCAGAAGTATACCCGTGGAGGCCAATCAGCTGCTGACAGTGTCTGCACACGCTGTACATGGAACGGAAACAACTGGTTCTCCCGTAGCACTCTCCATACAGTGACGTGGTCAACGTTACCTTGTACAGCAGCAACATCTCTGACGCTGACATTAGGGTTATCGTCAACTGCACGAACAATTGCCTCGTCCATTGCAGGTGTCCTCGTCGTTCTAGGTCTTCCCCAGTCGCGAGTCATAGGCTGGAATGTTCCGTGCTCCCTAAGACGCCGATCAATTGCTTCGAACGTCTTCCTGTCGGGACACCTTCGTTCTGGAAATCTGTCTCGATACAAACGTACCGCGCCACGGCTATTGCCCCGTGCTAATCCATACATCAAATGGGCACCTGCCAACTCCGCATTTGTAAACATTGCACTGACTGCAAAACCACGTTCGTGATGAACACTAACCTGTTGATGCTACGTACTGATGTGCTTGATGCTAGTACTGTAGAGCAATGAGTCGCATGTCAACACAAGCACCGAAGTCAACATTACCTTCCTTCAATTGGGCCAACTGGCGGTGAATCGAGGAAGTACAGTACATACTGACGAAACTAAAATGAACTCTAACATGGAAAGTAAGCGTTTCCGGACACATGTCCACATAACATCTTTTCTTTATTTGTGTGTAAGGAATGTTTCCTGAAAGTTTGGCTGTACTTTTTTGTAACATCCTGTATAGAAATACTGTGAGTTTCATTGAAATCAAGGGAGGTAGTTAGTATTGAATTTTTGAAAACCTCCATAATGTTTGATTTGTTTTAATTCAAAGTATTTGTGCTTCAAAGATTAACTGCATTTAATTCTGTCAGTGAAAATTACTAGTTGTGCTAATGACAAAAGGAAGCACGTTATTTTGAGGTTAGTTATAGCAAAATTCATTTAAAGTGATACTTGAGAACCTGTATGAATAATCATTAGCATAAACTGTTTTGAAAGTCCTGCAAGGTGAGTGAAATTAGTGAAAGAATAATACCAAAATTTGCACCTTACAAATTGTCTCAGAAAAGTGTGTTTAGTTTGCTTTATGATGTTGGACAGTTTAAGGGTCCCCAATTTTGAGTTGCTTAAAATGAATAAACATGCTTGAATAATGAATATATTAATTGAAGTTGAAGTTAATTTTGAATGTTGTGTACTTTGTGTGATGAAAAATGGCTCTGAGCACTATGGGACTC
The DNA here is from genome assembly GCF_023864275.1 of Schistocerca cancellata. Taxonomy (NCBI): domain Eukaryota; kingdom Metazoa; phylum Arthropoda; class Insecta; order Orthoptera; family Acrididae; genus Schistocerca; species Schistocerca cancellata. The sequence continues at coordinate 388,548,870 of NC_064627.1, read as the reverse complement.
AACTTCTTAGGTCATCAGTCCTCTAGAACTTAGAACTAGTTAAACCTAACTAACCTAAGGATATCACACACATCCATGCCCGAGGCAGGATTCGAACCTGCGACCGTAGCGGTCTCGCTGTTCCAGACTGTAGCGCCTAGAACCTCACGGCCATTTGTGTGATGAAAATGGGAAAGCCAGTTTGAGAGCCCTCATCAACAATTTTGTTTTATTGAAGATAAAGTTACTGTAGTTGCCCTTATCCATAAAAATAGAAACAATATTACTTCTTATGAATGTAAAAATCCTATTGCAAGTGACTTTTAATTATATTTGTACTATATGAAAAGTAACTATTGAAACAGGACTATGTCCATGTCCATTTTTCGTTTAGTAGTGTCTTTCACAACATTTGATGATGAGATAATTTATAGATGACAAAGTATTACTGTTGAGAAAAGATCAAGTGCCCATTGTTCCTGTGAGAGATTGCACATACTATTTATGACTGCTGGTATTCACTGCATTACTTATCTTATTATAGTACAGTTTCATTGCACTTCTCTGGGAAAGAAGTAATGGTAGCTTTCCTTTACCAAAATTCAATACAGATTCTTTAAAAGTAATCTTTCATATTACTGTGCCTAATTAGGCTGGCGACCATAATTTCTTTCATTTAAGTAAATTTGGTTACTTAAAACATTTTCCAAATTTCAATCTTTAACTTTCTGGTTTCTTCTGTAGCACTGAATTCAGGTTCGATAATCCAAACCCATTAGGTAACTCACGGTCAGTTTTACTTAAATCCTCGCAGAGGGTAACGTTTACTGCATCGTAATACCATATTTGGTAATACACATTGTATGTTGATATAATACGCGATGCCGTATGGTGTTATAAACAGAATCAGATAAAAGAAGAATAGAAACTTCAAAAATATTTGTAGCTTTTGACTACCTTCAATGATATCACAACGATGCCTGCATATCTGTGTCTCACCCATTCAGCGGGGACGCTCCATGGGGCCATCATTATAAAACTTAGTTCAAATGTCAAAATACATCAGAGTTTCTGCATAAAACGTGGCAGCATGTTGGCCGGTTCTGATGCACCGAAGAATTTTTGCATAGGCTACTTCAGTGCTGCAGACAGTGAAATCCTCAGCAATACTGGTTTAGAAAATATAGTATCATAGCAAATCTTACAATAATGGATAAATAAGTAATATTTTATGAATGGTGACAGTAATTCCACTCACTCCAATGATACAAGATGTTATGGGAATATTTAACATTCTTCTGTAAACTTTTTCTCCTCATGTTAAGGGAACTGAAATGTCCAGAAGTCAAGCGATAACGATCGTAATTAGGGTGTGATACCAGAGTGTATCAGCCAGCAATCAAAAAATATCACAACAAGAGGTTGCCACCAGGTTGCGCCACTAGTGCCTAAACAACAACAGCAGCAAAAAAATTAATAATAGCTTGGATCAAATCTTCAACTCGTTATCCTGATTTACATAACCGGTGGTTTCCCTTAACCACTTCATGTAAATACCGAATGGCAGGGCCGGTTCCTTAAACCAGTCTTCTTCAGCTGAGCTATTACGCTGACTCTAGTGACATTGGAATTTGTATTATGCTGAAAGGGTACAGTACCGCCCGACATTGAAAATAGGTACAACATACTTCAGTATTTTTGTCAGAACAACACATTTTTTGGTAAAATAACTCAATTTCAATTAATACAGCGAAGCCGGATACCAGTGTAGGAAAGAATGACAATTTATTTATTTAATTTATCATATGTGCACTCCCACAAAATAAATCCCTACATCCAGTTTGGTGAGATCTTTTGAAATGAATGAATGTATGGTCGTCTGCTAACCACAGATAGTGAAGGTGAATATATGATCATCTTTGAGTCGATCCTTTGGCCACCTTTGGTGGAACCAAAGAGATGAAATTTACCAGAGCTTTGAGCGCCTGAAATGTAGCTGGCCAATAGGGTAGTAAGGTGCTCCCCCACTTCAGCAGAGGTGGAGAGGACCTCGAAAACGGCCATGTTTTAGGCACTCTGCCGCTGGATCCTGTGCTGTTAACACCTGTTTTAGTTGTGCTACGTAATGACGAAAGAATGGAGGCATGGTATGCATGTGGAATATTTAAGAGTAGTTTGAAATAATAATTTCTCTATTTCAGGATCTTTTGTGGGGAGAATTAAATGTCAGGCAGGTAATATTAATGGGATTGTAGTAATCTTCGGAAGTGACCAACGGTCACAAAGAAACCACGTGTAGCAATAAGTTGAAATACTTCCGTGTGCTTAAGCTAAGCTGAATTACTAGCGTGTGTACAATAAGTTGAAATATTTAAGAAATAGCGTGTGTACCATAAGTTGAAATATTTAAGAAATGGCGTGTGCAGGATTTGAAATTAGAGACGAGTACTTCCACGTGGTGAGTACCGTGTGAGTCTCAATCTGTGTATGAGACAAAGGATAAAGAGAAGTACTCGTCCATGGAATCAGTTGAGGACTCGCGTGTGTGATGAATACATTAATATTACCATGCGTGTGACGCTAGATTCAAACTCTGAGAGAGAGCAAGGTGAGTCGGCCGTCTATCCAGCAACGCCACTTGGCTTGCATTGCACAGGAAGACGTGCATTTATCTCCAGAGTTCACAGTAGGAAAGTAGAATTACAAAGTGGGGCAGTGTCGTGGAAACTGGGATCAATATTAATTGAAGTGGGAAAGCTGAAAGTGATAATGTTGTAACCATTCTCTGTGTAGTATTTCATATTGCTGTGTGGTGTATGACATGTAATTTGGGTATGTGTGGTTTCCATGGGTGTGTAGCGAAGTAGTTTCAAAAGATTAGTGGGATATGCTTGTTCCTTCTGTACCGCTCGGTCTGGAGGAAAGTTTCGTGATGATGATTGTGAGAGTCGAAGTGTGAGGTAAAATAAAAGATCCACCAACCTATCCAGAAAGTGCACTGTAGCGTTAAATAAATTACGAGACCATAATATAGAGATTCACTAATGTAAAGCCATGCCCACTGGGCGGAATTTCTCATATGTTATTGTTGTAGGTTATAGAATTTGTGTGTTTAGGTTAGGGAATTTATCAGAATAAATCAGTTAGTGAAAAGAAAGAGATTGGTAGACTATTCCTTCAAATTGTATGTTGTCATAATGTCCCGAATTTATGTGTGCGCCATTCATATTCAGTGGGATGGCCACGTGTTAATAAAAGCCGTCAAATAAAAGACAAAAAGAAAATGTGGTACTGCCAGTGCGTAGTGTACAGTCAGAGTTCTGTAAATCACTGATAGTCAGATATGCGTTTCCGTTGCGTAGTAATCATATAGGAGGATAACTTGTAACTTAAGTGAGAGTACTAGAGCTAATATTACTCGATAACTAAGAATGAATCCACTCGCTTGGCAGACCACTCATCTTGCAGGCCTGACTGCTTGATGCCACAGTATGAGCAAGGCATGTGGGTGCCTCTCATAATTTCGACCCTGCCAGGATATTTTGCCAGATTTATTTTGCCAGGATATTTTGCTGTTAGAATTTCCTGTTAAGATTTTTTTTATTTTTTGATGGAATATATTGTGATAGCGCTAAGAAGTAAAGTTTTTTTCTGTTTGCAATTTCTTTCTGGATTGGTGAGGATCTTTTATTTTTTTTATTTAATTAATTGCTATATCGTCCTAGGCTGGAAGATCGTGGTATAATTTTTTTGCGTAATGTCCGTAGTAACTAGGTCGCAGTCGAAAAGTGTAGCCACCATGGAGAATAGCGATTCTAGGGTGGACGTAGCAGTGCAGCAGGAAGTAGCTGTTGACCATGGGTTAATCAGCGGGGACGGCAAGCACTCAGAAGGGGTTGAATTGTTCACTGGACCGCTGCAAGGTGATCCTTTATGCGGCGGGCTTTGTCCACAAACGCGGGCTTTTCCCGACGACGCGGGCGAGCCGGGACTAGGTCAGGTATGCAGTGAAAGTGCAGCTACCCTTAGCGAAGCTACGGTTTCACAGGCGAACGAGATGAGCGTACCGAAAGTAGCAAATGACAGTGTGCTACTGCAGTTATTACAGAGGATGAATCAAGATAATAAGGAAAGATGGGAAGCGACGAATAGAGACAATAAGGAGAGAGATAGGGAGAATAAAGAGAGAGATAGGGAGAATAAGGAAAGATTTGAAGCAACTAAGGAAAGATTGGAGGCAATGGATAAGGGGAATAAAGAGGCAATGAGGAAGCTACACACAGTTATCGATGAGCGTCTGTCCGCAGTTAATAATCGGTTAGATGAGGGGGAGAAGAATCTGGGTGCGTTGAGGCAAGTATGTGATGGCGTGAAAGAAAAAGCCAATAATTTGGAGGTACGAATAACTGCAATAGAGAGCGATATTACAGAAAATAGGGGCGTGTGGCCGGATGAGCGAATCAAAGAGATAGTGGAGGAATTACTTGCAGATAAACAAGGGGCATTAGACAGCGTGGAAGCTCAAGTCACACGGCAGGAAGTGGCGCTAAATAAACACAGAGATGAAGTTGCGGAGGTAGTGGTCACAATGAATACGATTAGTGCAGATGCAGAAAAGATCAGTACAAGAGGCGAGACAGGTTCTGACAGTACGCAGCGAGAGGTTTATGCCGATCAGGAGGAGATGCAATCACCATTACAGTTTAAAGAGGCACAATTAGAAATAAGTAGGAAACATAGTGAAGAACTACCACAGTTGCAATTAGTGTGCAGTAGCGAAGGTGACACACCACCAGGTAGATTGCAGAGAGAGAGAGAGATAAACTCAAAAGACGAATTCAGAGAGTCAGAAGGACGGTTGTGTCGGATAAAACAGGTTGCAAACCCAACTGGGTATAGTCCAAGGCTTTCTCAACTTCAAGATTCATTACCTTCATCGTGGGGACCGCTCTTAAAAACGAAGTTTGTGTATAACCATTTGAGGGACGAGGCTAGAGCGAAAATGCAGGAAGACATTAAAGACTGCAGTAGTTATTTAAATGAATTCTGGTCGAAAAGTAAGCAGGACCTGGTTAAGCAAAGCATATTGATGATGACAAATTGTAACGAAGATGGTATAAGATATCCAGTGTCGTGCTGTCAGGAAATGCTGAGACGAAACATGTATTTGGATGTGCCATACGAAACTGTGGAGTTCATTAGGATCTGTATAACGAAGTTGCCAGTGAAATTGCGCAGAGATATAGTGATAGCGGGCAGAGGCTTAGACGATTCCGCGTCATTTCAGCACTTGTTACAGGAACTGGGTAATGAGAGCAACATTGAGAACGGCGACACGACTCATAGGTCAGACAGAGTCGAGGATAGGAACGGCAGAAACTATCAGAATGACAGGAGAGCATGGAATCCTGGCATTTCTTTCTTGTCGTAGTAGATTGATGGATAGGAGAAACTAATCCAACATATCAGCCCTTAGCATCTTGCCTTAAAACACATGCAGCTGGCACTGAAAATTGGCTATGTAGCAGACATACTCTACTAATGTGTAGGAGTGCAAATACCATACTTCTGATCTGAGAATATAACACCAGTAATGGAATCTATTAGGCTGGTCTCTCAGAGCAAAATTTGCAAATTTTTATTTCGAACAGTAAAGTAAAAGGACTGTTTCCTCAAAGAAACCAGTTGCTAAAAATGTTATGTAATAATGTCAATGAGTCCAGTTTAATTAGTGCGATTTGAATATGGCAGGTAATTAACACGTAATGTAAAAAGGCAACATTGTGATCGAAGTTTTTAAATTAGATGCCATCTGATGTCATTGTCGTGGTGACAGTTATAATGAAGTGCTGTGTATGGTTGTTCGGAATCTGGTGTTAGGGAAAGAGGCCACTAGCACCAAAGTTTCTAACACTTGGGCTGTCCCATCTCTCCCAGCTTGAATACTCTCTGCACACATTTAATTTTCATGTAAGCTCAGATTCCTAACTAGCGAATTCTGTACTGTGTATAGTGGGCCATCCAGAGTGAGGCGGATTGTCCAGGAAAATGCTGTACTGATTGAGACGATCAAGGGAAAACAATCTCGTGGGCTTCATCACATTTCTAACATCAAATTATGGAAAAGTTAAGGATAGATCTAAAATAGGCAATTTATGGTAGCTAGTCAGTGTATTTATTTGTGGTGTGTAACGTTGTGCAGGGTCAAATCGAACATAAGAATTTTCAGGCGGGATGTCAGGAAGTATGACGGAATAGACTGGTCGAATGAGTCATGAACAGGAGTCGACAGAGTGGTGTATGTACGTATTTTTTGTCATATGAATAAGGATCAAGCAGAAACGACGTGATGATTAATGAGTGGATAAAGATGGTAGATAGAGAAGCGACGTGATAAATAGTAGTAGATAAAGGTGATATTTAAGGAAAGAAGCGACGTGAAGCAGTGTGATTAATAAAAAGAGATTCGACGGGATGAAACAGTGGTAAATAAAGGTGAGTAGAATTAATAATGTCGAGATGTCTTAGATGTATGTTACAGAGAGGCCTGTGTATGCTGCAATAGAGATTGATGTCAATGGCGAAGGAAGACCAGGAAATGATGGAGTAATGGACGGACGGAGAGCCGAAATACGAATGAAGAGATGAGGACAACTGCACAATGTGAAGGGACATGAAGGGAGTATGAGATTCAGATGGTGAACGTTGTGGAATACTGACGTAAGATGTAAGATAAGTGTAGATCTAATTCTTACCGTAAGATTTGCAATTTGGTGAAAATAATATATTTTGTTGTGGTTGAAGCCTGGTACCAGTATAACTAATTAAAACGGTACCAAGAATGTGTACAGTTATTTTGCAGGATGAGTAATTTGTGTATTTTTTGTTCTTAGATGAAATGTCGCAATTCTAAGTGATATTTAGCAGGAGGAATGCAGAGGTAAGCCGATGGAGAGAGGTGCCAGAGTGAAAGGACGAATTTGGAGACTGGAAAGCTATCTCCGAAACAGCTTCATGTGTTATGTGGTTGAGTATAAGGGAGCGAAGGTATGGTATGTTGTCGTGAGAGTGGTGGTGTTATGAGTATAAGGGAGCGAAGGTATGGTATGTTGTCGTGAGTGTGGTGGTGTTAAGGTTAGCTGACTTCTAGACCTATTCTGTTACTGTATTAATGGATTGAATGAGAAGGAAAATGTGATGTCTGGCGAGTGAGAGTCGTAGAATTTAGTGTGATCAATGCGCACACTCCTGTAAAGGGGATGCTACCGATCCATAACCAAAACATTATTGTGTTTTATTGTTTGATTGGGATGAACCTCGATGGCAGGTCAGGATCTGATATGTGGATGGTACATACGTGTCCTAGAAATGTTGTTATATATAATAAAATGTAAAATATATAAAGAGATACTAATATCAGTCTGTCACAGGCACAAAGGTGCATTGTATGTTGTAGATTTAGAGTCATCAGTTTCTGAAATGTTTATTGTGTTAGGATGTTAAAGTAGTTTACCACTTAATAACATGTGATGGGTAATTGTGAGCTGTGTAGATGATTTCTTATTTTTTTTTGTTGGAACATTTTCAAGGGGTATTAATTTCAGTCTGTCACAAGCACAAAGGTGCGTTGTATATTGTAGTATTAGGAGAACAGTTTCTAATATTTTCACTATGATAGGATGTTAAAGTAGTCTACTATTTGATATTGTAATTATGAGCTGTATAGATTGTTTCTTATTCCTTTTTTTTTTACACTTTCATGTTTTGTATGAGGGACGACAGGTACAATCAATAGCACAAGTGTAGGCTGTATATAGAAAAGGGATAAATGTTGATGTTGTATGTGTAGAAAACTAGGGTGTATAGTTTTATGTTTTTAGAACAAAGATTCTTTTATTACCAATGTATCTAATAGAACATACATGTAATCAATGAGTATTTAAATACTGTAAGAATATCCTTTTGTCTGTAATGTTGCGAGATGCACGGAAGGGTCGGACTGATTGGGTGTCGTAGCGCTGAGGGCTACACCGAACACGCCCGTACCACATAAGCCAAGCAGACGTCGGCAACAGAGCCGGGGCGCTCCCCACTCCACTGCCGGTAGGGGGTACGCTCCACGCGCCCGCTACAGCAGGACAACGGCCTGGGGCGACACGCACGTACCACTGGCCATTCATAAGTTCCGCCACCCTTTCGACTGGGGAAGTATCCCGCGGAGGCAACAGCGGGTGATTTCTTCTGCTCAACGGGTCGCGCAGCGGCGCCACGGCAGAATGGACGACGCGCGGGAGAGCCCGGCGGGCATTTGTTACCAGCAACTATTAACTAGTACTGGACTGTGGAGCCGTGAAACAAGACGACTGCTCGTATGTCTCCATAAGGTGGAAAGTGAAGGACTGGTGTTTCCACGTTGTGAGTGGTGGAAAAGATTTTGTCTTTAGCAGACAGGACGATCGTTTTGTTTTGTCTTGACCACTGAACGGTGGGATCCATAAACTTTTGGCAGTGACTTGTTAAGTGTGCGTTGTGAATTGCATGTGGGACGCTTGGTATACTTAAAGAGGACAGTTGTCGTTTGGTGACTAATTATTGTATGAACGCAAGAAACTAAAGTGGGACATTGACATTTGCATTTGTACTAGGAGACATTTCTTGAATTGGTGCGGGAGTAAGTGCTGTTTGTTGGAACTTACGACTTTTAATTACACCATGAACTGAAAGGACAGAACCGTGGGTAATAGCAGTTGTAGGGCCATTTTTGGACGACCAGATTCGTGTGGATGGTACGCTGAGAGTGACTATGACATTTGTGTTTAATGTGAGATACAGTTTACTGTTCAGTGCGTGTTCAAAATGCCGATTTGAGTGACTTAAAGACTTTCGTCCGGGTAACCATGGGAGAGCTTTGACACAGAGACAGTGTTTCTAGGGACCCTGTCAGCAACTTTTTTGACCCCAAGAAAATCACAGAATGAAATGATTCCGTGTGACTCGCAAGATAGGGAATAATGTACTTGTAATTGTGTAATTTTTTTATATGTTTCATTCCTGAAGGGACAGCAAGTGTAATTGTATTTCATTAACATTTGTGTTTAGAATAGATAGTGTGTTTTTTTTGTTTGTTCTGGGTTATCAAGTACACGTAACATGTTTATTAGAATATTTGGTACAATGATGCTTTCATTATTAGCCAGTGGCGTAATACTAACGTAGCGGCTCTTGTTGCATTGGTCAGTAAGGTTGTCACAGGGGACAAGAATTTGCATTGCACAACAAATATCGGAATTAACTGATGCATTTTGATGTCGTGGACAGTATTGATCTTGTTGGTGTGTTGACTGAAGCCACTTATTTGCATTATCACAATGGTGATATTTCACATTAAAGTGTAACGAAGGCTAGTCGAAATGCAAGTTCTTGTCGTCTAAATGTGTGACAACAGAGAAATGAGCAGTAGAGTAAGATACAAGAGCTACTGGTGGATTCAAGCACTTATTGCTAAACTATTTACTGCGTGTATTGATCAAAGTTGATGGACTGACTGGCTCAGCAGCAGGTATTTGTACTGGTGGATAAGGATAAGGTTAAACTCACTGTCGAGTAGTTGTGGCAATTGCCTAAGTGATGATAGTTAATTAGGTATGACATGATGTCTTAGATGAACTATATTACATAACCAGTAGGTAACTTGTGGTATATTTCATTGTTTTTCTTCTCAGTTTTATTTCTCTGTACGTTTGATGTATATTTTAGAGTAATGGTATGGAGCCTGACATTCTAAATGTAACTGGTGTACGGAATGTTTTTCTTTTGTTGATTTTGTTTTGCATTTAGACTTTGCTGTGTAAAGGGTTTTACCCCGCAATTTATGAATGTCAGATTACTTGCTCTGTGTTTGGACGGTGAGCTGTTTAAAATTTCACGAGTACAATTAGTATTTTTTTTATTTGTCATAGAATTAGTGAAGTTTGGATTACTCATAATAATAACGAAGATCCCAGTAACTAAGCCAATTTTTATCTCACCATTATTTTTTTTATTTGTATGATGTGATGTTTTATTTGTCATTTGGACTGTTATAAATATGTATGTGTACGTTACTCCGGATTGTGGAGAGTACAATAATGCAACAACTCTGTCAAAAACTTGCTAAAGTAACAACATTTGGTCGTCAATTTGAGGTCACCAGGGGCTAAGGTCTCCTCCTGGTTATTTTGATGACTTGCTATGTTTGTTCTAATACAGTTTTCTTAAAAAAATGTTCGGAACTACCCTCGCATTGCAAGGATAGTACCGTGCCATTTTTTTCTGCATGGGTAGCCGGTGGTGAAAGGGTACAGTACCGCCCGACATTGAAAATAGGTACAACATACTTCAGTATTTTTGTCAGAACAACACATTTTTTGGTAAAATAACTCAATTTCAATTAATACAGCGAAGCCGGATACCAGTGTAGGAAAGAATGACAATTTATTTATTTAATTTATCATATGTGCACTCCCACAAAATAAATCCCTACATCCAGTTTGGTGAGATCTTTTGAAATGAATGAATGTATGGTCGTCTGCTAACCACAGATAGTGAAGGTGAATATATGATCATCTTTGAGTCGATCCTTTGGCCACCTTTGGTGGAACCAAAGAGATGAAATTTACCAGAGCTTTGAGCGCCTGAAATGTAGCTGGCCAATAGGGTAGTAAGGTGCTCCCCCACTTCAGCAGAGGTGGAGAGGACCTCGAAAACGGCCATGTTTTAGGCACTCTGCCGCTGGATCCTGTGCTGTTAACACCTGTTTTAGTTGTGCTACGTAATGACGAAAGAATGGAGGCATGGTATGCATGTGGAATATTTAAGAGTAGTTTGAAATAATAATTTCTCTATTTCAGGATCTTTTGTGGGGAGAATTAAATGTCAGGCAGGTAATATTAATGGGATTGTAGTAATCTTCGGAAGTGACCAACGGTCACAAAGAAACCACGTGTAGCAATAAGTTGAAATACTTCCGTGTGCTTAAGCTAAGCTGAATTACTAGCGTGTGTACAATAAGTTGAAATATTTAAGAAATAGCGTGTGTACCATAAGTTGAAATATTTAAGAAATGGCGTGTGCAGGATTTGAAATTAGAGACGAGTACTTCCACGTGGTGAGTACCGTGTGAGTCTCAATCTGTGTATGAGACAAAGGATAAAGAGAAGTACTCGTCCATGGAATCAGTTGAGGACTCGCGTGTGTGATGAATACATTAATATTACCATGCGTGTGACGCTAGATTCAAACTCTGAGAGAGAGCAAGGTGAGTCGGCCGTCTATCCAGCAACGCCACTTGGCTTGCATTGCACAGGAAGACGTGCATTTATCTCCAGAGTTCACAGTAGGAAAGTAGAATTACAAAGTGGGGCAGTGTCGTGGAAACTGGGATCAATATTAATTGAAGTGGGAAAGCTGAAAGTGATAATGTTGTAACCATTCTCTGTGTAGTATTTCATATTGCTGTGTGGTGTATGACATGTAATTTGGGTATGTGTGGTTTCCATGGGTGTGTAGCGAAGTAGTTTCAAAAGATTAGTGGGATATGCTTGTTCCTTCTGTACCGCTCGGTCTGGAGGAAAGTTTCGTGATGATGATTGTGAGAGTCGAAGTGTGAGGTAAAATAAAAGATCCACCAACCTATCCAGAAAGTGCACTGTAGCGTTAAATAAATTACGAGACCATAATATAGAGATTCACTAATGTAAAGCCATGCCCACTGGGCGGAATTTCTCATATGTTATTGTTGTAGGTTATAGAATTTGTGTGTTTAGGTTAGGGAATTTATCAGAATAAATCAGTTAGTGAAAAGAAAGAGATTGGTAGACTATTCCTTCAAATTGTATGTTGTCATAATGTCCCGAATTTATGTGTGCGCCATTCATATTCAGTGGGATGGCCACGTGTTAATAAAAGCCGTCAAATAAAAGACAAAAAGAAAATGTGGTACTGCCAGTGCGTAGTGTACAGTCAGAGTTCTGTAAATCACTGATAGTCAGATATGCGTTTCCGTTGCGTAGTAATCATATAGGAGGATAACTTGTAACTTAAGTGAGAGTACTAGAGCTAATATTACTCGATAACTAAGAATGAATCCACTCGCTTGGCAGACCACTCATCTTGCAGGCCTGACTGCTTGATGCCACAGTATGAGCAAGGCATGTGGGTGCCTCTCAATGCGAACACTTTAACGTAATGGTTTTAGGGAGGCTGCGGGGGTGGGGAGGGGTAGGGGTTGGACTATGGTTACTTAAGATACTGCTAGAGATCAGACTTGTGGTATGTCGTTTAAGGCGTTGTTAACGTTAGTAAACAATTGCGGTAGCCTTTACCAAGTGATTTGTGTACTTATTTTGTGTTATGCATTGCTCGTCGTTCTGCGTTTCATATTTTGAAACGGGTGAAGAGATTTCTTCAGGTCCATCACAGAGTTCTAACACAGTTCTCATGACAACAAGAAGGATCGGCGATCCATCATCATGTGTGCAAGATGGAGCTGGGGTTTATTCCACCAACTGGAATAGTGCTGTCTGAGTTTTCGTTTGTTTAAGAACGCCGCCGTCAGTCAGGTAAAGTATCCGCACAATAGTTTCTTCCTTCTTCAAGCTTTGACGAAGAAAAGAAATTTCTAAATTGTTGAGATGTGTGAATAATTGGTATATAATTGGAGAGCTATTAGAGATTTGCAAAATTCGTTTCTATTATTACACTTTTAATTAGTCGCCAAAACCCTGAGTTGTGTGGGAGATTGGGCAGGGGTAAACTTGAAGTGGTCGAAATATCCTCTTCAGCTGTTTTTCAACAAAATGTGTTGGCGTGGCACGATTTATTGTAGTCCAGTGAGTTTCTTAACGCTTGTTTGATCCCCCGTTGTGTGTCTTTTATATATAGTGTGTAATGGCAATATGTGGAGATATTTTTGTATGCAGTACCTTAATATGCTCACACATCAGTGCATTGATTGTATTTTTTCTCTGTGTAGAACAGTCTTCCCATAAACAAATCACTAACTTTATGATCTGATGTTTTCTGCATGGTTGTAGCTGCTCCAGTAAGTGGGCTACTCCTGTTAGTAGGCTAACCGTTTTGCGATCACATTGCCACATTTCAACACCTGACTTGCTGCCAAGGGGAAAATAAACATTAATGGCTTGCTTGTGCCACACTTATGTAGATGTTCTATCCAACCTAAAAACATATTACTTGTATTAGTTATAACTACTGGTCTGCAATTGATATAAATACTAATGTAATGTTGTTCAGTACACCATCCCCAGTTATCAGCAAAAAATCTGCACTTACACTAATTAAACCCTGTATATAAATCTATACTTTATTTTCAGACATAAAACTACAAAGCTCAAGTCTCAAATACAATGTTTTATTTATACAGTGTAATGTTGGTTAATTTACCATATTTATCTTCTACTACTGAATATCGAAAATATGGTCTCTTTTCGATTGTATTGTATTATACTCGTTACATAAACTTATGTATGTTTTCTCACTGTTACTTTATGGCTGAGTATTACATTTCTTAAAGATACTGAAGAAGGAAATGAATGGTTGCAATATTAAGTACAAAAATACCTTGCCTCTCGCCCTTTCTTCTGCAGTTCATTATACTGTGTTGTGGGTCTACATTTGAATTCCAAGAGCTCTGAGTTGTTCACACTCTGTACATAGTGGACAAATTAACCAGATAACTGTGTTATGTTTTTGGATTGGAAATCGCTTTACATCTGGCTGTGGTACCTATTGTGTATGACCATGTTGTATCGCAATTCTTAGTATGACAGCAGGTGTGACACTGACACAGTTATGAATAAAGTGGCAAAGGGTCCTTTTAAGAACTCCGTGGCAACCGCCCACATTCATTGTGTATTTTTAAAATGTGCCTTAATTGGGGAAACCTGCAAAATACTTGTAGGCGCCTGCAGATAGGCAATTGACCTCGGAGGTGTGACAAGTGTTTGCCTAACTGCTGGCACCTCGGGCTACTTCTCAAGTTTTCTCTGTTTTCTATGAAGGTACATTCTTTAAATTGTCAATAAATGTGGGTGGGTACCATCAACGATTTTGCCAGACAGGGGAGGGGGCCCTTTGCCATTTTATTCGTGTTTGTGCCAATGTCACAGCCGTCCGTTATTACGCCACAGGAGGCCATGAAATATAAGTACTGAAAGAGCATAAAGAACCTTTGCTGCAACGGACCTCATTCAAATTTCTTCGAATGATTATGAACTGTCGCTAGTGGTTCCAACCTGTACACAAGAACAAAAACTGCGATAAAATTGCACTCCGAAGGCGTGAGACCACGTCTAACGATGATGCAGCCCCACAATGTCTATAGAAAAGGGTAAAAACGCACCAGAGTGTCTGCTGTGTCAATGATTGTGAGAAACGTCTTCCTGTTTTCGAACACAAATGTGTGGGAATCATCGTCCCGAGGAAAGAGTTGGTTTCATTGACGCACGTTGTGCTGGCCCCTAAGGCTTTCCGTTTAGATTCTGAACTGTGATGGGTCTGAAATGTTTTCCTCGGCCACCCATAGGAAAAACGCGGCATTGCAACGCTGGGCGTCGCGGTTGTGACCTTCATCACAAAGGCGTCAAAAGAAGTGGTGAAATGTGGGTAAGAAGGGTGTGACGACCTTGCTATCATGTGACATGTCCGCTGTGTATCCGAAGTGCACTTGCCTCCATTGAGTGTACCCTTGCTCTTTAATGGTGTAAACAATATTAACAATTGATAGCTCTTAGACGCTTAGTAACAGAGGGGCTGCCTGTTGTTATTGCTCTTCGACAGATGCCCCGCCTCCCATATACACTCCTGGAAATTGAAATAAGAACACCGTGAATTCATTGTCCCAGGAAGGGGAAACTTTATTGACACATTCCTGGGGTCAGATACATCACATGATCACACTGACAGAACCACAGGCACATAGACACAGGCAACAGAGCATGCACAATGTCGGCACTAGTACAGTGTATATCCACCTTTCGCAGCAATGCAGGCTGCTATTCTCCCATGGAGACGATCGTAGAGATGCTGGATGTAGTCCTGTGGAACGGCTTGCCATGCCATTTCCACCTGGCGCCTCAGTTGGACCAGCGTTCGTGCTGGACGTGCAGACCGCGTGAGACGACGCTTCATCCAGTCCCAAACATGCTCAATGGGGGACACATCCGGAGATCTTGCTGGCCAGGGTAGTTGACTTACACCTTCTAGAGCACGTTGGGTGGCACGGGATACATGCGGACGTGCATTGTCCTGTTAGAACAGCAAGTTCCCTTGCCGGTCTAGGAATGGTAGAACGATGGGTTCGATGACGGTTTGGATGTACCGTGCACTATTCAGTGTCCCCTCGGCAATCACCAGTGGTGTACGGCCAGTGTAGGAGATCGCTCCCCACACCATGATGCCGGGTGTTGGCCCTGTGTGCCTCGGTCGTATGCAGTCCTGATTGTGGCGCTCACCTGCACGGCGCCAAACACGCATACGACCATCATTGGCACCAAGGCAGAAGCGACTCTCATCGCTGAAGACGACACGTCTCCATTCGTCCCTCCATTCACGCCTGTCGCGACACCACTGGAGGCGGGCTGCACGATGTTGGGACGTGAGCGGAAGACGGCCTAACGGTGTGCGGGACCATAGCCCAGCTTCATGGAGACGGTTGCGAATGGTCCTCGCCGATACCCCAGGAGCAACAGTGTCCCTAATTTGCTGGGAAGTGGCGGTGCGGTCCCCTACGGCACTGCGTAGGATCCTACGGTCTTGGCGTGCATCCGTGCGTCGCTGCGGTCCGGTCCCAGGTCGACGGGCACGTGCACCTTCCGCCGACCACTGGCGACAACATCGATGTACTGTGGAGACCTCACGCCCCACGTGTTGAGCAATTCGGTCGTACGTCCACCCGGCCTCCCGCATGCCCACTATACGCCCTCGCTCAAAGTCCGTCAACTGCACATACGGTTCACGTCCACGCTGTCGCGGCATGCTACCAGTGTTAAACCTCGATGGAGCTCCGTATGCCACGGCAAACTGGCTGACACTGACGGCGGCGGTGCACAAATGCTGCGCAGCTAGCGCCATTCGACGGCCAACACCGCGGTTCCTGGTGTGTCCGCTGTGCCGTGCGTGTGATCATTGCTTGTACAGCTCTCTCGCAGTGTCCGGAGCAAGTATGGTGGGTCTGACACACCGGTGTCAATGTGTTCTTTTTTCCATTTCCAGGAGTGTATATGCTTTTGCTCAACATTTCGAATCCTAAAAGCCTGCTTTGCTATGAATTTTCACTGTGGAATCTAGCAGCGATGTGCATATGGAAGGATTGACAGAAAAAGTTTTGCAAAATAAGAATATATATGAGAGAAGGAGTGACAGCAGAATAGTTCTTCCACGAGAGCTCTGTGAGTTCGAACACAGAATAGTCATTGGATGTCAAGTGACTAACAAATTCATCAGGGACATTTCAGCCGTTCTAAAGCAGCACAAGTTAGTTGCTGGTGATGTGATCGTGGATCAGAAACTCGAAGAAAACAAGGTAGACCTAATGTACGAGGGGCGTTCATAAGTAATGTCACGCATTTTTTAACTTGGCCAGTTTCGACTGAAAAAATGCGGAATTCTTGCGGGACGGCTTCAGCCCCTATATTTTCATGAAGTTTCTGTAACGAAGGTGCGTTCCAAGCAAAGAGCTGTCATTGAGTTTCTTTTGGCGGAAAACCAGAGCATCACAGATATTCATAGGCGCTTGCAGAATGTCTACGGATATCTGAAAGTGAACAAAAGCACGGTGCATTGTTAGGCGAGGCGTCTGTCATTGCAGTAAGGACGCCTAAACCTGGCATATCGGCCGCGTGCCGACCGACCGCAGGCAGCTGTGACTCCTGCAATGTTGGAACATGCGAACACTCTCATTCGATGTGCTCGGCAGATCACAGTCAAACACCTCGCTGCTCAACTGGACGTCGCTGTTGGTGGTGTTGACACACCCGTCCACCAGCTGGGGTACAACGGTGTGTGCCCGCTGGGTTACTCGCCTCCTAACAGGAGACCAACAACAGCAGTGAACGACCGTCTGTGCGGAATTGCTTGCGCGTTACGGGGCTCACCACGACAATTTTTTGTCTAACATCGTCACAGGTAATGAAACATTGGTTCATCACTTCGAATCGGAAACAAAAGGGCAGTACATGGAGCGGCGCCACACCAATATCACCTTCAAAGAAATAGTTCAAGGCTGCGCCCTCAGCCTGTAAAGTCGTGGAGATGGTGTTCTGGGACTCTGAAGGGATTTCTTCTGTTTCGTATCCTCCTTCGTGGTGCAAGGTGCAACGATCATCTCTGAAGTTGACTGCGCTATCCTCAGGAGATTGAAGAAACGAGTTAATCGTATTCGAAGCCACAAAAATGGAAAATAACTTCTCCATGACGACGCAGGGCCTCACGCAAGCCTCAGCACCCGAGATGTAGTATTACTTTTCAATTAGCAGTATTTATTTTGCTTTTAAAATTATTTCCGACATTTACGGAGTCGGAGATTACATATTACATCCTGTCTTATAGTTTCATCTGTGTGTACGTATCAATGTATCTGCTGGCGTAAACCTCTGTTTAATTTCGTTAGTCATTTTTATACCTAATTCTTTTGTCTAGCGTCCGCTGCTTTTTGTTCTGTTCTGTTCCCGCTCTGATTAGGTACGAACGCATTGTCATGACTCTCTGTGTGAATCTACACTCCTGGAAATGGAAAAAAGAACACATTGACACCGGTGTGTCAGACCCACCATACTTGCTCCGGACACTGCGAGAGGGCTGTACAAGCAATGATCACACGCACGGCGCAGCGGACACACCAGGAACCGCGGTGTTGGCCGTCGAATGGCGGTAGCTGCGCAGCATTTGTGCACCGCCGCCGTCAGTGTCAGCCAGTTTGCCGTGGCATACGGAGCTCCATCGCAGTCTTTAACACTGGTAGCATGCCGCGACAGCGTGGACGTGAACCGTATGTGCAGTTGACGGACTTTGAGCGAGGGCGCATAGTGGGCATGCGGGAGGCCGGGTGGACGTACCGCCGAATTGCTCAACACGTGGGGCGTGAGGTCTCCACAGTACATCGATGTTGTCGCCAGTGGTCGGCGGAAGGTGCACGTGCCCGTCGACCTGGGACCGGACCGCAGCGACGCACGGATGCACGCCAAGACCGTAGGATCCTACGCAGTGCCGTAGGGGACCGCACCGCCACTTCCCAGCAAATTAGGGACACTGTTGCTCCTGGGGTATCGGCGAGGACCATTCGCAACCGTCTCCATGAAGCTGGGCTACGGTCCCGCACACCGTTAGGCCGTCTTCCGCTCACGCCCCAACATCGTGCAGCCCGCCTCCAGTGGTGTCGCGACAGGCGTGAATGGAGGGACGAATGGAGACGTGTCGTCTTCAGCGATGAGAGTCGCTTCTGCCTTGGTGCCAATGATGGTCGTATGCGTGTTTGGCGCCGTGCAGGTGATCGCCACAATCAGGACTGCATACGACCGAGGCACACAGGGCCAACATCCGGCATCATGGTGTGGGGAGCGATCTCCTACACTGGCCGTACACCACTGGTGATCGTCGAGGGGACACTGAATAGTGCACGGTACATCCAAACCGTCATCGAACCCATCGTTCTACCATTCCTAGACCGGCAAGGGAACTTGCTGTTCCAACAGGGCAATGCACGTCCGCATGTATCCCGTGCCACCCAACGTGCTCTAGAAGGTGTAAGTCAACTACCCTGGCCAGCAAGATCTCCGGATCTGTCCCCCATTGAGCATGTTTGGGACTGGATGAAGCGTCGTCTCACGCGGTCTGCACGTCCAGCACGAACGCTGGTCCAACTGAGGCGCCAGGTGGAAATGGCATGGCAATCCGTTCCATAGGACTACATCCAGCATCTCTACGATCGTCTCCATGGGAGAATAGCAGCCTGCATTGCTGCGAAAGGTGGATATACACTGTACTAGTGCCGACATTGTGCATGCTCTGTTGCCTGTGTCTATGTGCCTGTGGTTCTGTCAGTGTGATCATGTGATGTATCTGACCCCAGGAATGTGTCAATAAAGTTTCCCCTTCCTGGGACAATGAATTCACGGTGTTCTTATTTCAATTTCCAGGAGTGTATGTTGAAATGTACCTTAACTGCTTATAATATAGCCAAAGTTAGCTTTACTATGATTTTCATTTCTAAATTTCAACCCTCCATGTCACTTTGTTATTAATATTTCAATTTCTGTTTTTCAGACGATCACGGCTGGAAAAGAGGCGCCGACGACACATTGTTAGTGGACGTATATGGCCGGACACTTCTAGTGTTCAGTCATTAATTTCAAACCGCATATATTGCTCCACGTCCCTATGATCGGTGCGCTGATCATTTCATTTGCATCTTGCCGCAGCTTACACACGAGTGGCGCAAAGAATGACTCGGCCTGCCGACCACTAACAGTGACGGCGCGTTGTGCGACCTACACCAGTCGGACACAAGCCCCGCTCCGCTCAAATCATTGATGGTGGTCCATGTTTCATTTTTTTAATTTATACTAGCCGTTTCACGCCGAACTCGGCACGGAGCGTTGCAATTTCCTCGCGCTGCGCCGTCCGTATTGTGGGCGACAATACGCGCGCGACCGCCATCTAATGGCACTTTCCTCCTCCTTTATTAATTTGGAATGCTAATTTACATTTTTTGATTCCCCTTTAAGGCTAGGAAACGTTTGAGCGAGCGGCTCACAAAACTTAACTGGACTGTTCTTCCTCATTCACCCTACAGCTCGGATCTCGCACCTTCCGACTTCCGTCTGTTTGTCCCAGTGAAGGAAGCACTCCACGGGAGGCAGATGGGGAGGTTAATGATGCAACAAGTCTTTGGCTGCGACGTCGACCAGTAGAGTGGTACCATATAAGCATGCAGGACCTCGCAATATTGTGGCATAAGGCAGTCGTTTTGAAGGGAGATAATGTTGAGGAATAGGATTCTGTAGCCAAAAAAGTAGTGAATAATACGGCGTACTGAAATGCTGGATAAAACCAACATGCTTTCAGACAAAAAATGTATTGCATTATTTATTGTTAGCCCCTCGTGCTGACGGACATAACTGTAAGGTAGCAGTATTTTGCACCTTACTGTAATATAATAATTGTTGCAAAGACAAATTAGATATCGGTTATTATGTTGTTTGCCAGGCAACGAGCCTATTGAAATTAATATAGGGAGTATCAGACGGCCGGCCGCGGTGGCCGTGCGGTTCTGGCGCTGCAGTCCGGAACCGCGGGTCTGCTACGGTCGCAGGTTCGAATCCTGCCTCGGGCATGGGTGTGTGTGATGTCCTTAGGTTAGTTAGGTTTAAGTAGTTCTAAGTTCTAGGGGACTTATGACCTAAGATGTTGAGTCCCATAGTGCTCACAGCCATTTGAACCATTTTAGTATCAGACGGCATAAGACGCATATTAACTTTAAGAAATTCGCATGTTGCATGAAGTCGGGGTTCAGGTGATTTTTTCACGGAGTTTGGCTGGAGCGGACGAGCGGCACTGCTCAAAGGCAGGGCAGAGGGGTGTGGAAGTTTACAGCCGACCATTACGAGTCGGCATGGGAAAGCGTCCCACTGGGGGAGACGCGCCGCAGGAGCAGGTAGGCACCCATTGCGCTGACAACAGAGGCAGGCCTTCGAGGGACGAAGCCTCGTTGGCGCTGGGCGTTACGCCAACGGCATTATGTAGAGATGAGCTGGCGCCTAAGGGAGCCTTCCCACGAGGCACGAATCTTAACGTTTTCTGGGCCTTTCTAAGAAACGCGGTTAAGCTAGTGCAATGACCTTTTCCCGCGCGAGGGCGAACAGAGAGACACGATTGGTGGGTTCAATTTTGAACGGAGTTTCAGTTTGTTCCAGAACATTCTAGGCGCAGTAGGGCGCAGAATGTTTTAATTGGCTGGAAGAAGCCAGGAAATAATAGTGGGAGCGAACTGTGCTGGTCTAGAGCCATGGGACTGGTCAGCTCGAAAAATAGCGTGGGGGTGCTGATTTTTGCAGAGGGAAGCTTTTGGAGCTGTTATCGAGGATAAGCGTCTTAGCTCCTGTAGCGAGCGGACGTCGTGCTTTCGGCTCTGCTGTAGGACAGTAACTTCTTTTCAGTGTGCTGTGCAGAACTTTGAATAAGTCTGCCAGCTGCAATTGAAACTAGTATTCAGTTAGTGGTACTGCCATGTTTTACTTTTAGAGACAGGCCGATTCCGCTAATTACGGTTGGAAATACTGTCTCACAGGGAGCAGACAGGAGCAGAGCAATTTCATTGAGCCATACTTTATTAAAGACGTTACTGGATTCCGTCTTTGGGCTGGTGAGTCCCGTCTTAACGAGTGCGAGACGATTGGAAAGAAAGCAGAATTAGCTTTTGAATTGGAGTTTACGAACAGGAAGGCTGTTCGCGAAAACAAATTCATTTTCTTGCAATTGAGGCTCCTCGACGACGCAGACGCCATCGGCAGCTTGCTGACCCGTCCACAATGCTGCATTTTGTAACGTGATGCTCAGCTTCGGCATTTAATCCGATATTACGCACGCCTGTGATTACCAGCTCATTTTTCCAGCCACGCTCTTATTGAGAATTTGGTAATTGAAGTAGGTTTGTCTGACGTATTTTATGCCGTCTGACAAGGGGAGAGAGTAGAAAATAACAAGTACAGATGCGTTATCCGACCTTAAGAATTAGTTTTGGAATTTAAGGGCCATTGCCATTACTGGCTTAATTTTATCACTTATAAATGTAATCATTGTTCAGTTTGATGTTAGGAAGATTGTTGCTCAATAAATGTGTTCAATGCTGTCCTTGTTTGTTTAGTAGTGATCAGTTCCCTGAACACTATTTAGTTATTAAATATTAATAAAAATTAGTGAAGGGGCAGTTTTAATTAACAGGTTGGGTCTCATAACAGGCCTTCAGCCAGAGCCAACGGCCCGATCCAGTAGGCAAAGTGAACAAGTAAAAGCATTCTTGTTAAAACCCCCCGACATCTGGCTGACCCGGCTAGGGTCCCTAATCATCATTTTGTTGAAAGAAACCCCTTCCATAACCAACGAGCATTACGGACAGTTGTAAAAAATCACATGGATGGGCGGGAGAAAGTTGTTGCGAGTTTTAAAGTGCTACCAGCAGTTCATGTAACAGAACGACTGTGTGCAGGGACATAAAAAGATTGGGATACAATGATCGCGGTTCCTCATAAACCACACATTTCCGCAGTCAGTGCTAAGCCACGCCTAAGGTGCTCAATGAACGACGACACTGGACAGCTGATGACTTGAAAAGAATATTTTGAAGTTTGAAACACACTAAATCCAGGGGAAATACGATTGAAGAACTTGGGTTTAAACGAATGAGCGGAGAACGTTAGAGGAGGTAGTGTTACGGTACTGGGGTATTTTTCGTTGTCGGTGTGTGGGCCCCTTATTGCGCGTAAGAAAACGCTAAATACTGAAGGATATGAACACATTTTACAGTTTTATGTACTGAGTACAACAGAGGAACAGTTCGGAGGCGATGATTGCTTGTACTGTATGACAATGCACACTGTCATAACGCAGCGCGTGTGACGCAGTGGTTTGTGGACAGTAAGATCCTTGAAATGGACTGATCTGCCCATAGGAGCAACCAGTTTGTGATCCCTGTGGAATTTACATTTCGGTACATCATGTTTCAATGGCGTTTTATACTCTGACGAGAAGGTAGCACTAAGTTTAGGTGGAGATATCCCCTCAATTTTAGCAGGTGAGGGGGCACGTGTTCTGCTTTTTAAAATTTTCCCAGCTGTCGAGACTCCACCCTAATAAACTCTTCTGTTGGCGTTTTTAATGTGTAGTGGACTGGATGGCGCATCCTTTATTAGTTCAGTGATCACTCAGCCACAATTTCTTCTGTACTATTTTACATCGTTTGTTGTATCTTTTATCTATTAACTGCTTACCTTAGAATTGAAGATTGAATTGATTTCAGTGTGTGTGTGTGTGTGTGTGTGTGTGTGTGTGTGTGTGTGTGCGATCTGGATTTATGTGTGACTGGCTTGGTTAATTCATATTGAAACTTTAATGGATTTATTTTGCGCACACTCGTAACGCGATAAAGAGCCAGATGTGCGCTCTACAACATATGTTGTCATCGTCAACCTCACTACGCATTAGTAGAATCTCTGACGTGACGACAAGAGGCTGCTAATTTAAGGCGGTAGTTTTTTCCTACAGCAGCGCCAATCTGTGCTGTAACTGAGAAGAAAACGTACTCGTACTCCGTGAGCGCAGCAGCGAGAGCATCTGCGTTTTTGCTGTTTGGCCCCACTTATCAGCTAGCGTTTGTTTTCGCTTCTCGGTTTCCGCCACGTTAACACTAGCCACTGCTGTCGTAAACCACGGCGCTCCTACGGGGATTATTACTGAAAGGAATGTATGTGTCTTAAATCTTTTGACGCACCAGATTTTCGTAAATAGTTATTCTAAAAAGTTTGATTGGTTGTGGAAATTGTCTTCTGGAATCTATTTTTTTGTGGGAAGCAGTGTCGCAGAAATAGTCCACTCGTGTGGGGAACTAGAAAGATCCGATGGCAAACAGTTGCTCGTGGAAGTTTATCACGCGATTCCGTACTGACATCCGAACCCGAACTCTTGTCTTCGGCGGGAAATGCTCTTACTGACCTCAACTACCGTGGCACATCTCGCAGACCGTCCCAAAATTCCCGCCCTCCCCATCTAGAGGCCCAACATACAGTTTGAATATGTAAGCAAGTTTCACAACAGCGCAAGAGAAAATCGGGCAAGATGAGGGACAGGGCAAAATTACGAATTTGACAGCTCATGTACACGGCACTGGATGGAGGACCTGCATCTAGCCACGTGTACCAAGCCCGAATATTTCATCTTGTCATTTGTAATACAATTTTTGTTTTTCTGTAAGTGATTTCATCGTTGGAATTTTTATTCAGTTACTTTTGAAATATTCAAAACAATTCTACATATGTCAATAGAATGGGAAGCACACACAAAGGGTAAACGAAGAGAAAGCGAGCGATAAGTCATTCGGCTGCTGAAGTTGGGCGGAAAATAAAGCGAGTTTAAAGTCTACAGCCAAGAATACGGAATTTTACTGTCAACTTAAGAAAGCTGCAGCCAGAGTATTGAAAGAGAAGGTAAGCATATTTTTTAATAATGTTGATGTTGAGTCTCAATAACTTTCAATTTGAGTGACTGGGTTCTAACTTCATTCCAGTAAAAAAAAGAAAGAAGAAACTGCTGTAGCAGTGCAGTATCCTTCAATATCACTAAATTTTTGTTCATTCTAAGCCTTATTATTTTATGTAATTAGTCTTCAATTACTTTTCAATGTTTCATTTTTGTGCCATAACTAGGGTTGCCCTTGGCCGGGGCCTTGTCGGGATACTCTGAGATGGGGGTGTAGAAATGAAGTAAAACATATTATTTAATATAATTACTTTTTATTCAGAAAAGTTACATGGAACTTGTTGTGGTTGAAGTAGTTGGTACTCCACATTTTTCGGAAAATTTCACCTTTTTCACCAAATCTTTTTTCCCTTTTACATGTTTATAAAACTACGTGCAAGTCAACTTGTAGTTAAACTGGCACTGTAAGATTGGTTCCACAGTCCCTTGTGTAAGTAGGCTGTTTATGTTTTCTTATTGGCAACGTTACGTAGCGCTCTGTACGAAAATCACTGGCTGTGCTGTGTGCAGTCTGTGGCTAGTTTGCATTGTTGTCTGCCATTGTAGTGTTGGGCAGCGGCAGCTGGATGTGAACAGCGCGTAGCATTGGGCAGTTGGAGGTGAGCCGCCGGCAGTGGTGGATGTGGGGAGAGAGATGGCGGAGTTTTGAAATTTGTCATGAACTACTATATATATTATGACTATTAAGGTAAATACATTGCTTGTTCTCTATTAAAATCTTTCATTTGCTAACTATGCCTATCAGTAGTTAGTGCCTTCCGTAGTTTGAATCTGTTATTTAGCTGGCAGTAGTGGCGCTCGCTGTATTGCAGTAGTTCGAGTAACGAAGATTTTTGGTGAGGTAAGTGATTTGTGAAACGTATAGGTTAATGTTAGTCAGGGCCATTCTTTTGTAGGGATTATTGAAAGTCAGATTGCGTTGCGCTAAAAACTATTGTGTGTCAGTTTAAGCACAGTCTCGTATACAATTCTTCAAAAGGGGACGTTTCATATGTCGACCCTTAGCCGAGGATACCTCACTGGAATCTTCTGATTTTTTTTCTTGTAGTTTGTGAAATTAGTGTAGCTTTTGTTTATTGCCAGCGCGTAATTATAGAGAGAATTTCCATTGTAGTTGTAGTTTTTCATTGTTGTACAGTAAAACAGTTGTGGCATGCATGTAGATTTGCACCAAGTATTTCGCAGCTGCAATTAACTAGATATTATTTTCAGTACTATGTTAATGTGTTCTCTTATTTTTGCTCTTCAAATTGTGCTTTTCTGTGTTGTCGTGTGAAATATTGTGACAATAATGGCGCGTGAAAAACGTAATACTAGGCTCCAAAGTAAACTGAGAAATGACAGTGAAGACGAAAGCAGTGTGTTAGCGCCACCGTGTAATGAAGTAACTAATGTTCAAAGTAGTAATTTGGTAATTGTGCATAGGGAAATGGAGCGGGCGGCAAATAATGACGTAGACAGTGATACAATTAGTGAACAGGGAAGCATTATCGATCGATCGGTCGGCAACAGCTCGCCTCAGGATTCCGAAATGACAGAACACAATCTTGCAAATACTGTAGATTCAGGTTTTGCGTCCTCGCCGTTAAATCAAGACACATTTTCTGCTTTTCAAAATGTGAATATTGCCAGTTCAAATGCACTTCCGAATAGCACTGAGGAACATGTTTCAGATACCAGTGCACTGTTATTACAGTTAATGAAACAAATGGGACAAAGGCTACAAAAGTTAGACACAACGCTTGAACAAAATCAGAAACAAATGGGACAAAATCTTCAAAAGTTAGACACAATGGAACAAAATCAGAGACAAACACAGCAAAAGTTAGACACAATGGAACAAAATCTTCAAAAGTTAGACACAATGGAACAAAATCTTCAAAAGTTAGACACCACACTTGAACAAACACGTGAAGATTTAACCACTGAGTTACATAACATTCAATCGAAATGTCAAATAGTCTGTAATGACGTAAAAACACAAATTTGTGAGCATTTTCAACCTATTTTTTCGCGGCATGAAAATGCATTACAGAATCACGAAGCAGCCATAAAAGAACTGCAAACCATTATTCATGAAAATCATGAGACCTTGTCGGCTAAAATTGACTCAGTTGCATCTACCGATTCGGTTACACAACTTGCAAAAACTCAAGAAAACTTAAAGGACACAGTAGATTCGATTTCAACACTAAAGGACACTCTGAAACTTGGTTCAGAAAAACACACTGAGGAAATGTGTTCACTATCGGAGAAAGTAGCCGAACTTTCGGATCAGTTCACTAACTTATCTACAAAGGTAGATGATAATCTGAACGACACAAAACCGATAGTCTTTAATGACACAGAAGAGTGCGAACAAATTAGGAAATTCAAACAAAATCAGAATCAAATAAATACGCAACACCAAAGAGAAATCCGGGAAGTACAAGATCAGCTGATACAGGTAATACAAGAATTACGTATTTCAGAGGACACTCGCGCCCCAATACGGGAAGAGGGACATAGAAATACGGAACAGCCACAAAATAATAACACAGCGCATTTCGGAAATTATGAAAGAAATTGGCAAGGTGCACCGAATTTTGAAATGGAACCGCCGAAACGACGTAACAATGACCGATATGCGACTCGCCGACATGATGATTTTGACTATAAGCTGTTCATTACTACACGTAAATTTAAAACATTTAAGAATTCTGGCAACGACATTCATCCACAAGCGTGGCTCCATCAATTCTCTCATTGTTTTCCTCCCAACTAGTCATTGGAGCACAGGTTAGAATTTATGTGTGGCTACTTGGAGAATGAACCAGCTGTAAGAATGCGATCGGTCATTCACGATTGTCACAGTGAAGGAGATTTTTATCATGCCTTCCTCTCAGCATATTGGTCACAAGCTACACAAGACCGAGTAAAACATAGCATCATAATGATGAAACATTTCGAACAATCTGAATTTTCCAGTCTTGTGAAATATTTTGAAGACATGTTGCACAAGAATCAATACCTGTCAAACCCATACAGCCCCTCAGAGCTCATCCGCATTTGCTTAATCAAATTGCCTGAACATTTACGACATATTATTTTGGCAGGACGTTGCAAAGACGACATTGAAGCTTTTAGGAACTGTTGCAAGAACTGGAAATTGACACTGACAATCGCGGAACGCGAAAACAGGAGCACAAGAATTACAGATCACATCCGTCACAATTCCGCGATGACAGAAATAATATACGACAAGGCTATTCTTTCAATGTAAATCGTGACCGAAACGGACACCACCCATATGACGACCGTTGGCAGAGTAGTAATAATTACAGGGAAAGATCACCTCTCCGCGGTAATGACTATCACAGAGACAATCAAAGAAACAGACAATATGGGAACCAAAATAATTATTATCAAGGGAGACAGAATAACTTTAGACGCAACGGTCCAGCCCGCAGTTACGACTCAGGGAGAAATTCTCCACCACGTGACCGACAAGAAAGAAACTATGGAATCTACCGACATGACGACAGACGATATGATCGTAACGACAGACCTGAACTGCATCAGAACTGGCGGGATTTAAACAGGGCAGAGCCTTCTCATCAGAGTGAATTTGTAGAAGTTAGGTCTCCTAATCCCAATAATGGCACACGCCAACAAAGAGACAGACAGTGACTTGCACAGCAGGCAGCCGCGTGCGCCTGCTGGCTCAGAGAAAAATAACATAAGACGCTAGCCTTGAGAAAAATTTTAGCATTCTTTACCAATGTATACAACATGATAATTACTTTGAAGTTGAAACTCTGCATACTAGGAAGAGTAAAGATTTACACCACATTTCACATGTAAAATCATTTATTGAGAGATAATCTGCTTTTTAACTTTGTCTTTGCCATAAAACTTTTCACTTCACATTTCTAGTGCGCATTGTCAGATTTAGAAACTGTTACCATGCAACAATGTTTGAAGTTAAATATCCAGTCAAGAACCAAGAGAACTTATTTAAACAGAAATTACGAAAGCATTGTTATAGTGAACAGACGACACCGTGTTGTTATTTGTACATTCTTGCTTGTTAGTTGCACAATCACGTAACAACTATCAGCTCATATACTTAGAACATATACAGGTACTGCTAACGAGATTTTAATGCAACATTTTGGTTTACTTGAAAATACATTCTGGATTTAAAGTACTTCCTGTGAGATACCAGATGACACAGTGGTTAGTTTATGTGACAGCTACACGATTTTATCACGACACTACTAATGAGTGACAATTTACAATTTTGATTTTGCGGTGTTTCTGTTTTATATCTGCACAGTTTTTCTGAATTATTCTGGAAAGTGAAACATGTTTTAGTAGTAACTTTTGGGGTATAGCTACAATGAGACAGCCTCTTTCGTAACACAACAATACGTTACAGCACAGTACTTTCTTCATCACAACAATAAGCGTAATAACTAAGATATGTATACGTAAAGCATTTCACTTTTGTTTATCATGAGGTAAGTACATTGACTTCTGCAGAACTTAGCTTTCGGAGGACAATAACTACGACACTTCCACAGAGATTATCTTACAGCAAGACGCACATTTAGCGCTACAGGACACGTATTTGAGTGATTAATTTTGTACTTAAATCATTTATTTTTAAAGATATTTGAAGTACAATGATGCAAAGGTTTTCCGTAATACATTTCATTCCATTGTTATAATCTGTAACACCTGAGGGTATAATTACATTAATCCTCAGGGGGGTACATGCTTACTTTGTGTATCATGTGTTTGGCAAGCACAAGGAGCCCTAGCTAATATGGTATTTGCTTATACAACTTTACACATCGGTACCATATTTCTCTAATACATAAATTACACAGCTATCTGATCATTTAACTGAGAGAGACAAACTTTTTTATTACGTCAGTGACACATGTTTACGCAATTACAGAGTTGGATTACTTCACACTAACGAAATTGTATTTTGTCTGTACTTTGTGAACTGTTCATATTTTTTCAGACCTATTGTGATATTATGAGAGCTTTGAATGATATATTTGGTATGGGATCACAATTTTTAAAGTACATTTGAGGTAGATGACGCTATTTAAATGAGCAGAGAATTTTTTTAGGTTTTGAAACTATTGCAGGAAGCTACGACGTTTTTGAGATTTGACTGAGGTGTTATGATGTTATTATTACGACGACGATGTGTATTATGCTGTTGAGGAATGTTTATTATGATATGTATTTATTATGATGAATTGTTGAAGACGTGTTGATGAATATGTATATGTGTAATAAGGTAAGGAATAAGGAGTAGTGATTAGGGACTCTGACTTGTGAAAAAGGATGTTGGAAACCGAGAATCGTACTTTAAGAGTTATGAAATGTGTGTAAATGGGTGAATGTATCACAATGCAGGCGAAAATTTTTTGCACACTGTTATATTCATAGGATTTTGTTTCTACGCATTTGTAACGTAAATTTTCGACCTGTGAAATTTTCATATGAGACTGTCACTGTAGCGGAAACTGGTGTCGTAAATATTTCCGTAAGAAAGTTAAGTGACCACCTGCATGTAATGCGTCGTGGGCACCCAGCTGTGTCAGACGCCTGGAGAAAAAGCCATTAGTGCGTGCCTTTTCAGAGGCACAGGTAGAAAAGAAAAAAAAAGGGAGGCCATTATCCTCGCTATTGACATTCCTTTGTAGAAAGCACCGCAAATATGACACACTCATTACTTGGAAAGATACTTACATCTGCACACCTGATTATGACAAGTGTCTTTCTCGAGAATTGAGAGAATTTTTACTGCTTTATGAAATGCCATATGGCTAATGAATGATGTTTCATGCCGTCCTTTGTACATATTTGCTCATTTTCTTTAGTATCTAGTTTCTAGCTGCACTGCAGCATTGGTTAAAATAAAATTTTATGAATGTACTAATATAGATATTTTATGCCTACAGATCCAGTAAACAATAACTTAAAAGAAAACGAAGGAGCACAAAAAGACATTTCCCTTCACAGGACTTGCATACATAATTTTCTTTTCAACTACTTGGTAATATTTTTCGTAGAATAAGTTGTGGTGCACCACTTTAATTACATAGACATTAAGATGTGAATAGACATTTCCCTTATCTGCATTGTTGTCTTTAGTGTACTATTTTTTCTGCTTGAGCTTTGTCATGCTTAGGTATAAGTTATAGTATTTACTGCTGCTGTTTGCCAGGCATAGTGCTATTAAATTTCACTTTGTATTACTCTGTTAAGCTAGTTTTACTACTGATTTATTTTTCTTGTTTGCTGCTCATTGCCTTATATTAGTTGTAATGTTGTTGCTTACTTTGCCAATTTGAATTTTTTTGACATTGCTGTTCGTGTTAATTGTTTTGTGCTGCTGCATTGCCTCGTCCCTTAGTTTAGCATCTGAGCTCAGTAGATTTAAGTTAGCTTAAGAGGGAGTAGACTGTATAAGAAACTAACTATGATGAATTGGAAGAAATGCATTAAGAAGCTATAAGAAAATCGTTTGGCCAAAAAAGTAGTGTACAGTAGAGAAAAACTATTTTTGAAAGATTATGTGAACAGAATACAGAAAGCATGCTTGGATAGGATTTTAGGTGGAAACAAAGGTTGAAATAAGACGAAAGATCTATGGAATGAAGTTTTGGGTTGGACTGCAGTACCAAATGTTAAACTGAAAACAAACCCTGTCCTTTCCTTTTGTGTCATCCCTCTATATGTTTGTGTACCCTTGTGTATCTGTGTTTTTCCTGTGTTTAGCTGATGAGAGCTATGTTGTAGAATTTTTCTAATACTATGTTATTTACTTTGTAAAGATGTTTAGACTTATTTATTCTGTTTTGTTGCTCATGTGTGACGCTGATATTATTCTGATCTTTATGTATGTACTTATGTCATAATTCCTGTAACATTGATGTATCTCTTTATTTCTATTCTTTTGTAAAGCCTGTACTACTACAGAGTTATCTGTATTGTTATGTTCTTTAATGATGTATTTTAATGCTTTGTAATTGTATTCTTATGTTAAAAAATTGTAATTGACAGCAGTTCATCAAATTAAGTAACTTGTAAGTTCCATTTCACTGCACACGTTTCTGTTGGTCATACTATATGGACAATATGTGAGAAGTAGGGACTGTTAGTGTTTGCACGTGTGTTAATAGTTCAGCAAGGGACTGGATAACAGCATTGCTGGTTCTAAGGACACTTCAAAAAAATTTTTTTGTGAGTGCACAAGTGGTGGTTTATGGACTTGCTATATTCTCCGCAAGACTCTTCGATGATGATTGTGCACCTGCACAGTCGGAACAGATGGTTGCTGGCCGTCTCTACAAGGACTACAGTGGGTCTGCACCTTTGATGACCCACCAATACCATTATTCCTACAAGGACAACAGTGGGTCTGCACCTTTGATGACCCACCAATACCATTATCTCTACAAGGACTACAGTGGGTCTACACCTATGCTGACTCACCAATACCATTACTTCTACAAGGACTGCAGTGGGTCTGCATCTCTGGTGGCCCACCAATACCGTAATCTCTCACAAGACTACAGTGGGTCCACTCTGTGATGACCTACCTACCAATATTCTTCAAAACGTCGACTGATTCTGCTGTGGGTTTGCTCTGTTGTGGCCCATTACCTGTCAGCATATGAAGAGTCAGCACTGTCTTTCCGTTGGAAGGACAACACTACTTCTTCAAGACTGCATGGAAATCCACTACTTCTGTGTGCAATTTCTTTTACTAATGAGACTTTGTGAAAAGCAAAAACTGTAATTACTATTATGATGAATGATCAGGACTATCTTTATGGACTGTGAGAAAATTTTAGCTTTTGACCAACATTGTATTAATAAGTGTGTGCATTTGATATCTTTATTACTGTAATTATGAAAAATTTTATCAAATCATTATTGGCCACTGCCCAAAACAATTTGTATAATTTTTTGTGGGGAGCATGGGGGCTATGTAAGTAGGCTGTTTATGTTTTCTTATTGGCAACGTTACGTAGCGCTCTGTACGAAAATCACTGGCTGTGCTGTGTGCAGTCTGTGACTAGTTTGCATTGTTGTCTGCCATTGTAGTGTTGGGCAGCGGCAGCTGGATGTGAACAGCGTGTAGCATTGGGCAGTTGGAGGTGAGCCGCCAGCAGTGGTGGATGTGGGGAGAGAGATGGCGGAGTTTTGAAATTTGTCATGAACTGCTATATATATTATGACTATTAAGGTAAATACATTGCTTTTTTTCTGTATTAAAATCTTTCATTTGCTAACTATGCCTATCAGTAGTTAGTGCCTTCCGTAGTTTGAATCTGTTATTTAGCTGGCAGTAGTGGCGCTCACTGTATTGCAGTAGTTCGAGTAACGAAGATTTTTGGTGAGGTAAGTGATTTGTGAAACGTCAGGGCCATTCTTTTGTAGGGATTATTGAAAGTCAGATTGCGTTGCGCTAAAAAATATTGTGTGTGAGTTTAAGCACAGTCTTGTATAAATTTTTCTAAGGGGACGTTTCACTTGCAGCAGTCGATTTCTTTCATCAGTCCATGGGCCGACATCAGCAAAAATACTCTTTCCACAGTGGCTTTTTGTGCGGGAATAGAAAATAATTATTCATATAATTTTAGCAGTTGGCATTTGCATTCAGGATTTTCGGTTTCCTTAAGAAAGTAAATCTACCTAATCCACCTATCTTTCACGGAGTACCTAGACTTCCATTCTTGCGAGTAACGCTTAGTTTCTAAAAGCTCTTCGGACACATATAGTACACTCCTGGAAATGGAAAAAAGAACACGTTGACACCGGTGTGTCAGACCCACCATACTTGCTCCGGACACTGCGAGAGGGCTGTACAAGCAATGATCACACGCACGGCACAGCGGACACACCAGGAACCGCGGTGTTGGCCGTCGAATGGCGCTAGCTGCGCAGCATTTGTGCACCTCCGCCGTCAGTGTCAGCCAGTTTGCCGTGGCATACGGAGCTCCATCGCAGTCTTTAACACTGGTAGCATGCCGCGACAGCATGGACGTGAACCGTATGTGCAGTTGACGGACTTTGAGCGAGGGTGTATAGTGGGCATGCGGGAGGCCGGGTGGACGTACCGCCGAATTGCTCAACACGTGGGGCGTGAGGTCTCCACAGTACATAGATGTTGTCGCCAGTGGTCGGCGGAAGGTGCACGTGCCCGTCGACCTGGGACCGGACCGCAGCGACGCACGGATGCACGCCAAGACCGTAGGATCCTACGCAGTGCCGTAGGGGACCGCACCGCCACTTCCCAGCAAATTAGGGACACTGTTGCTCCTGGGGTATCGGCGAGGACCATTCGCAACCGTCTCCATGAAGCTGGGCTACGGTCCCGCACACCGTTAGGCCGTCTTCCGCTCACGCCCCAACATCGTGCAGCCCGCCTCCAGTGAATGGAGGGACGAATGGAGACGTGTCGTCTTCAGCGATGAGAGTCGCTTCTGCCTTGGTGCCAATGATGGTCGTATGCGTGTTTGGCGCCGTGCAGGAGAGCGCCACAATCAGGACTGCATACGACCGAGGCACACAGGGCCAACACCCGGCATCATGGTGTGGGGAGCGATCTCCTACACTGGCCGTAGACCACTGGTGATCGTCGAGGGGACACTGAATAGTGCACGGTACATCCAAACCCCCCCCATGAACCATGGACCTTGCCGTTGGTGGGGAGGCTTGCGTGCCTCAGCGATACAGATGGCCGTACCGTAGGTGCAACCACAATGGAGGGGTATCTGTTGAGAGGCCAGACAAACATGTGGTTCCTGAAGAGGGGCAGCAGCCTTTTCAGTAGTTGCAGGGGCAACAGTCTGGATGATTGACTGATCTGGCCTTGTAACATTAACCAAAACGGCCTTGCTGTGCTGGTACTGCGAACGGCTGAAAGCAAGGGGAAACTACAGCCGTAATTTTTCCCGAGGACATGCAGCTCTACTGTATGATTAAATGATGATGGCGTCCTCTTGGGTAAAATATTCCGGAGGTAAAATAGTCCCCCATTCGGATCTCCGGGCGGGGACTACTCAAGAGGACGTCGTTATCAGGAGAAAGAAAACTGGCGTTCTACGGATCGGAGCGTGGAATGTCAGATCACTTAATCGGGCAGGTAGGTTAGAAAATTTAAAAAGGGAGATGGATAGGTTAAAGTTAGATATAGTGGGAATTAGTGAAGTTCGGTGGCAGGAGGAACAAGACTTTTGGTCAGGTGATTACAGGGTTATAAATACAAAATCAAATAGGGGTAATGCAGGAGTAGGTTTAATAATGAATAAAAAAATAGGAGGGCGGGTTAGCTACTACAAACAGCATAGTGAACGCATTATTGTGGCCAAGATAGACACAAAGCCCATGCCTACTACAGTAGTACAAGTTTATATGCCAACTAGCTCTGCAGATGATGAAGAAATAGATGAAATGTATGACGAGATAAAAGAAATTATTCAGGTAGTGAAGCGAGACGAAAATTTAATAGTGATGGGTGACTGGAATTCGTCAGTAGGAAAAGGGAGAGAAGGAAACATAGTAGGTGAATATGGATTGGGAGGAAGGAATGAAAGAGGAAGCCGCCTTGTAGAATTTTGCACAGAGCATAACTTAATCATAGCTAACACTTGGTTCAAGAATCATGAAAGGAGGCTGTATACATGGAAGAAACCTGGAGATACTGACAGGTTTCAGATAGATTATATAATGGTAAGACAGAGATTTAGGAACCCGGTATTAAATTGTAAGACATTTCCTGGGGCAGATGTAGATTCTGACCACACTCTATTAGTTATGAACTGTAGATTAAAACTGAAGAAACTGCAAAAAGGTGGGAATTTAAGGAGATGGGACCTGGATAAACTGAAAGAACCAGAGGTTGTAGAGAGTTTCAGGGAGAGCATTAGGGAACAATTGACAGGAATGGGGGAAAGAAATACAGTAGAAGAAGAATGGGTAGCTCTGAGGGATGAAGTGGTGAAGGCAGCAGACGATCAAGTAGGTAAAAAGACGCGGGCTAATAGAAATCCTTGTGTAACAGAAGAAATATTGAATTTAATTGATGAAAGGAGAAAATATAAAAATGCAGTAAATGAAGCAGGCAAAAAGGAATATAAACGTCTCAAAAATGAAATCGACAGGAAGTGCAAAATGGCTAAGCAGGGATGGCTAGAGGACAAATGTAAGGATGTAGAGGCTTGTCTCGCTAGGGGTAAGATAGATACTGCCTACAGGAAAATAAAGAGACCTTTGGAGAAAAGAGAACCACTTGTATGAATATCAAGAGCTCAGATGGCAACCCAGTTCTAAGCAAAGAAGGGAAGGCAGAAAGGTGGAAGGAGTATATAGAGGGTTTATACAAGGGCGATGTACTTGAGGACAATATTATGGAAATGGAAGAGGATGTAGATGAAGATGAAATGGGAGATAAGATACTGCGTGAAGAGTTTGACAGAGCACTGAAAGACCTGAGTCAAAACAAGGCCCCGGGAGTAGACAACATTCCATTAGAACTACTGATGGCCTCAGGAGAGCCAGTCATGACAAAACTCTACCATCTGGTGAGCACGATGTATGAGACAGGCGAAATACCCTCAGACTTTAAGAAGAATATAATAATTCCAATCCCAAAGAAAGCAGGTGTTGACAGATGTGAAAGTTACCGAACTATCAGTTTAATAAGTCACAGCTGCAAAATACTAACGCGAATTCTTTACAGACGAATGGAAAAACTGGTAGAAGCCGACCTCGGGGAAGATCAGTTTGGATTCCGTAGAAATGTTGGAACACGTGAGGCAATACTGACCTTACGACTTATCTTGGAAGAAAGATTAAGAAAAGGCAAACCTACGTTTCTAGCATTTGTAGACTTAGAGAAAGCTTTTGACAATGTTGACTGGAATACTCTCTTTCAAATTCTAAAGTTGGCAGGGGTAAAATACAGGGAGCGAAAGGCTATTTACAATTTGTACAGAAACCAGATGGCAGTTATAAGAGTTGAGGGGCATGAAAGGGAAGCAGTGGTTGGGAAAGGAGTGAGACAGGGTTGTAGCCTCTCCCCGATGTTATTCAATCTGTATATTGAGCAAGCAGTAAAGGAAACAGAAAAATTCGGAGTAGGTATTAAAATTCATGGAGAAGAAGTAAAAACTTTGAGGTTCGCCGATGACATTGTAATTCTGTCAGAGACAGCAAAGGACTTGGAAGAGCAGTTGAACGGAATGGACAGTGTCTTGAAAGGAGGATATAAGATGAACATCAACAAAAGCAAAACGAGGATAATGGAATGTAGTCAAATTAAGTCGGGTGATGCTGAGGGAATTAGATTAGGAAATGAGACACTTAAAGTAGTAAAGGAGTTTTGCTATTTAGGGAGTAAAATAACCGATGATGGTCGAAGTAGAGAGGATATAAAATGTAGACTGGCAATGGCAAGGAAAGCGTTTCTCAAGAAGAGAAATTTGTTAACATCGAGTATAGATTTAGGTGTCAGGAAGTCGTTTCTGAAAGTATTTGTATGGAGTGTAGCCATGTATGGAAGTGAGACATGGACGATAACTAGTTTGGACAAGAAGAGAATAGAAGCTTTCGAAATGTGGTGCTACAGAAGAATGCTGAAGATAAGGTGGGTAGATCACGTAACTAATGAGGAGGTATTGAATAGGATTGGGGAGAAGAGAAGTTTGTGGCACAACTTGACTAGAAGAAGGGATCGGTTGGTAGGACATGTTCTGAGGCATCGAGGGATCACAAATTTAGCATTGGAGGGCAGCGTGGAGGGTAAAAATCGTAGAGGGAGAGCAAGAGATCAATACACTAAGCAGATTCAGAAGGATGTAGGTTGCAGTAGGTACTGGGAGATGAAGAAGCTTGCACAGGATAGAGTAGCATGGAGAGCTGCATCAAACCAGTCTCAGGACTGAAGACCACAACAACAACAACAACAACATCCAAACCGTCATCGAACCCATCGTTCTACCATTCCTAGACCGGCAAGGGAACTTGCTGTTCCAACAGGACAATGCACGTCCGCATGTATCCCGTGCCACCCAACGTGCTCTAGAAGGTGTAAGTCAACTACCCTGGCCAGCAAATTCTCCGGATCTGTCCCCCATTGAGCATGTTTGGGACTGGATGAAGCGTCGTCTCACGCGGTCTGCACGTCCAGCACGAACGCTGGTCCAACTGAGGCGCCAGGTGGAAATGGCATGGCAAGCCGTTCCACAGGACTACATCCAGCATCTCTACGATCGTCTCCATGGGACAATAGCAGCCTGCATTGCTGCGAAAGGTGGATATACACTGTACTAGTGCCGACATTGTGCATGCTCTGTTGCCTGTGTCTATGTGCCTGTGGTTCTGTCAGTGTGATCATGTGATGTATCTGACCCCAGGAATGTGTCAATAAAGTTTCCCCTTCCTGGGACAATGAATTCACGGTGTTCTTATTTCAATTTCCAGGAGTGTATATTCCTGAAAACCATTGTCGCCTGAAATCTTCACACCACTTTTAGTCAGGTATATAATAGTGTTTTCAATCATCAGGCAATCTAGTGTTTCTGAAAGCGCCATCCAATCAAATACTTGATATTCATTGAAAGAAATAGCCCATTTGTAATCAAATTCTGTGGAACAGAAAGCTATTGTCTCTTGCTCAAATTTCGAAATCAAATTAATTACTTCTTGGTTAGGGTTCTCATTCTTTAATTTGTTGGAATACATCTCGGTTTACATGCCAATAAAACTTTCATTCAGACCTCTTCGAGTGACGATTAATATATTTGTGAATTCAATTATTGAGACTGTATTTTTCTGCACCCTTTTAGTACTTTTTTCACACAGAGCCAAGTTCGACTGCAGAAGCATGAAGTAAATTTCACTTATCGCACTACTGAAAATGTGGCATGTCTTTGGCGTCATGAAACTTCAATGGAATCAAAAGCACAGGAATTCTCTCAACTGCTGGCATTAACGACAGCCATCTTGTTTCTGAGTAAGACAGAAGACTCTGATGACTGACATCAACGTATAAGCAAAACTCTTTCAGCTTTTCTGTCTTTACCGTGGATATTGAAAAATAATTAAATATTTTCACGACGATTATATGAATGTCGACAGTTAAGACTCCAGCAGCGCTTGATATAGCATTGTGGAGAATATGGGAGGGGCATCGAATTCCTTCAAAATTTTTTGCTAATTCTTCTTGAATTTGGTGAAACACATTCCGCGGGACACGTCGACGAAGCCCTTCGAAGTTGTTATTGGTACTATCTCCACAAAAAGCGATTCATTTATCTAATGGAATTTGCCGTTTGTCTTAAAGCGTCTAGACAAAACTTTACAATTGTTTCCGATACTTCGTTATTCAGCGAATCAAATTTCAGCAGCTTCTGTTGGATTTCGTCAGCTTCAAAATGGTTCAAATGGCTCTGAGCACTATGGAGGTCATCAGTCCCCTAGAACTTAGAACTATTTAAACCTAACTAACCTAAGGACATCACACACATCCATGCCCGAGGCAGGATTCGAAGCTGCGATCGTAGCGGTCGCGCGGTTCCGGACTGAAGCGCCTAGAACCGCTGGGTCACTCCGTCGTCAGCTTCAGCAAAGTGTTGAACAACTATAGGAAACTTCTTTCCAGAATTGTGGTTCGATGCCTCAGTGCCTATCCCGTATAATGAATCTTCTTGCAATTGTTTTGTGCATTCGGACACGGAAGGTGGTGAGAGAATATTTTTTACAATCGCTGTAGCTTTGGTCCTAGCTGTAGACTGCACTTCGGCGACTTTGGAGTCAGGATACATTGCGGCATTCAGGTTTACAGTACAGTCAAGACAACTGAAGACAAACTGCTAATATTTTCAGTTAAATAGATGTTTTTATTGGTGGTATGTCATCTGCTCCTACACTGAACAAGAACATTTGAATATTTAGCGCCACTTCATAAGTTGTTTCATTAATAAAACACACTAAAGTGTTTGCATTTATTTAGATATAATGTGAAATAATTGTATTCACTTACGTAAGTTCCATGTCAATTTGTTCTGTTGTGGCTCATGTGGTTTTATTAACGTGTTACATTTAGCATGTTCCACATCTTATCGTTAGTCAATAGGAAATCAATTATATCTTTGTGTCTTTGCTCAATGATAATCTTTGCACTGTGAATAAAAACGTCGAATGTATAGCACATGTATGATGCTCAACACTGACATTAAGACTTATGAAGCGCGCTACAGTAATTTATTTATAATACGTGTGCTGTGTGCAATTCGGGTCAATTCTAGTGTCCGATTCCACTCGTAGGCTTTGAGCAATGATGTCATACCCAATGCAGAGACGCTACATAGAGGCAACCTTTGAAAGCAATGGATCATACTCGTAAACAAACAAATGTAGTATACCATAAAACAACAAACACAGTTCACGTGATTAATTACTTAGCCACAAATTATACCGACAAGAATTAAAGGTAGCGAAAATAAATAAGAACAGAAAAAAGAAGTATACATGCCTGAAATAAATTATCATTGTAATTTATGCGAGTAAGGAAAGCACAGAGAACCTTTAAATCCAGTCCAGTATAGCGCATAGTGAAGTCATAATATTATGAATCAGCGTTGACTTTTAACACTAACTGCTAAATCTAATGGGAGGAGTCCACAAGTAACGAAAATTGACAAAAAGTGGAGTCTAACAAATACTGAAATCGGTAACTGGAACTCACGTATATGGTTAATTCTAGTTACCGATTCCAACCATTCCACAGTTCGTTATTTAGATAGTTTTAACAGGTGTGTGCATTAAAGTGTTACAGGATTTCTACATATGGTATTGCTATCTTCATTACTATGAAAAAGAGAAACATCTGGAACCTGTACCTACAATAGTTATTAGTTTTTAGTAGTAGTTCTGAGGTCAATAAGAAATTTAGAAATCCTTGAAAAACATGGTCCACAAATTTACTGCAAAAAGTCCAAAATTATGAACCATCGAAAAGCGGGAATCGGATTCCAGCCATTCGATGATTCATTATTTAGACAGTTTTTGCAGCACATGTGTGTACTAAAATGTAGGTTAATATCATTTCTGCATTCTAATTGCTATCTGAATTGCTAATCTAATTGCTATCTGAACTACTGCAAAAAAGTTACTACACTCCTGGAAATGGAAAAAAGAACACATTGACACCGGTGTGTCAGACCCACCATACTTGCTCCGGACACTGCGAGAGGGCTGTACAAGCAATGATCACACGCACGGCACAGCGGACACACCAGGAACCGCGGTGTTGGCCGTCGAATGGCGCTAGCTGCGCAGCATTTGTGCACCGCCGCCGTCAGTGTCAGCCAGTTTGCCGTGGCATACGGAGCTCCATCGCAGTCTTTAACACTGGTAGCATGCCGCGACAGCGTGGACGTGAACCGTATGTGCAGTTGACGGACTTTGAGCGAGGGCGTATAGTGGGCATGCGGGAGGCCGGGTGGACGTACCGCCGAATTGCTCAACACGTGGGGCGTGAGGTCTCCACAGTACATCGATGTTGTCGCCAGTGGTCGGCGGAAGGTGCACGTGCCCGTCGACCTGGGACCGGACCGCAGCGACGCACGGATGCACGCCAAGACCGTAGGATCCTACGCAGTGCCGTAGGGGACCGCACCGCCACTTCCCAGCAAATTAGGGACACTGTTGCTCCTGGGGTATCGGCGAGGACCATTCGCAACCGTCTCCATGAAGCTGGGCTACGGTCCCGCACACCGTTAGGCCGTCTTCCGCTCACGCCCCAACATCGTGCAGCCCGCCTCCAGTGGTGTCGCGACAGGCGTGAATGGAGGGACGAATGGAGACGTGTCGTCTTCAGCGATGAGAGTCGCTTCTGCCTTGGTGCCAATGATGGTCGTATGCGTGTTTGGCGCCGTGCAGGTGAGCGCCACAATCAGGACTGCATACGACCGAGGCACACAGGGCCAACACCCGGCATCATGGTGTGGGGAGCGATCTCCTACACTGGCCGTACACCACTGGTGATCGTCGAGGGGACACTGAATAGTGCACGGTACATCCAAACCGTCATCGAACCCATCGTTCTACCATTCCTAGACCGGCAAGGGAACTTGCTGTTCCAACAGGACAATGCACGTCCGCATGTATCCCGTGCCACCCAACGTGCTCTAGAAGGTGTAAGTCAACTACCCTGGCCAGCAAGATCTCCGGATCTGTCCCCCATTGAGCATGTTTGGGACTGGATGAAGCGTCGTCTCACGCGGTCTGCACGTCCAGCACGAACGCTGGTCCAACTGAGGCGCCAGGTGGAAATGGCATGGCAAGCCGTTCCACAGGACTACATCCAGCATCTCTACGATCGTCTCCATGGGACAATAGCAGCCTGCATTGCTGCGAAAGGTGGATATACACTGTACTAGTGCCGACATTGTGCATGCTCTGTTGCCTGTGTCTATGTGCCTGTGCTTCTGTCAGTGTGATCATGTGATGTACCTGACCCCAGGAATGTGTCAATAAAGTTTCCCCTTCCTGGGACAATGAATTCACGGTGTTCTTATTTCAATTTCCAGGAGTGTATTATTGGAATCGGTAGAACAGACCTATATAGAAGGTCAGTTCTAGTTACCGATTCCAATTTTTGTAATTCACCGCAGTAGCTTTAGAGAGCAATTACAAATGTAGAAATGAAATGGTATTACATTTCAGTGCATATATCTGCAAAAATAATTTACATATGAATCATGGAGCAATTGGAATCTGTAACTAGAATTTACCTACATAGGTTAATTCATGCTATGCATTCCAATGAATCATGGAGCAATTGGAATCTGTAACTAGAATTTACCTACATAGGTTAATTCATGCTATGCATTCCAATATTCTTTATTTTTGCAGATATATGTACTGGATTTTCTTTTAGAATTTAGTGTGTCGGTTTCTCCACATTTTATGCTACTATTTCGTGTTGGAAATGCCGTGTGGCTAGGGCCTCCCGTCGGGTAGACCGTTCGCCTAGTGCAAGTCTTTCGAGTTGACGCCACTTCGGCGACTTGCGTGTCGATGGGGATGAAATGATGATTATAAGGACAACGCAACACCCAGTCCCTGAGCGGAGAAAATCTCCGACCCAGCCGGGAATCGAATCCCGGCCGTTAGGTAAGACATTCCGTCTCGCTGACCACTCAGCTATCAGGGGCGGACACTGTTTCATGTTTGTTGTCATTCATTTAGTTTTCCCCGTTTTCTGATGCAGTTCAGTTTCTTCTAGCCCTGCACATTGCGCTTCTCCTGTTAGATTCAATAATTAATGTAAAATTAACGCTTTTTCATAGCATATGACTTGACCATGCGCTTTACTCTAATGCAGTTTAAAGGTTCTCTGTGCTTTTCTAGTCGCATGAATTGCGAGAATACTTCTTACCAGATAGGAATTTTTTTAAAATTCTTTTTCGTAGTTTCGTTATCTTCAGTTCGTTTCTGTATAATTAATGACTAAGTATATTAAATAACTGCGTGAATTTGACTGTAATTTTATCGTATGCTACATTCGTTTGTTTACGATTATGATCCGTTGCTTTCATAGATTGCCTATATTTAACGTCTTTGCCTTAGGCATGACGTCATTGTTCAAAGCCGATGAGTGGAATCGGACACTAGAATTTATCCATACAACAAAAAATACATCGACCCGGAAAATCGCATGGACCACAACAAAAGATATTGCCTTCTACTGGAACTTATGTAAGTGAATACAACTATTTCATTCTGTATCTAAATAAACGCAAGCACTGTAGCGTGTTTTTATTAATGATGCAAACCGTTCATGCCACTTAAGTCAAACATTTAAAAAGTATTTGTGGCTGGTTGTGTCCTTCACCACCTAACATTAATTTCTGTTGAAGTAAATAGCTGTGCCAGTCAGCCACCGAAGCAGGGGAGCATTTGACAACGGCGCTTAATTTGAAATCTGTTCTTCTGACGTTTAGAGGCATTCCCTGACGGAAGGCACATACTGTATGAAAATAGTTTTTATTCTTTTTATGACCCATTTTCGAATGGTGGGTGTAAAGAAAGACTGCCGGTATTCATTTGCATACGCCATAGTGCTTGTTGGGAAAAGAAAAATGTTTTTTGGGCCTGTACTATATAAGGGAGCGAAAGGTTATCTCAAACTTGTACAGAACCCATCTTGCTGTTGTCGAAGGACATGAAACAGAAGCTTTCCAGTGTCAATAAACTTCACCAACAGCTGTACACTTTAAGATATTTT
The DNA here is from genome assembly GCF_023864275.1 of Schistocerca cancellata. NCBI lineage: Eukaryota > Metazoa > Arthropoda > Insecta > Orthoptera > Acrididae > Schistocerca > Schistocerca cancellata. Next base: position 388,505,273 of record NC_064627.1, on the reverse strand, counting down.
TATTTTATTCTGGAGGCAACCAGTTTCGGCGATTCATTTTTGCCATCTTCAGGCCCCATACGCTATTATCCGAATAAGCTAACTTATCGTGTAGCACCATAAAACACAGGACATCGCGAATTCCGATCGTTGTACAAATGCTTCATAAACAGACGTGATTGTAATATGACTTGCTGTCACATGTGATTCATACAAAGTCGTGACAGCAACCTGAGTTGCTGTCAAATGTTCGAATGAAGCATTTGTATAACGAATGGAATTAACGATATCCAGTGTTTTAAGGTGCTATACGATAAGTTCGTTTATCTGGATAAAAGCGTATGGGGCCTGAAGATGGCAAAATGAATTGCGAAACTGGTTGCTTTCAGAATAAAATAAAATATATTAAAGTATACGGCTGTTGGTGAAGTTTGTTGACACTGAAAGGTACTTACCAGCCGATGTCCCTTGAGCATGTTGGACCAACGGAAATTGAAACAAAATTCTTTAAACTATACAGTTGTAAAGACACGTGCTCACTAGGCCAACCAACGACAGAGACTAGATTCAGCCGAGCGTTGGCTGCCAATTTATTGGCGTTTAGCTTCTCATCCACATCAAACGAACGGCTTGAGGCCAAGGAGATTCGGTCATATGGAGCGCAGCTGTCTCTGATAACTTGCCGACGTTGCCTCCGTTTTGTATCGTTATAAAAATGGTTCATATGGCTCTCAGCACTATGAGACTTAACTGCTGAGGTCATCAGTCCCCTAGAACTTAGAACTACTTAAACCTAACTAACCTAAGGACAGCACAAACATCCATGCCCGAGGCAGGATTCGAACCTGCGACCGTAGCGGTCGCGCGGTTCCAGACTGTAGCGCCTAGAACCGCTCGGCCACCCCGGCCGGCCTGTATCGTTATAAACTGTATCGTTACAAACTGTTATTCAATTGTGCAGGCCATAAAATTTCCAAAGCTAACAGCTCTTTAGGTGAGGTGTATTGGCAGCAGAAAGTAAACAGGCACTCCAGTTTTGTTTGTTTCTCTGTCTCGTTCACGGCGAAAATATGTCAATAAAGACACCATTATTTTTTTCACACCATGCATATCACTTTATAATAGTTAAGTCATTTCCCTCCGAGAGTCTAATCTTTTCAATCTCTTTTTCATAATCGCAGTTCCTAGGAGCCCACGAACATCCCTGTTCACGATAAAACTTTGTCAGTTTCAAAATTCTCTCCACGTCCCGCTCTATACTACAGTACTTTTACACAAAATAAATACACAACCAGATTGGGAGCAGGCATTACCTGCAGGAACAGCAGCGACTGTTGAAAATAAGTTTTTCATGGCAGCCACATTTTGACTCAGAAGGGGAGGCCACGACGTTGGAATCACAGAAAAACTTCAAATTTTGTACTGCTTTAGTAGGCTATGAAAGCAGCATAACATGCAAGCAGTAAGGTGCACAACTCTGTCAATTCCGAGAAAACTGAAAGAGAAGTTTTACGCTTCTATTATGTATTTGATGCATCTGTGCGAAGGAGTAGGCTGTAAGAAGTGATTGTGGTCAAGTGGCACCAACAGTGTGTTCGGTCAGAGGGTTAGCTGTCCTCTGTAATAAAAAAACTGAGTGAATGGTTCGACGATGAACTTCAACGGGTGTCATGGGACGTACGTCCCGAACAATAACGAATAAAATTAGGTTTAGAAAAGTGGATAGCGTTCGCGCATAGCTAGAGTGTCGTGAACGAGGCGACTGTTCGAGTCCCGCTTACACTTATTTCTTAATCTGCATTTTTTTCATCACTGGTCATATTATTTAATTTGTCTGATATTTGAGAGGTAATATAATGACAAAAAGTCACGTGTATTTGGATGAAGTTTCAGTTTATGTTTTCCATGTCTGTATGGGAACGCAACGTGTAATGTCGAAAGCACATTAGTGTGTAAGGACGGCAAACCGGAGCAAACGAAGCGGTTGACCTTGGTTGTGGTTCGGTCTGCTGATGGTAACATCAAAGCGTTGGCGGTTGGCTGGAGGTGTACATTACTCTTGTGGTCTAGCACATTGTGACTTACTATATTTCTGGTTGTGAATAACGTCATTCGCGTTATTATTTATCGAGGTCTGACTTGGGCTTTCCAAGTCTATCCCTCCTCCTTGAAAATTTAATTACAAATAGTCAGGTAACATATGAAATTCAATGCAACTTCATGACAATACGAATGGAGTTTTTTTCATTATATTACCTCGAAAGTGTCATATAAATTAAATAATGTGACCAGTGATGAAAAAAATATATAGATTACAAAAAGCAAGTATTAGCAGAATTCGACCCGTCTTGCTAGCCGCGAACGCTACCCACATGCCCACAATGACTTCTGAGTGGAATAATCTTCGCACAGATACAACATATAGATCATACACACGTAAAACTTCTCTTGCGATTTTCTCGGAACTGCCAGAACCGTGCACCTTACTACTTATACATCTTCATCTACATGGATACCCTGCAAATCACATTTAAGTGCCTGGCAGAGGGTTCATCGAACCACTCTCACAATTCTCTATTATTCCAATCTCGTATACGGTGCGGAAAGAACGAACACCTATATCTTTCCGTACGAGCTCTTATTTCCTGCCGGCCGCGGTGGTCTAGCGGTTCTGGCGCTGCAATCCGGAACCGCGGGACTGCTACGGTCGCAGGTTCGAATCCTGCCTCGGGCATGGGTGTGTGTGATGTCCTTAGGTTAGTTATGTTTAAGTAGTTCTAAGTTCTAGGGGACTTATGACCTAAGATGTTGAGTCCCATAGTGCTCAGAGCCAGCCCATAGTGCTCAGAGCCATTTTTTTCTTATTTCCCTTATTTTATCGTGGTGATCGCTCCTCCCTATGTAGGTCGGTATCAACAAAATATTTTCGCATTCGGAGGAGAAAGTTGGTGATTGGAATTTCGTGAGAAGATTCCGTCGCAACGAAAAACGCCTCTCTTTTAGTGATATCCATCCCAAATCCTGTATCATTTCTGTGTCACTCTCTCCCATGTTTCGCGCTAATACGAAACGTGCTGCCTCTCTTTTAACTTTTTCGATGTACTCAGTCGTCCCATCTGGTAAGGATCCCACACCGCGAAGCAGTATTGTAAAAGAGGACGGACAAGTTTAATGTAGGCAGTCTCCTTAGTAGGTCTGTTACATTTTCTAAGTGTTCTCCCAATAAAACTCAGTCTTTGATTAGCCTTCCCCACAACATTTTCTATGTGTTCCTTCCAATTTAAATTGTTCATAATTGTAATACCTAGGTATTTAGTTGAATTTACGGCTTTTAGATTAGAATGATTTATCGTGTAACCGAAGTTTAGCGCGTTCCTTTTAGCAATCATTCGTATGACCTCACACTTTTCGTTGTTTAAGGTGAACTGCCACTTTTCGCACCATTCCGATATTTCTTCTAAATCGTTTTGCAGTTTGTTTTGATCTTCTCACGACTTTATTAGTCGATAAACGACAGCGTCATCTGCAAACAACCGAAGACGGCTGCTCACATTGTCTCCCAAATCGTTTATATAGATAAGGAACAGCAAAGGGCCAATAACACTACCTTGGGGAACGCCAGAAATCACTTCTGATTTACTTGATGACTTTCCGTCAATTATTACGAACTGCACATTACGTTGTTTTAATGGCCTACTAAAGGTGTACGAAGTTCGAAGTAAATCCGTAATCCCAGCGTCATGGCCACCTCTCGCAGTAAGTTTTTCTGACTGGTTTCGCTCTTTAATTTAAGACACAACTACTACACTTTAAACTATAAAAACCAGAGTTTCTGATGATGCTCGTGTTAGATTAAAAGGCGAAACCGGTCGGTAAAGGTACTGTTACCTGTGGCTGACGTGAAAAACTTGAATACGCACCCGTTCTAGAGAGAGAGAGCAAATCGCTGCTGAACGACGAATATAGTCGACCCGGCGTCCACACTGCAGGAGTGGTCCCAGCGCCAGCTAACCGCCAACGCTTTGATGTTACCACCAACAGACCGAACCGCAACCAAGGTCAACCGCTTCGTTGGCTCCGATTTGCCGTCCTTACACACTAAACAACGAAGCGGTTGGCATCGTTTGCTGGCCTTCTTTGTCCTAGTGTGTATTCGCCTTAAGAAGATTCTAGTCTCTAGCCACAAATATTACGAGCCAGGAAATATTTTCTGAATTTGAGTTCGCCATCTTACCCGGTGTTTCCCCTACACTCAACTGCCGAATGAAAAATTCGACCTGCACTTTTGATGTGTGAAGAAGGCTGATTGGTTGTTGTCGCTAGGGGACGTGAACACGCTCAATTCCGATTCACTTCACCTACTGACGACGTGTGGAAAGCTCACAATTTTGCTTACTCGGGGAATATGACAGTTCGAATCCAGCGAGCTGGTGGCACACAAACAACGAGTGTTGCGCTCGGCGTTCCCTGTCTCCGGTGCTGAGGAACTTGGCTGCCGGAAATTAAACATTCAGGGCTGCGACGGGGTGAGTCACGGACGGCTGCCGCCCGCCCGCGCTCCTACCACCGGCGGCAGATCGATGCGACGCCGCGACCCCCAGCCAGCTGCCTGCAGCCGCTCGGCTCACCTCGGCCGCACTCGGCCGCGCTCGGCTCGATAAACTCGTTTGGCCGCTTTTGAACCAGGTGCGGCCAGACCTCACCCCGCCGGCGGGCGACAGCCAACCCCGCGCTCCCCTCCTGCTGTTTTCCCTTTGGTAACAAGGGCCACGGACTGCCACGGCTATTTAAACAACATCGATCTCGCTGCAGGACCGCTGTGCAGCTGCAGGGCTAACCTGATTCATAGTTTTACACAGTCACATGGTTGGTAGGCTCTTTGCGTGGCTCTACAAAATATAAGTAAGAACGAAAAGCAACCAGGAAAATATTATACCCGTATCTACATCTACACTCTGCGAACCACTTTGAAATGCATGGCAGAGGTACGTCCCACTGCACCGGTTATTAGGACTTTTTCCCGTTCCATTCACGTATCGAGTGTGGGAACAATGATTGTTTAAATGCTTTTGTGCGTTCTTGAATTAATCTAATCTTATCCTCACGATTCCCATTGGAGCTATAGGTAGAGGGTTGTAGTATATTCCTAGTATCATTATTTAAAACCTGTTCTTGAAACTTCGTTAATGGTCTTTCACGGGACAGTAACTGTCTATCTTCAAGAGTCTGGCAGCTCAGTTCTTTCAGTATCTCAGTGACACTCCCATACATGTCAAACAAATCTGTGACCATTAAGTAGTGGGTAGGCTTAGGGGCCGATGACCTCAGCAGTTTGGTCCCATATGGCCTTACCACGAGTTTCCATTGTTCTACTTGGGTGTCCATACCCTGCCAAGTACAGTGTTGGTGCGCTAACTATTTGGTACGAACAATCCCCCAATGTCCTTGGTGAAGTAAATGCAACACTGGTTTTTGCAAAGCTTTGGGGATCAACACACGTGGCTGTCCACTGCCATTTTTAACAAGAATCACACCTTTCTGAAAAGCGAGGCGATGCCGACGTGCAAAGTATCGGCGCACTACAGCGTTCTATATGCTATGCAATGAGCAAGGGAAAGACGTGCGAATGTATTGTAGCAAAACTTTCAAATCTGGATCTGCTTCCGTGGCCTGTGCAATTTTTCTATAGTTCAAAGGAAAAGATTGAAGCAGTTCAGGATTGCATCGATGTTACAAAAAGATGCAGCAAAAGCGTCAAAGTCTGTGTCAGGGCCAATCGGAAGACTCGGAAGCGCGTCCGCATTTCCATGTTCAGGTGTCGGACGATGCACTATGTCATGTTATTTCTATAAAGCAGATTTGACAATACTTAACTTGGAGATTTACAAGTGGTCGTACACGATGGTCGACTTGCAAACAAGTAATGTTCGTCGCTACAGATAATGTCCAAACGAGCAATGGTATGGATCGCAGCACCCTGTTCTAGGCCGCGCTAATGCTGTCCACTCATGTCCGCGAGCACTAATGTCCGTATACTGATCCGATCTGAGCGCCCGAGGCTGCAGGAGCGGCGCTTATATTCACTTCGGTTTGAGGGCGCTCCTGTAGTGGTGCGGTCCCATTCTGCGCAACATTGGTCGACGTCGTTTCACTACCTTCTCTAGTCTTGCGTTCTTCTTCTTCGTTCCGGCGATTGTGGTTACGCCAGAACAGTGAGAACATATTTGGCCTTGATTAGTTTGATTTGTTTGGATTTAAAATTCAGGATAACGTGTTGTTTGTGACTGCATTCAATGCTAAAGACAGTCCTGAATGATTTCCCAGAACTCTGTTCTGAAGGTTTACGCAAGGCTAAACATTTTGTTACACATATTACTGTGAAAGACAATGCTCAGCCGAAATATTGTTCCCATTGCGTTAAGGGACAAAGTCGCTGCAGAACTTACTGAACTGCAAGATAGCAGAGCTATTGCGCCATACCAGCTAGTCAATGTGCAAGTTCACTAGTTTTGCTCTCCAAACCTTCAGTTCACATTTGACTCTGTGTTGACTTTGTCTACAGTCAACCCACAAACTGTGATTGATACTTATCCGTTGCTATGGCCAGAGGATATCATGGACAAACTAGGCGCTGGACGCTACTTTTCAGAAATTGATTTTCACGACATGTACCTTCAGATACTGCTCAATGAGGAATCTCAAAAGGTGTGTGTAATGAATACTCTTTTTAGCTTGTTTAAATATTTGCATTGCCTTTTGGCAGTGCTTCCGCACCCGCCATTTTACAACGGTATTTGGAACGGCTGACTGCACAAATGCCAAACTGTTCAAACTATTTGGACAATATTATAGTTGCAGGTCGTGCACCTGTAGAACACATTGCAAATTTACTTGCTTTGTTTCGTGTGTTATCTGATGCAGGGCTTCAGTGTAGACTGGACAAGTGTGATTTTTTTTAATCCGAGTTGCATATTCTTGGTCATGTCATAAACAGTCAAGGTGTACATCTTCTTCGGTCGCATTTGTTAGCTATACAGGACCTGCCACTTTCTCACAATGTCACAGAACTGCAGTCAGTCTTAGGGAAAATGAACTATTATATACGGTTAATGCTGAATGCTGCACAAATCTCAGCTCCAAGAATGCCCACTTTGTTTGGACAGACAACTGCCAAAAAGCTTTTCAAAAACATAAAGATGCATTGCTCAGTCGTCGATACTTGGTTCATTTTGGTCCGGACGAACCGGTTGTGTCGCAAGTTGACGCTTCCTCTTACAGAATCGGTGCAGTGCTTCCACACAGAATTGATGATAACGACAGAGCTATTGCTTTCGCATCAAAAGTGTTGTCCAAAGCTCAGTGTAACTATTCACAAATAGAGAAAGAAGTATTGGCCAATTTGTATGGTGTCATAAAATTCCACCACTATTTGTATGGCAGAAAATTCTACTTGGTAACAGATCACAAGTCATTGTTGTTATTGTTTCATCCGACGAATCCGGTTCCTGTACAGACTGCTCAAAAATTGCAAGGATGTGCTTTGTTGTTGTCCCAATACCAGTAAGAGATAGTGTATCGTCCGACACCTCAACATAGCAATTCAGACGCACTTTCACGTCTTCCTATTGGCTCTGACAGAGGCTTTGACGCTTCTGCTCCATCTAGTTGTCACATCGATGCTCATAATCCTGAACTGCTTCAATCTTTTCCTCTGAAGTATAGGAAAATTGCAGAGGCCACGGAAGCTGATCCAGATTTGAAAGTTTTGCCAAAGAACATTCGCACATCTTTCCCTTGCTCATTGCATAGCACACAGAACGCTGTAGTGCGCCGATACTTTGCACGTCTGCATCGCCTCGCTATACAGAAAGGTGTGATTCTTGTTCAAATTGGCAGTGGACAGCAACGTGTGTTGATCCCCAAAGCTTTGCAAAAACAAGTGTTGCAGTTACTTCACCAAGGACATTCGGGGATTGCTCGTACGAAGCAGTTAGCGTGTCGACACTGTACTTGGTAGGGTGTGGTCAGCCTAGTAGAACAGATGACGTCACAGTGTCACGCATGTGCGGAGTATCAGTCCACTCTGCCACAACAATTCTCTGCTTGGCCTAAGTCGCAATCTCCATGGCAACGTGTGAACAACGACTTTGCTCGACCTTTTTGGGACACTCGATTGTTTATTGTGGAAGACTCATATAGAAAGTTTCCTTTTGCTGTGCCACTGAACTCGACAACGTCACGTAGCAGGATTCAGGTGTTCTCATCAATTTTTTGCCTAGAAGGTTATCTGAAGTAACAGTGTCGTACAACGGCCCTCAGTTGACGTCGAATGAATTTAAAACATTCTGTGAACGCAATCGTACAGCATCTAACTAGTGCACCGTTCCATTCACAGTCAAACGGTGAAGCGGAACGTTTTGTCAGAACTTTCAAGCAGCAGATGGCGGAACTTGGCTCCACACACACCAGGGATCAAGCACTGCAACTTTTTCTCGCCCCATATCGTTCACACACACGGAATGGACCACAGCCAGAGGTACTGCTTCATGGCCGCCGCCATCGGACACTGCTCCAGCTGCTCCACCCTCCTCAGCATCCGGCGCCGAAGGAAGGCCGCAAGTATCGCTTCCCGCCGCATAGTATTATGTTTTTCAGGGTTTATAGCGGCAGCAGACGGTGGGCGCGAGGCGAGATCGTTCGTCGACTTGGCGCATGAAGAAATTACACTCCTGGAAATTGAAATAAGAACACCGTGAATTCATTGTCCCAGGAAGGGGAAACTTTATTGACACATTCCTGGGGTCAGATACATCACATGATCACACTGACAGAACCACAGGCACATAGACACAGGCAACAGAGCATGCACAATGTCGGCACTAGTACAGTGTATATCCACCTTTCGCAGCAATGCAGGCTGCTATTCTCCCATGGAGACGATCGTAGAGATGCTGGATGTAGTCCTGTGGAACGGCTTGCCATGCCATTTCCACCTGGCGCCTCAGTTGGACCAGCGTTCGTGCTGGACGTGCAGACCGCGTGAGACGACGCTTCATCCAGTCCCAAACATGCTCAATGGGGGACAGATCCGGAGATCTTGCTGGCCAGGGTAGTTGGCTTACACCTTCTAGAGCACGTTGGGTGGCACGGGATACATGCGGACGTGCATTGTCCTGTTGGAACAGCAAGTTCCCTTGCCGGTCTAGGAATGGTAGAACGATGGGTTCGATGACGGTTTGGATGTACCGTGCACTATTCAGTGTCCCCTCGACGATCACCAGTGGTGTACGGCCAGTGTAGGAGATCGCTCCCCACACCATGATGCCGGGTGTTGGCCCTGTGTGCCTCGGTCGTATGCAGTCCTGATTGTGGCGCTCACCTGCACGGCGCCAAACACGCATACGACCATCATTGGCACCAAGGCAGAAGCGACTCTCATCGCTGAAGACGACACGTCTCCATTCGTCCCTCCATTCACGCCTGTCGCGACACCACTGGAGGCGGGCTGCACGATGTTGGGGCGTGAGCGGAAGACGGCCTAACGGTGTGCGGGACCGTAGCCCAGCTTCATGGAGACGGTTGCGAATGGTCCTCGCCGATACCCCAGGAGCAACAGTGTCCCTAATTTGCTGGGAAGTGGCGGTGCGGTCCCCTACGGCACTGCGTAGGATCCTACGGTCTTGGCGTGCATCCGTGCGTCGTTGCGGTCCGGTCCCAGGTCGACGGGCACGTGCACCTTCCGTCGACCACTGGCGACAACATCGATGTACTGTGGAGACCTCACGCCCCACGTGTTGAGCAATTCGGCGGTACGTCCACCCGGCCTCCCGCATGCCCACTATACGCCCTCGCTCAAAGTCCGTCAACTGCACATACGGTTCACGTCCACGCTGTCGCGGCATGCTACCAGTGTTAAAGACTGCGATGGAGCTCCGTATGCCACGGCAAACTGGCTGACACTGACGGCGGCGGTGCACAAATGCTGCGCAGCTAGCGCCATTCGACGGCCAACACCGCGGTTCCTGGTGTGTCCGCTGTGCCGTACGTGTGATCATTGCTTGTACAGCCCTCTCGCAGTGTCCGGAGCAAGTATGGTGGGTCTGACACACCGGTGTCAATGTGTTCTTTTTTCCATTTCCAGGAGTGTAGTTGTATGTGGTGACTTCAAAATGAATTTTGTATGCGGTGGTACAGGAAAAAGGATGTTGGTAGACTTCCTAAATTCGTATTGTAACGTTGTTGGTTTAATTTGCTATGAAAGCGGTGCTGATAGACAATAAAAGCCGGTTAAAAGCTGTGAGCTGTCTGGGGAAATTAACCTTGCATTACTGAGCAACTGTTTCACCAGGTATCCAGTCTAGCTTACCAAATTCGCAACCAGACTAACATTAATTATAATCTTTTAATAGTCATACGACAACCGGTGATATATATATATATATATATATATATATATATATCATTAATTATAATTATAATCTTTTAATAGTCATACGACAACCGGTGATATATATATATATATATATATATATATATATATATATATATATATATATATATATATATATAAAGAGAATTTAAATAAAAAGAAATAAATCAGTTTATATTTGGAAATTTATTTTAACATTGATCATTGAAATTTCAGCATATTAAACGTGAGTCATAACTAAGCTGGTGCCTTATTTAGGACTGTGAAAATGTGAGTTTGTTATCTTACGGAACACATCAAATATGGAGCCAAGATTGGGAGACTGCATACAACACAGCATTCATAAAATAACACACGAAGAACGTTGAAACATATGCAAGAGGAAATTAACCACAACCAACCGATTCAATTTTCACCCAAAGAAATTACGTTCGTAGCACAATCCTGTCCGTCATGTAATTACCACACACTGGTATACTAAATTCATACTAACTCCCTGTGAAATCTTCCCGAAAAGAGTAGCTGAGGGCTACTTTGATGATTACACCACATGCTTCACGTGGTCAACTTGGTTCACACAAAGAGTGTAACTCCACAATAAATTTCGATAATTAAAATAAATTAGATCGAAAAGCAATTTACAAAAGAAAAACCTCAAACTGGTTACTATCGTCTTACTATTAACCTGATGGGTCAAACAATTGTATAACCACGTGGTACTGGTCTCACAAAGTACACCCCACGTGGGTTGAACAAAAAGAAAAGTTGCTATATTGGAAAATATTGTCAATACGAGACGTTATAATCTCACGCACATTCGCATTGAAGATTGATGATGCTAGTTAGAGTTACTGATCAACACGTGGCTCCACTTTACTCATAAAGTAGTGACAAAGCAACTACCGGAATATATTCTGAACTTCACACTCGAATTACACTGCGTTGCAATTTAAGATAACACTAGATATTTTAGAGCTAAACCTGAAATAAAGGTGATTAAATTTTCCGTTAGGCTGAACTTAAGAAATCCATTGTCCTACGGACTTAGCAGACACGCGCTTAGCCGGAGATCTTACCACTTCAGACGCACGCCATGGACCGACTGCTGTGGTCCCTTCCTGAGGGTGGCTCACAAATACAAACGGAAGTGGCCAGAGGGGCAGCTTCCTATACCAACATGACAAGGGACGGACAGGACCATACTAAGAATAGAAACCTCTCTGCTTTTAGAAAGCGTAGCTACCTGTTCCGACGTTGGTCCTACTGTTCTCTAGCAGACAGGCTTGTCTGCTACCCTCAAGCATGCAACTAGAAATACATTTGCTCATTCATTCTCTCACACAGAAGGGAAGGGGGATGACAGTATCTTATCATATTCAGTATATAAAAGAAAGCGGATGTAGGTTCCGTATGAGACTGTGTGACATGAATTACATATAAACTGTGTTTTAAAGTGTAGTAGTGTGACAGATCGTTCTTGTTTATGTGTAAAAGTAACACGTTTCACTGCTCAGTCTCCTCCCAGATAGTCAGAAACACGACAGTAAATTTAGAAGAGGAATTTATGCCATAAATGACAACAGATTTAAGAAATTAACATGAAAGGAACCCAACAGAGACCTTTCAGTATGATCTGATGCAGACTGTGTTTTTTCCAGCTAGGGTGCAGAGGAACAGTAGCACAGCCACAGACAATATTTTTATTCGCTCTTCATTACAAGATGGGCATTCTGTTAGTAAAAAGCTGAATGGCCTTTCAGACTATGATGCACAAATTTTAACACTATAAGGCTCTTGTACTCAAATAGGTGTCACATATAATTAAAAACTATGTAGGAAAATTAATCCAACAGCAAGAGAGAGTTTTTTAAACCTTGTCAAGGAACAAGAGTGGCAGGATGTTCATAGTGCCGATAACATAGATGATAAATATAATGCTTTGCTTAACACATTTCTTATGCTCTTTGAGAGTTGCCTTCCATTAGAACGTTCTAAACGGGGTACTAGCAGCAATAGGCAGTCCGGATGGCTGACTAGTGAGCTAAGGATATCATGTAGAACAAAGCGGGAATTATATCAAAATGTTAGAAATAATCACAATCAAGCTACAGTAGCCCATTAAAAACAGTATTCCAAGGTGCTTAAAAATGTTATTAGGAAGGCAAAGACTATATGGTGTGCAAATAGACTAGCTTATTATTCACAGGATGAAATTAAAACCATATGGTCAGTTGTGAAGGAAGTGTGTGGTCAGCAGCACAAGGTCGACGATATAAAGTCAGTTGGTAGTAAGAATAGTTCTGTTAGTGATAGATCAGATTTATGTACAGTATTCAACAATCATTTTCTGAGCATTGCTGGTGAATTAAATAAAAATTTAGTTTCTACAGGGAATCATATAACTTCCTTGGCAGATGCCATTCTGAGATTTATTTCTGAAATACTCCTCTGTGATACAGATAAGGAGAAGAGTGAGTCAATCATTAAATCACTGAAGACAGGAGTCTCATGGATATGATGGAGTGCCTAGCAGAATATTAAAGCACTCTGCTGCACTTGTTAGCCCTGTATTTAGCCATATTTGTAGTTTTTCCTTTAGGAATGGTCAGTTTCCTGAACGATTAAAGTACTCAGTAGTACAGCCGCTTTATAAAAAGGGAGATATGGATAATATAGACAATTTTAGACCTATTTCTATGCCATCAGTGTTTGCTAAAGTTATTGAAAAGGCTGTGTATCTAAGGATAGTTGATCATTTTATTTCGCACGATTTGCTATCAAATGTACAGTTCGACCTTAGAAGTCATTTAACAACTGAAAATGCTATATTCTCTTTTCTCTGTGAGGTACTGGATAGGTTAAACAAAAGGTTACGATCGCTATGCAGATTTTTTGATTTAACTAAGGCGTTTGATTGAGTTGACCACAAAATATTGCTCCAGAATTTGGACCACTATGGAGTATGGGGAGTAAATCACAATTGGTTCACCTCTTACTTCAGCAATAGACAGCAAAAGGTCATTATTCACAATGTTGAGAATGGCTGCGATGTGGGGTACAGTCAAGTGGGGAGTAGGGCGGATGGGGAGGGGGGGTTAGGGGGGGGGGGATGTGCCCCCGGGATCAGTGCTGGGGCCACTCCTATTCCTTATTTATATAAATGATATGCGCTCTAGTATTACGGGTAACTCTAAAATATTTCTGTTTGCTGATGACACTAACTTGGTAGTAAAGGATGCTGTGTGCATCATTGGCCTGGTTTCAAATTGTGCAGTTCATGACCTAAGTGCATGGCTTGTAGAAATAAGCTAACGCTAAATCACAGTAAGTCAATTTTTACAGTTTCTGACACACAATTCAACAAAATGTGACGTTTTAATTTCAGAGGATGGGCATATGATTAGTGCAACTGAACAGTTCAGATATGTAGGTGTTCAGGTAGATAGTAAACTGTCGTGGAAAGCCCACGTTCTGGATCTCGTTCAAAGACTTAATGCTGCTATTTTTACTATTCGAATGGTATCTGAAGTGTGTGATCGTTCGACACGAAAATTAGTCTACTTAGCTTATTTTCTTTCGCTTGTGTCGTATGGTATTATATTTTGGGGTACCTCTTCCCATTCTAAAAGGATATTTTTGGCTCAGAAACTGTCGGTTCGGGCAATAAGCGGTGTAAGTTCACAAACCTCTTGGCGACCTCTTGTCGAGTCTGGGTATTTTGACATTGACCTCTCAATATACACTACTGGCCATTAAAATTGCTACACCAAGAAGAAATGTAGATGATAAACGGGTATTCATTGGACAAATATATTATACTAGAACTGACGTGTGATTACATTTTCACGCAATTTGGGTGCATAGATCTGGCCGTAATAACGGCCTTGATACGCCTGGGCATTGAGTCAAACAGAGCTTGGATGGCGTGTACAGGTACAGCTGCCCATGCAGCTTCAACACGATACCACAGTTCATCAAGAGTAGTGACTGGCGTATTGTGACGAGCCAGTTGCCCGGCCACCATTCACCAGACGTTTTCAATTGGCGAGAGATCTGGCGAATGTGCTGGCCAGGGCAGCAGTCGAACATTTTCTGTATCCAGAAAGGCCCGTACTGTACATGCGGTCGTGCATTATCCTGTTGAAATGTAGGGTTTCACAGGGATCGAATGAAGGGTAGAGCCGCGGGTCGTAACACACCTGAAATGTAACGTCCACTGTTCAAAGTGCCGTGAATGCGAACATGAGGTGACCGAGATGTGTAACCAATGGCACCACATACCAACACGCCGGGTGATACGCCAGTATGGCGATGACGAATACACGCTTCCAATGTGCGTTCACCGCGATGTCGCCAAACACGGATGCGACCATCATGATGCTGTAAACAGAACCTGGATTCATCCGAAAAAATGACGTTTTGCCATTCGTGCACCCAAATTCGTCGTTGAGTATACCATCGCAAGCGCTCCTGTCTGTGATGCAGAGTCAATGGTAACCGCAGCCATGGTCACCGAGCTGATAGTCTATGCTGCTGCAAACGTCGTCGAACTGTTCGTGCATATGGTTGTTGTCTTGCAAACGTCCCCATCTGTTGACTCAGGGATCTACATCTACATCTACATCTACATTTATACTCCGCAAGCCACCCAACGGTGTGTGGCGGAGGGCACTTTACATGCCACTGTCATTACGTCCCTTTCCTGTTCCAGTCGCGTATGGTTCGCGGGAAGAACGACTGTCTGAAAGCCTCTGTGCGCGCTCTAATCTCTCTAATTTTACATTCGTGATCTCCTCGGGAGGTATAAGTAGGGGGAAGCAATATATTCGATACCTCATCCAGAAACGCACCCTCTCGAAACCTGGCGAGCAAGCTACACCGCGAAGCAGAGCGCCTCTCTTGCAGAGTCCGCCACTTGAGTTTGTTAAACATCTCCGTAACGCTATCACGGTTACCAAATAACCCTGTGACGAAACGCGCCGCTCTTCTTTGAATCTTCTCTATCTCCTCCGTTAACCCGATCTGGTACGGATCCCACACTGATGAGCAATACTCAAGTATAGGTCGAACGAGTGTTTTGTAAGCCACCTCCTTTGTTGATGGACTACATTTTCTAAGGACTCTCCCAATGAATCTCAACCTGGTACCCGCCTTACCAACAATTAATTTTATATGATCATTCCACTTCAAATCGTTCCGCACGCATACTCCCAGATATTTTACAGAAGTAACTGCTACCAGTGTTTGTTCCGCTATCATATAATCATACAATAAAGGATCCTTCTTTCTATGTATTCGCAATACATTACATTTGTCTATGTTAAGGGTCAGTTGCCACTCCCTGCACCAAGTGCCTATCCGCTGCAGATCTTCCTGCATTTCGCTACAATTTTCTAATGCTGCAACTTCTCTGTATACTACAGCATCATCCGCGAAAAGCCGCATGGAACTTCCGACACTATCTACTAGGTCATTTATATATATTGTGAAAAGCAATGGTCCCATAACACTCCCCTGTGGCACACCAGAGGTTACTTTAACGTCTGTAGACGTCTCTCCGTTGATAACAACATGCTGCGTTCTGTTTGCTAAAAACTCTTCAATCCAGCCACACAGCTGGTCTGATATTCCGTAGGCTCTTACTTTGTTTATCAGGCGACAGTGCGGAACTGTATCGAACGCCTTCCGGAAGTCAAGAAAAATAGCATCTACCTGGGAGCCTGTATCTAATATTTTCTGGGTCTCATGAACAAATAAAGCGAGTTGGGTCTCACACGATCGCTGTTTCCGGAATCCATGTTGATTCCTACATAGTAGATTCTGAGTTTCCAAAAACGACATGATATTCGAGCAAAAAACATGTTCTAAAATTCTACAACAGATCGACGTCAGAGATATAGGTCTATAGTTTTGCGCATCTGCTCGACGACCCTTCTTGAAGACTGGGACTACCTGTGCTCTTTTCCAATCATTTGGAACCTTCCGTTCCTCTAGAGACTTGCGGTACACGGCTGTTAGAAGGGGGGCAAGTTCTTTCGCGTACTCTGTGTAGAATCGAATTGGTATCCCGTCAGGTCCAGTGGACTTTCCTCTGTTGAGTGATTCCAGTTGCTTTTCTATTCCTTGGACACTTATTTCGATGTCAGCCATTTTTTCGTTTGTGCGAGGATTTAGAGAAGGAAATGCAGTGCGGTCTTCCTCTGTGAAACAGCTTTGGAAAAAGGTGTTTAGTATTTCAGCTTTACGCTTGTCATCCTCTGTTTCAATGCCATCATCATCCCGGAGTGTCTGGATATGTTGTTTCGAGCCACTTACTGATTTAACGTAAGACCAGAACTTCCTAGGATTTTCTGTCAAGTCGGTACATAGAATTTTACTTCGAATTCACCGAACGCTTCACGCATAGCCCTCCTTACGCTAACTTTGACATCGTTTAGCTTCTGTTTGTCTGAGAGGTTTTGGCTGCGTTTAAACTTGCAGTGAAGCTCTCTTTGCTTTCGCAGTAGTTTCCTAACTTTGTTGTTGTACCACGGTGGGTTTTTCCCGTCCCTCACAGTTTTACTCGGCACGTACCTGTCTAAAACGCATTTTACGATTGCCTTGAACTTTTTCCATAAACACTCAACATTGTCAGTGTCGGAACAGAAATTTTCGTTTTGATCTGTTAGGTAGTCTGAATTCTGCCTTCTATTACTCTTGCTAAACAGATAAACCTTCCGCCCTTTTTTTATATTCCTATTAACTTCCAAATTCAGGGATGCTGCAACGGCCTTATGATCACTGATTCCCTGTTCTGCACTTACAGAGTCGAAAAGTTCGGGTCTGTTTGTTACCAGTAGGTCCAAGATGTTATCTCCACGAGTCGGTTCTCTGTTTAATTGCTCGAGGTAATTTTCGGATAGTGCACTCAGTATAATGTCACTCGATGCTCTGTCCCTACCACCCGTCCTAAACATCTGAGTGTCCCAGTCTATATCTGGTAAATTGAAATCTCCACCTAAGACTATAACATGCTGAGAAAATTTATGTGAAATGTATTCCAAATTTTCTCTCAGTTGTTCTGCCACTAATGCTGCTGAGTCGGGGGGTCGGTAAAAGGAGCCAATTATTAACCTAGCTCGGTTGTTGAGTGTAACCTCCACCCATAATAATTCACAGTAACTATCCACTTCTACTTCACTACAGGATAAACTACTACTAACAGCGACGAACACTCCACCACCGGTTGCATGCAATCTATCCTTTCTAAACACCGTCTGTACCTTTGTAAAAATTTCGGCAGAATTTATCTCTGGCTTCAGCCAGCTTTCTGTACCTATAACGATTTCAGCTTCAGTGCTTTCTATCAGCGCTTGAAGTTCCGGTACTTTACCAACGCAGCTTCGACAGTTTACAATTACAATACCGATTGCTGCTTGGTCCCCGCATGTTCTGACTTTGCCCCGCACCCGTTGAGGCTGTTGCCCTTTCTGTACTTGCCCGAGGCCATCTAACCTAAAAAACCGCCCAGCCCACGCCACACAACCCCTGCTACCCGTGTAGCCGCTTGTTGCGTGTAGTGGACTCCTGACCTATCCAGCGGAACCCGAAACCCCACCACCCTATGGCGCAAGTCGAGGAATCTGCAGCCCACAAGGTCGCAGAACCGTCTCAGCCTCTGATTCAGACCCTCCACTCGGCTCTGTACCAAAGGTCCGCAGTCAGTCCTGTCGACGATGCTGCAGATGGTGAGCTCTGCTTTCATCCCGCTAGCGAGACTGGCAGTCTTCACCAAATCAGATAGCCGCCGGAAGCCAGAGAGGATTTCCTCCGATCCATAGCGAACACATCATTGGTGCCGACATGAGCGACCACCTGCAGATGGGTGTACCCTGTACCCTTCATGGCATCCGGAAGGACCCTTTCCACATCTGGAATGACTCCCCCCGGTATGCACACGGAGTGCACTTTGGTCTTCTTCCCCTCCCTTGCTGCCATATCCCTAAGGGGCCCCATTACGCGCCTGACGTTGGAGCTCCCAACTACCAGTAAGCCCACCCTCTGCGACCGCCCGGATCTTGCAGACTGAGGGGCAACCTCTGGAACAGGACAGGCAGCCATGTCAGGCCGAAGATCAGTATCAGCTTGAGTATCAGCCAGAGACAGAGCCTGAAACCGGTTCGTCAGACAAACTGGAGAGGCCTGCCGTTCAGCCCTCCGGAATGTCTTTCGCCCCCTGCCACACCTTGAGACGACCTCCCACTCTACCACAGGTGAGGGATCAGCCTCAATGCGGGCAGTATCCCGGGCAACCACAGTCGTAGCCCGATCGGGGGATGCGTGGGACGAGCTGGCCGTCCCCGACAAACTCCCATCCGGACCCCCACAGTGATGCCCATTGGCAACAGCCTCAAGCTGTGTGACCGAAGCCAACACTGCCTGAAGCTGGGAGCGAAGGGATGGCAACTCAGCCTGCATCCGAACACAGCAGTTGCAGTCCCTATCCATGCTAAAAACTTGTGCAAAGAACGTCTGAACTAATCTACAGAGAGCGCAAACAAATCGACACAAAATTTAAACGGTTATTAAAATACGAGATTGCCTAGTAAATGCAGTAACTTGTGCACTGCTGACACACTGCTCGGCGGCGGAAGGAGACTACGCGAATTTACACTATTCAGGTACTAAAACGCGATGCTACAACTCTCAAATACTATAATACGCCCGAAATTTATGAATTAAACAATGCAAGTAACAAAAACACGCAAAGAAATTAAGAATTAAACTATGTAACAAATGAGTGAGCTAGGAGTATACGACTTGCTGCTGCAGCTGCTTATCCAACGGCGGCAGGGAGACGTGGCTGCACGATCCGTTACAGCCATGCGGATAAGATGCCCGTCATCTCGACTGCTAGTGATACGAGGCCGTTGGGATCCAGCACGACGTTCCGTATTACCCCTCTGAACCCACCGATTCCATATTCTGCTAACAGTCATTGGATCTCGAGCAACGCGAGTAGTAATGTCGTGATACGATAAACCGCAATCGCGTTAGGCTACAATCCGACCTTTATCAAAGTCGGAAACGCGATGGTACGCATTTCTCCTCCTTACACGAGGCATCATAACAGCGTTTCACCAGGCAACACGGTCAACTGCTGTTTGTGTATGAGAAATCGGTTGGAAACTTTCTTCATGTCGGCACGTTGTAGGTGTCGCCACCGACGCCAACCTTGTGTGAATGCTCTGAAAAGCTAATCATTTGCGTATCACTGGATATTCTTCCTGTCGGTTAAATTTCGCGTCTGTAGCACGTAATCTTCGTAGTTAGCAATTTTAATGGTCAGTAGTGTATATATATTCCTTACTGTCATTTCTTGTTAACAATATTAGCTTATTCCCAAGAATAAGCAGCTTTCACTCAGTTAATACCTGGCACAAATCAAAACTTCCTTAACTCTTGTGCAGAAAGGTGTGCAGTGTACTGCTGGATCCCTTTTCAATGAGCTACGGCTCGAATTCAAAACTCTTAGCAGTAATCCACGCGCTTTCAAACCGAAACTGAAGAGTTTCCTCTTGGGTCACTCCTTCTATTCTGTCGAGGAGTTCCTTGAAAAATTAAGCTGATTCTTGTTGTATTGTGAGTGCGTTTTCTTAAACTTATGGATTGACTTTTTTGAGGTGCATAAATATTTTATTTTTATCTCTTTTTACTTTTATGTTGTAATTTTATGTATCGACATGTTCCACGACCTTGGCGATTTGCTCCTCAATTTGGTCCTACGGAACTTGACGTGTAAACAATAAAATAAAATGTATCTCATTTCAGGCCCACACGGATTGCAGCGCATACTACACAATCAAATTCGCCACTGTCGTGTACATGGTTATACTTTTGTATGTCTTCCCCCAGATTCACAGATCCAGAGGACAGCGCGGTCACAGCAGCCTCCAGAGGGTGTCATCACGACACCGCAGGACGACCCCATGGAGACGGAGCCTTCGCCTCTTCCGCCTCCTCTCGTCCTACCGACGGAGCTGGATCCGCCCACACTGCAGCAGCCGACGCCTTCTACATCTTGTTATGAGCCTCAGGAACTGGAAGCGTATCCTTTTGGGTGTTTTCCGGAAGACGTTTCCACCAGAGTGAAGGCCGGATGGCGGGGAACGACCGGAAGTATGACGTCCCCTGCAGCCACAGCTTCCGGTCCGTCGCAGCATCCACTCTCCTGCCTCCCCTCCCGTTGTCGCGCTTTCTATACGACGACGGCCCGTTGCATTGGGGGGGGGGGAGGGGGAGGGGGGTGCGTAAAGTCAAGTGCCGGCACGCCAGTCGGGAACGAGGTAAGGAGAGAGGTCTGTGAAGAAGACGTCAGCCAATTGCACATGGACCGACCCCTCTCCAGGACGACAACGCGTCAGCAGCGGCCTCTATGCGAAGAGAAAAAAAATGGTTCAAATGGCTCTGAGCACTATGGGACTTAACATCTTTGGTCATCAGTCCCCTAGTACTTAGAACTACTTAAACCTAACTAACCTAACGACATCACACACATCCATGCCCGAGGCAGGATTCGAACCTGCGACCGTAGCGGTCGCGCGGTTCCAGAATGAAGCGCCTAGAACCGCACGGCCACACCGGCCGGCTGCGAAGAGAACATAAGCGCTGCCCCCGACTGGCCGTGGCCCAGTTCTACG
The DNA here is from genome assembly GCF_023864275.1 of Schistocerca cancellata. Classification (NCBI taxonomy): domain Eukaryota; kingdom Metazoa; phylum Arthropoda; class Insecta; order Orthoptera; family Acrididae; genus Schistocerca; species Schistocerca cancellata. Next base: position 388,484,186 of record NC_064627.1, on the reverse strand, counting down.
AGATGCTTCAAGACCAGCGACCTGAACAGAAGCGTAAAAGCTCATTACTTTGCTCGTACATCGTATGTAGCTCAAACTTGGAATAGTTATACTGAAGAGATTTCTTATTTTGTATGCTGTCGTTCGTCGTTAAGTTCACCGTCGCAGTCGCTCCTGTCTGTGATGCAGTGTCAATGGTAACCGCAGCCATGGTCACCGAGCTGATAGTCTATGCTGCTGCAAACGTCGTCGAACTGTTCGTGCAGATGGTTGTTGTATTGCAAACGTCCCCATCTGTTGACTCAGGGATCGAGACGTGGCTGCACGATCCGTTACAGCCATGCGGGTAAGATGCCTGTCATCTCTACTGCTAGTGATACGAGGACGTTGGGATCCAGCACGGCGTTTCGTATTACTCTCCTGAACCCCCCGATTCCATATGTCATTGGATCTTGACCAACGCGAGCAGCAATGTCGCGATACGATAAACCGCAATCGCGGTAGGCTACAATCCGATCTTTATCAAAGTCGGAAACGTGATGGTACGCATTTCTCCTCCTTACACGAGGCATCACAACAGCGTTTCATCAGGCAACGCCGATCAACTGCTGTTTGTGTATGAGAAATCGATTGGAAACTTTCTTCATGTCGGCACGTTGTAGGTGTCGCCACCGGCGCCAGCTTTGTGTGAATGCTCTGAAAAGCTAATCATTTGCGTATCACAGGATATTCTTCCCATCGGTTAAATTTCGCGTCTGTAGCAAGTCATCTTCGTGGTTAGCAATTTTAATCGTCAGTAGTGTAAATGCCCATAAGCATAATTGGTAGTTAACTGACCCAAACATGTTTCTGATTTTAATCGTTGAGTGAAAAATGCTTTTGTGTTGTGCTTCACCATTATCCTGGCCACCTTGGCTGTGGGCGATTCTGCATTCAGAAGGAAAGCCAGGAGCTTGCTTTGTTCTTCTGGATTTTTTCTTTCATTTCTCGGCTGGAGAGCGCCTTTCATTTGTGTCTTTGAGAAGCCGTTCTTGCGAAAGGTTTCGTGCAGACTTTCCTCATAGCCTGTGGCTCTTGCTCTGTGCACCAGAATGGTGAACACAGATTTGGGTTGCGCTGGATGGTGGTAGCTATTGCCGTTTAGGTATAGGTCTGTGTGTGTCTTCTTCCTGTTGAGGGAATGCCTCAGCCTGCTATCAGGTTATTCTCAATCAGAATGTCTAGGAACGGTAGGCGTCTCTTTTCTTCAACGTCCATTGGAAATCTGTCATTGTGATGTATGCTGATATGGTGGCACAGGAATTTTGTAGGTTTTCTTCAACATGTGGCCAGACCACGAATGGAACGTCCACGCATCTGTCGAACGCCTATGGTTTGTGTTTTTTTGAGTGGTCTCGAAAACCTGTGTGTAGATGTGACGTCGAAGCTGACTATATCACCGTCGTCCACATGTGTCTCTTGAAGCACTTTCACAAAGTCCAAGTTCCTTACATGTTTCGTTTAGTGACCTATGAGGGGTTTTAGGTGCTGTGCTTGGATATTTGGCAATCCCATACATTGGTGAGTTTAGTAGTGGAATCCGCGCTTTGTGTATTTCCAAAACGCCATAAAGCCCTGGCCGTACCGGTGCTCTGATGTACAGCATTCCGCCAGCATCTTAAAAATGCACAAAAAAGGAATGTAAATACATAAATCTGCAACCAGTCACGGCTTTTTATGTTGATCTTCAGGTGGTTTTCTGGAAGTTACATCACTATTTCTAGCATAATGTTGGGTGATGGCTTGCGGCAGTATGGCCGGTTTTTTTTCTGTTAGTGTCCATCCGTCTGCTTCCATTTTCATGGCCAGTTGGTACATCATTTCATACACTTCTACACAATCTGTACGCATTTACAATGTGATAGCGAAACTTTGCCAGCATCCAGCACGTGCTCAACAGTTGTGTAGCACATGCTGGATGCTGGCAAAGTTTCGCTATCACAGTGAAAATTCGTACAGATTGTGTAAAAGTGTATGAAGTGATGTACCAACTGGCCATCAAAATGGAAGCAGACGGATGGACACTAACAGAAAAAGCCGACCATGCTGTCGCGAACCATCACGCAGCATTATGCTAGTAATAGTGATGTAATAGTGAAACTGGTTAGGTCAGTTTATACTTTGCCTCTTGAAATCACGAAAAGATAATTGGCATATGAGACATTCACGAAACGATTTGTATGACAGAACTACGTATTACATATTTCTTTAATGTATCTAAAAATATTCAAATTAATTACGTGTGCTCGTAGTCTTTTGTTTAGTAGATTTTATTCTGTTTCAGATGCTGTTTTATTTTCTTCAAACTGTAATGGTTTTCGGTTATAGAAAGAATGATATAAAAATTCTTTTAATTAATGAATTGTTTAAATTAATTTTTTCAGGTAGACTCTATTTAATTACAATGTTGTTTTGCGCACGATTTCGGCAGTTGCGTAGTTCAGTGATATTTGCAGTGGAAGAGGCTACCAATCGTTATTTTGCACTATGTATCTGTAAGTAAAGATGGCTCACTTGTGGAACGGCGATATATCACGTCTTCAAGTTTTACTGCAAGAACGAAGTTCTATTGCAAAATGCCTTATTCGTAATATCCTTGGAACAGTGAGTCCGAATGTCACAAGTCTAACGTATTTGTAAAGTAAATGGATACAAACGACAACGTATGTTGTACATTGTAGAGCAGTTTATTAGCATCGAAGACTGACTTTAATTCGTTTGGTAACAGAGTGAAGTTATCATATTGCCAAATAAAGAAATATTTAATTGTGGATTTTAGCATTTCTAAATAAATTTATTTTCAGTATAAATGAAGAAGAGATTTCTTAAGAATCTTTTTAACAATTTGGACACCCCCCCCTCCCGTCTTTGAAAAAATACTGGCTACGTCCTTGTGCTTCTGTTAAATAAGGGTGTTCTTGCTGCTGTTTCGCTACGGTATTGTACAATTCAAAGGTCATCGAGCGCGTGCTAAAGTTAATACGCTGTTTGACCGAAGGCTTCCTATTTTACCGATTCATATCGACTTAGAAACTCTAACAATTTTTTAAGACCAAATACATTAGTTGCCATGAACGACAAAATATACAGGTTGGTTACAATTACACTTTCGGTTCTTGAGTCAGTGTAGACGGAATACTAGTTACCGTAAGTCTACCCAACTTTACAGGACTGATGTTCAGGTTGTGCACTGCATGATTTGCGCTGTTGGCAAAGTTAGTGTCATGACTCACCGCTAGACGCCGGTATTGGTACGGCGACGTAGGCCTGAAATATGAACACCACTGTGAATTACAGCTGCAGACAGTCAACGTGGGTCCGGACAACGTGTGCAGGGCTTCACTCGTGAAACTGTTTCATCAAAACAACAGCAATAGAGCCATGATCTTCGCGAGTATTGCATTAAAGAAATACGGAGACGTCTTCTTCCTGCGCCGGGGTTGAAGAACATGATTCGGAAGTTCAAATTAACTGGCGATTTGGGAATTGCTCCTGGGAGAGGTCGGCGGCCAATTGCACCACAAACTGCCGAAGAAATTACTGTTGCCATGATTGAAAATACTGTACGCAGTGTGCTATCATCAAGCAGTACACGAGCTGTATCACAGCAACTGAATATTCCGTGGTCCACCGCTGTTTCGGGCAACAACGCTAATGCGTATCCATGCTGTCGTGCATGTAGAGGGCCGTCACATTGGGCAACGTCTGTAACCTGGAACATAAACATGGTACGCAATTAACAAACGTTTTAATTTGTGTTTCATTCAATGGTTTATTTGTTCCGCATGTCATAACAAATGTTTCCACAAATTCTCATTGTCCTACGATCACTCGTTTCTCACTGGGGTCCCACTCAAGTAACAAAAGTTCAATTAGAGCCATATTATATATTTTGTCCTACGTTCAATTTTTTAGATGGTTTAGAAAATTTGTAATTTATTTACTAGAGTGAAACAATTACTTTGTTGTATGCAATACTATTCGTCACTATGTTTCGTTTAAGAAATACAGGGTGTCCGAAAAGTCTTTCCTGATTACATAAATTGATAACTCAGGCTAGAAGTAAGATACAAACATGAAACTGGTGTCTAATTGTTTACAAACTATCAAAGTTTTTTTCACACATTAGTAAATTTCTTGGTAGCACGTAGCACATCTAGGCGATATTCAATTTCCGTCCACACATTAGCCAACATCACTGGAGGGATCGATTCAACGACTGTGGTTATCCGTTGCCGCAGGGTTTCAAGATCTGGTACACGTGTTCGGCAGACCTCGTCCTTGACATAACACCATAAAAAGAAGTCTAATGGGGTTATGTCAGGAGAGCGTGGAGACCAAACCGTTGGCCCATCACGACCAATCCATCGCCCAGGAAAGGTCATATCGAGATAGGCACGGACGTCCAAACCCCAATGAGGCGGTGAACCGTCTTGCTGAAACAAGACATCGGGGTGATACTGAAGCAGCTGAGGAACAGCATACAGTTGCAACATGTCCAGATACACTGCAGATGTGATGGTAGCCTCAGCGAAGAAGAATGGCCCGACAATTCGATCGTGCAATAGCACGCACCAAACATTCACCTTTGGACTGCCTCTGGTGCACTCCATGACCTCGCCAAGGAGTTGTGAACCTCAAATGCGCAAATTATGGCGATTCAGTACTCCACTGACAAAAAAGGTCGCTTCGTCGGAAAAGGCAATTCGTCTGAGATAACCATGATCGTCCTCAATACGTGATAGCATTTCGACCGCAAAGTCATATCGACGTGTACTGTCATTGGGCAACAAGGCCTGAACGATTTGCACTTTATATGCACGAAACAATAAACGTTTGTGTAAAATGTCATGGAGAGAGCTTTTTGGCATCTGTAATTCACGTGAGGCTCTGCGCACCGATTTCTTCGGACTTCGCAGAAAAGACTGCCTTTCAGCTTCCACCCTGTCTGCTGAGGTTCTTGGTCGACCAGACCTCGGAAGGTCAGCAACTGATCCTGTTTTCTTGAACTTCTCATACCAGGCTTTAATGCTCTTGACATCAGGAGGATTCCTTCCAAATGTTGTCTGGAAGTGTCTCTGCACTGTGGCTGGTGATCGTGTCTCATGGTACCACAGGACGCACTGTGCCTTCTCCTGATTGGTTAACATGGCGTCTTGGGCAATGCACCCCATCCACTACTTACGTACTACGAACCTAAAACAGAAGAAAAAGCTTTCATAGTTGTAAACAATTCGACACAAGTTTCATATTTGTATCTTACTTCTAGCCTGAGTTATCAATTTATGTAATCAGGGAGACTTTTCGGACACCCTGTATTTTGCAATAATGCTTCATTTTTATTAAACCTACCTACAAATTATATAAAATTTACTAAGTCTGCGTATAAAAAATCCCAGAAAGGTTAGTTTTAAGGAAAAAGAGTGGAAGGGGGATGGCAGCTTTGGCTGTTCTGCCGGGGGCGCAATGTCACTTAGGTACGGTTCTGCTTTTGACGATGTCCTTCCTAGTAAGAATGAGGTACTCAGTTCTATTTGTTAGACAAAAGGATGAAAGCTTAGGGTTAACGTCCCGTCCAGAAATAGGTCATTGCAGACGGAAGTGTCTGCTAGGAAGTCTTCAATCCAATTGTGTACAGTGTTCCTATTATGTTGTAAGTATGTCTGCTTGTGAGGACACAGGCAGTCATGCAGACACTTTCTTTCTAGGTTTCCGAAGGTCTTTCGACGCTGTAATTCATTATCAACTGATAACAAAGATATATGAATAGAGTATCTTTTCAAACACGTGATTCACTAGAAGATTTTGGGACTAAGAGAATCCAGCTCATTGTTTCGTAGATTGTATTGCCTTCAACTGAGATCAGTTTGTATTCAGCTATCCATTTTATAATTGAAAATGAAGAAGCAGGCTGCTTCGCCAACTTTCTCTGAATTTCCGTTGGCTTTAAAACGTCGAAATAAATTGTTATATGGTGGCACAGAATTATAATTCACCCCTTTTTTTACGAAGGCCGTACAAAAAGAGTACATTGAAAACGCGTATCAACAGTACTAATCCGCTAATCAAATGGTTCAAATGGCTCTGAACACTATGCGACTTAACTTCTGAGGTCATCAGTCGCCTAGAACGTAGAACTAATTAAACGTAACTAACCTAAGGACATCACACACATCCATGCCCGAGGCAGGATTCGAACCTGCGACCGTAGCGGTCGCTCAATTCCAGACTGTAGCGCCTAGAACCGCATGGCCACTCCGGCCGGCCTATCCGCTAATCAAATTGACGCTTAATTTACATTATTATACAAAACATACCAACATAACAGTAACGAAGTTCTATCGATATCAACGCGAGTTTTGTGCCTGGCCTCGAAAATTTCTCGTTGCTACGTGACTCGATACAATAAGCCGTAATTTCGTTGATGGGCGCTAATATTAAAACCTTACTGAATATTTTATTTCTATCGACATTTAATATTTCCCGACCGGTTTTAGCACACTCGCTATGAAATTAACACTGACTGCGTAAGTTAACATGTATTCCATCCATTATAGGAGGAGTATTACATTAATGTATGCTGTTTATTAGGCTTTTTTTGATTATTTAACATCTGTTACGTCCGGATTCGGTAATTTACCTGCTCATATACGCATATCTTTTCTCTTTGGAGATTCTCTTGATGTCGGCAGATGTGTTACGTTTGTGAATCTGCTATTTGACTTTCGAGTATTATATTTATTATGAAGCGATTTTTCTCAAATTATAGAAATATAATAGAAACAGGAATAATTCTTGAAAAAAATTACGAAATTGACTCCAACTGTAGTACTTTATTACCACAGCAGCATAAATATGCAAATCAGTGTCCCTGGAGTTCGCTTGTGCCTTGTGTGGCCTACATAACAGATAACTGCATGTCAAGCGGCAGCTGGTGTAACAAAAAGATTTCTGACATTGCCGACTCCGTCGAATGGCTTCCAGGCATCATTTATCTCTCGAACAGTTTAACGTGGTCGTACGTCCAAAAATCTTGATTACCTCTGATCGGAGGTTATCAAAACCTGCTGACTTACAAATTTTGCATTCATTAGTGATTTTGTCCAGTTCCAGCCTAATGAATGGTATTGTGAGGTTGTTGCTTTCTTTCTGGTCATTTCTTCGTGGTACGAGTAATCTGTGTGTCCTTACTGTGGTTGAGACAGAGAAAGATGATCCCTGACAAGTCCTAGCACTGTTATCAGTCTCCAACTGCGGGCGCAAACAGTAACCATCTGCAGAGCAGTGACAACACTGAGGCGTTGTTATAGAGACGTTTACAATATCGCGTCACGTTTCTGGTTGAGGTAGGCCACTGCAGCTGTCACGGATGAATTCACGCCGACTCAACTATGGTAGCCGTTCGATTCAAGAATAACTGGTGTCTCGTTTGCAGCGGTATTAGAGAGCCCGGTCGGTCACCGCTGAGGCGCTTTAGCAGTTCTCCATGCTGGTGACTATTCTTTCCAAGTCTTGGCTTCATACCTTCCTAATCTAGATATCTCATTTAGCTGAACTTGGTAACGTGGATTTCAGAGCCCACGGTCTTTTTTACTGGAGGGGTTGCCTCTCAACAGGGATCTACACTCTTCTTTTTTTCCTTACTTTATCTTGTACCTTTCTTCTGCAGCTGTGCATGGTCGGCATGGTTATTAACGGATTTGGCATGGTCCTTGCCAAAATAAGTCTAATAGTATCAAATATAGGTCTTAATTTGAGAAAGAAATTTCTGAGAAAGTACGTTTGCAGCACATGGAGCACATGGACTGTGGGAAAACCGGAACAAAAGAGAATCTAAGCATGTGAAATGTGGTACTACAGGCGAATGTGGAAAATTAGGTGGACTGATAAGGTAAAGAGTGGGGAGATTCGTCGCAGAATCGGACAGGAAAGTAACATGTGGAAAACACTGACAAGGAGAAGGAACAGGATGACTGGACATCTGTTAAGACATCAGGGATTAACTTCCATGCTACTAGGGAGAGCTGTAGAGGGTAAAAACTGTAAAGGAAGACAGAGATTGGAATACGTTCAACAAATAGTTGAGGACGTAGGTTGCGACTGCTGGTATGAGATGAAAAGGTTGGCACAGTAGAAGAATTCGTGAAGGGCTTCGTCAAACCAGCCAGAAGACTGATTACTCAAAAAAAAAAATTTAATTGAAGGGATGGGCAGATGCCCTAACTGTCACTGTGGTGTCACCACCAGACACCACACTTGTTAGGTGGTAGCCTTTAAACCGGCTGCGGTTTAAAGGCCAACACAACAGTCACCACCCCATTACTCCATGGAACGGAATATGTGTACTCAAACTGTCTGCGTGTAGTGTTATTCACGTGAAAATGTGCTAAAATCTTCTAAATGTTTGGGGATGTTGTAACTGAGGTGGGATTTGGGTACCAGCCCGGTAGTCACGTAGTCTGATGTGAGAAACAGCCTGAAAACCAGACCCAGTCTTACTGGCACACCGGCCCCCATCATTAATCCAGCAGGTGGATTCGATCCAGGCTAATTCACCTCCCGGAGAGGCGTTTTAGCAGGCATGGCTATCCCGGCAGTACCCCAATAGTAATTTACAGTCCCGCGGATTAAAATTGCAGCACAAGAAACGACAGGAATGATCGAAATTTTACTTAGTGTGGTTGTGCAATTTCATTAAATTTGTTTAGGGTGGTATAGAGGGTGTGAAATTTAAAACATAGAGCTGGAAACAGCAGTGGCTCTAACATGACTGTGCAACGACTTGAACTGAGCTTCCACATGACAGAAATGTCTTTCCACGTTTCTTCACTTCTATTCCAGAGTCCATGAATCATAGTGCTGGTGAGTGGTGGCGTGCTAGTCTCTCGCCAACTCATGAACAGAATTTTAAATGGGGGAGACATCTGAAGAATGTACTAGCTAGGTCATCGAGGTATGTAAGGACAGCACAGGTAACATGTGACTTTCGTTATCTCATTGAAACATAATTCCATGAAGATCCACTGGCCACAGTGCTCTTCAACTATTAAACAGACTAGCTTTTGCTATCTTTTACAGCTTCTTCCATCAAGTACGAAACACAATCTGGAACAAAGGAGTCGCTTTAGAAGCTCCTGCCAATGATGACATCTGGTCTGGAGATCTGTGTCATAAATAGGAGAGGAGTTCCTTAGATCAGCTTTACACTGATCAGCCACCGACCTGCTATTGATATAAACATGGACGATAGCAGCCTCACTTGGCGAGGAATGACTGGTAGTCAGACACACGCACTGTGTAGGTAGTATCAGTGAGTGTGTTGTCCATGTGTAGAAAGAGGAATGGATGCAATCTGTCTGAGCTTGATCGAGTGCACATTGTGATGGCCCAGAGGCTTGGCACACACATTTAGGAAACTGTGCAACTTGTGCGAGAGTCTTCAACACGTGGCGAAACCAAGCTGAAACCACGTCAAGACGTTGGGGGATTATAGAAGTTGGACATCGTAGGCTGGGTAGACTGGTAAAACAGGAAAGCTAGTGATCACTTCTAACGATGGGCCTCTGCAGCTGACAACCCACGCAGTTAATACCACGACATCAGCAACCACAACTGAAATGGGTAGGAGACCATTGGCACTGGACATTGGTGCAGTGGAAGAGCATTTCATGATCTGATGAATCCAGATACCTTCTCCATCATGCCAATGGGGTGGAGGGGGGGAACGAGTCTGTTGTCTTCCAGGGGAACAGCTCATTGACACCTGTATTATGACATGGAGACAAGCTGGCAGCGGCTCCATTATGCTGAGTAACATTCATGTGGGCATCATGGGTCCAGTGGAGCTCATGCAAAGCATTATGACGGCCTAAGAGTATCGTACACAGGTTGCAGACCATGTACACTCCTTTATGACGATTATGTTAGTAGTAGGACAAAGGAGGCGTCACCCCACATTCCAGTGATGCCAAATTTATTCAAGATGGCGGCGATGGTGTCATCCAAGATGGCGGCCTGTAGACTTGGCAACAGTGCATGACGTCATACAAGATGGTGGATTTTGGTGGGAAGTTTTATTTTGCCGGGAAGATAGGTCAATTGGGCTACCTCCAATAACCTAACCCTCCAGAAAAAAAGTGGTGGGAAATTCAAATTCCAGCAGGATAATGCGTTACACCACGAAAATGGCGGGGAAAATAGGCCAATTGGGCTACCTCCACTAACCTAACCCCCAGAAAATTGGCACGAACTTTGAATTTTTGCCGGCTACCCTGGCGCCACTGGTCAGTGGTAGCCCGCGCGCACGCTACTGGTCCAGTGGTCGCTCGGACCACGTGGGTCCAACGGCGTAAACATGTTTTGCTCGTTCAAACCTGCCGATTCTGACATCACAGCAGTAGGTTGTCAGTTCACCACTTGTACTCATCTCTCCCACACGTTTGCGTCAAAATTGTTTGCCCGAGAGTGGAATCTTCCCCAATGTCACACAACCGCTGGTCCACCATGTGGCCTGCTCAACAAAGAATGCTCTCGCTAAGTTAACTGACACAAGATCGTCTGCTCTCTATCGCTCACGGGCGAATTATAACCGGACACGCGCCGCACCTCGCCCCGTGGGCGTCCGATTGTTTACGTCACAAACCCTCGGCCGCCACCTCCATACACGGGCTGGACATAGTCTTCTGTAAAGATGCTAACACCCACATCGCGCATCTAACCTATCAATTACCTAAGTACTTATTTCCACTTCAATTTTAATTATATTAAATAATTCAATTCACAATTTCATATAGATATGAAAAGGTGTTCAACTACCTACTTTCAACTACTTTCCAAGGACCAGACCACCACCTCTTCCTAGGAACCCTCGCTGAGTTTGAATTCTGGCAGTAAAGAAAGGTCACTTGCGCTTTCGCTACCAACCTAAGAAAATTGCGCGTAAAGAAAGGACACTTGTACTAACCTCAGCCACCTGACCGCCACTTCCTCCTAGGATCAGGCGCCAAGTGTGAAATCTGCCAGTAAAGAACGCTCACTTGCGTTTTCTCTACCAACCTAAGAAAACTGCTGCAAACGAAGCTTACCACCACCATCACTTCCTAGGGGCGGGTGGTAAAAGGACTCAGCCCGCACTAGGCTGACAGAGGGAGGAAGGAGTGTACTTCATTTATTTGCGAGCAATCTATTTGGGGATGGAGTATATGTATCACAGTACACACGCTCAGTCATGCCCCACAGCATACAGACATGCAAACCACTCGTACATAACTCATGTGTAAAGCTCTACACTCACTCTTCCTAATTGTAAAACGTAAAAAATAACACATTGCACACCCTAGAGACATGCACACCACTCATAAAAAATGCACAGCATTTACGTCCATATAGCCAAACAACTCCTAAATTGTCAGAATAATAATCCATGTAAAAGACTCTGCTTGCTAATTGTCAACTGTCAAAATCATCCACCAGCCTTTATTTAAACAATTAGAGGCAACACCACCGCCAAGTGTATTCACCACTGAGTCCAAGGCTCAACTGACTTGGTTCATATCGATGCCACTAGAGGACGCTGTAGTGAAGCAAGTACCGTAATCTAAGATGGCGCCACCTACAGTGTTCACCCAGAGCCTCAGACCCCAACAGTCTTAGTACATTTTCTCACCGTCAAAGGACGCCACAGCGACACCAGCTGATGATGGAAGTACAGTTATCCATGATGGCGGTAAACAGTGTGTTCTCCGCGAGGTCTACGACACTGTCGTCCGTTTCGTGACCTAAATCAAGATCGTGAGGGAAAACGACCCAGCCTGCTCTGGGCTGCTGAGGGGAGTAAAGAACGAGTTCACTCTGTTTAGTTTCAAACATTATCTTTAGCGATCGAATATATCCCTCACACTGATACAAAACATCTACCCTAATGTGCTTGGCGTCACAATACATAGTCTGCAGACATGCAAACAACTCCTAATTTCAGTACACAATAGCAAACTGCTCCTAAATAATGCAGTACACATATCTGCAAACATGCTCAGTACTCGTAAACTGTCGAAATAACGCGTGGCGCAACCTACAGGGCCACTCACAGAATAACGCAACGATGCGCACAAGCACTCACCATCATACCCTCTCCCCCACGAAGTCACACGCCTGACAGCCCTCAAACCACGCACGAGTCCCAGCTCGGCTTCCGCAAACATGAGGTGGCGACAGCCGCATTCATACTCCACGCCCATGAAATTCCTATCCAAATACGTGTTCGAAAGTAATGTCAGTGGGAAAGAAATATAAACGGATTGAGTGCCAAATAGGAGGAACAAAGTTATAACAGGTGGACGGTTTCAAGTACTTAGGATGCATATTCTCACAGGATGGCAACATAGTGAAAGAACTGGAAGCGAGGTGTAGCAAAGCTAATGCAGTGAGCGCTCAGCTACGATCTACTCTCTTCTGCAAGAAGGAAGTCAGTACCAAGACTAAGTTATCTGTGCACCGTTCAATCTTTCGACCAACTTTGTTGTATGGGAGCGAAAGCTGGGTGGATTCAGGTTACCTTATCAACAAGGTTTGAGGTTACGGATATGAAAGTAGCTAGGATGATTGCAGGTACTAGTAGATGGGAACAATGGCAGGAGGGTGTCCACAATGAGGAAATCAAAGAAAAACTGGGAATGAACTCTATAGATGTAGCAGTCAGGGCGAACAGGCTTAGATGGTGGGGTCATGTTACACGCATGGGAGAAGCAAGGTTACCCAAGAGACTCATGGGTTCAGCAGTAGAGGGTAGGAGGAGTCGGGGCAGACCAAGGAGAAGGTGCTGGATTCGGTTAAGAATGATTTTGAAGTAATAGGTTTAACATCAGAAGAGGCACCAATGTTAGCACTGAATAGGGGATCATGGAGGAATTTTATAAGGGGGCTATGCTCCAGGCTGAACGCTGAAAGGCTTAATCAGTCTTAAATGATGATGATGATGATGATACGTGTTCACCTAGACACAGCGCCTGGCGCGACCGGCCAGGGACGGGCGATCTGCCGCACCTGCCAGCCACTGCCACCAAAGCGCGTTCACGCCAGTCTCATATTCGAGGCATCTCCAGGCGCTACTTGTCTTTACCATTGAATGCAGAACAGCACAGAGTGTGTTGACACACGCGCTCAACTGCATGTACCAGCACCCCGGCATGACCGACGCAACACTACCAAGTACACGCGCATAATTACAAACTCATCTAACAACTTTCCCAATCTTATCCTTACGTCACGTCTCTTTGTAAAAAAAGAAAAAAAAAAGAGCCAAGTCGACCTCTCGGGAGTTGTATAGTGTCCCAGAAATAGTTAACGCCTGCTTTCTTCATGCCTCAGCTTGTATACACGAAATTTCTCACCCTAACAGAATCTGTTTTCCAAAATATCGCCTTATCCAGTCTTCCTCCCAGACATAACGTGATAGCCTTCCTGCTCTCAACATACGCAAATGTTCTCACTGCTCCTATATCCGACCACAATCAATTGAGCGTTCTCATTTGCTCTTATCGAATTTACCAGTCGAATTACTTATGCCGCAGGTATCGAAGCATCATCCATCTTTCCTTTCTCGGACTTCCAGTGGTTATTTTGCAAAGATTGCTAAATTGCACAGACAATCACCTCAATCTATACACCCCCAACCTGTTCATTCTTTCTACAGACGCTTCACTCAGTGGTAATGAACTATTTTACACTGATCACCATTTTGCACCGACAACTAAACATGGGAAATTTGTCTACAAGTCATCAAATACATACTATACTAGCAAGAATATTGGAGTGTCAACCGATCTCCTACCAGGGAACTTATCACCTAGTACCATTTCAATCTAGTAAACATACAATTCATATCCCCAACCATACCAAATCACCCCTTTAGATAAGCAAGCCAAAGTCACACTCAGAACTGACGTTCAGAAACGTGCTCCTTTCCACTTGGCATAAACGCTCTACTCATTCCGCTTTCCTTCCCGCATTTCTACAGTCATCTCCAGACTAGTCAATTACAAGGACACCTGTATTTCCGCCATAATATTATACAATTTTCGCTGTACTTCTCGATATCAAGTACACAGCACTAGCCACCCGATCGCTAACGCAACATAATGCGCAAGATATAGACTGTAAATTATTTCTCCACAAACACCAAACTTTAGCGAGGTGTAGGGTACTGTAAACCACTGACTAACTAGAAACAAGTAGAGTAAACGGATATTCGCACTCTCGAATACGGAAGTCGGTGATCTAACAGATCCCACATGATCAATATTGTTTACAAACCAAGTACAGTCTGCCGCACGGGATTAGCCGAGCATTCTAATGCGCTGCAGTCATGGACTGTGCGTCTGGTCCCGGCGGTGGTTCAAGTCCTCCCTACGGCATGGGTGTGTGTGTTTGTTCTTAGGATAATTTAGGTTAAGTAGTGTGTAAGCTTAGGGACTGATGACCTTAGCAGTTAAGTCCCATAAGATTTCTCACACACAACAATGGTCTTTCCTATGTCTAGAGAACAGACAAACGTGTGTCCAACACACCACAGTCCATATTCCCTCAACTAAGTACAGGCATCAAATGTGCAGAAGCAGTCGACCAAACAATTTACATGGGGGAGAATAAGGCTCCACTGCAGACACACCATCTTCTCAAAGTTACACTTGATCATGAAAGCTGCCCAACTCATAATTAGTTCTCTGTTCGGTCGTCTAGAACATGGTAATGCGAGCATTGTGGTGCGTTCCCAAACTACATAAAAGTACTACAGATCCACGTCCATTCATATCTATAGGCCCAACATCTTATCATCGTTATTCTCTACCTCCCTAGCAGACAGAAATTAACAACTGTAGAAGCTCAAATAACTTCATCCGATATAGAATTCACATAGGCGCCATTACTCGCGAGTTGATGCAAAGCTGCATTGGGGGTCCAGCGCAGAGAAAGAGAGACAGGGACAGAGAGACGGAGATAGAGAGAGAGAGAGATTTCGCAATGCTTCCCAGAATAGCCCTCCAGGCCTTCCTAACGGCACTGAATTTAACGCTCAAACTGCGGCTGCTACTGCTTCCTATGTCGAACAAACCTATTAAAAACACAGCTATTGATACACTACAGATGGTAGTTTAAAGTTTCATCACTACTCTAGGAGAATGATCGTATCCCACGTACTGTACTGTAAATCCCAAAAAACGCCCACTGTGGCCCTGTTTAGTTGTTTGAAACATTGTTTTCTAACGCGCTTTGTACACTGCCAAACATTTCATTTTTCTGCCACGACTTCGCCTTCTATGTCATGTTCTAAACTGGTATTAAGATGCTCTGATCCACGACCTCTCACAGAAAACTAGACATCACACTATGTAAATCATATTCTTACTACAGATAGCACAACACTGAATTATTTTTAAGTAAAACACACTTACAACATAAGGAAACTAGAAGAGTTTGGCAGCATTGTGGAAAGTTTCCAAACTACTGTGTGAGAGTCTTTCATGAGCTCTACATTTAAGTTCCTATGTCGCCGTGATGGAACAGATAATGGCTCGGCGTTCCATTTCAAGTTATTCGTAATTTTGCACTCGTGTACGCAATCACTGTTTAGCTGCTAACAACCCCCAGAAGTTGTCTCCCACCCACAAAACTTCTCCCCCAACTCAAACAAGCTATGTCACTCAGTCATTATGTGTAACCGATGTGCGGATATAATGGAAAAGACACCTTCGATGTACTGTAATATTATGCAACAGACTTGATAGTGCGAAGAATTTTACACTAAGTTCAGCACTGGCCATTGATGTGAAAGCATTTCTGTATGCGAACCACGTGGTGGACCGGCGGTTGTATGACGTTAAGGAAGATTCCACTCTTGGGCGAACAATTTTTGCGCGAAACATGTAGGAGGGACGAATTCACGTGGTGAACTGACAACCTACTGTTGTGACGTCAGAATCGGCAGATGCGAATGAGCAAAACATATTTATGCCACGGGAGCCCCGCGGTCCGAGCAGACGCTGGACCAGTGGCGTGTGCGCGGGCTACTGCTGACTGGTGGCGCCAGGGGTAGCCTCCTCTGCTGGCGACGATTTGAACTAAGTCAGTTGGAGTCTGGACCTAGTGGCGAGCGCACTGGGTGTTGCCATCTCGAAGATGTGTACTAAGTCTGTTGGAGAACAAGTGATGATGGTACTGCTTGAAATAAACACTTCAATCCTCTTTCCGTGCAAAATCAGAGGATGTGAATTACGTTAGTACAAGTGCAGTTTATTATTTGATGCGATATTGACAGGTTAGCAGTGAAAAAACATAAGTGACAGTCAAAGTTCGTAGGGTGTGGACTATTTCGAACGTGTGATCGTTTATGGTGTTTGAATTTGAACTTGTGACAGATTTATGTTATGGATGTAACGCAAATGGCTTTCTTCCCGCCGAAATCGGACATCTTGAATAAATAATAAATGATAATAGATGATAAGAATAATAAATAGAAGTACAGTTTTCGAGACTTTATCGTGTTGGAATTTGAATTTGGCGCAATTTTCTAGTGGAGGTAGGCCAATAATAATAAATAATAACAAATGATGATAAATGATAATAAATGATAATGAATTATAATAAATGATAATGAATAAAAATGAATAATAATAAAGAGAAAATAATAAATTAATAAAAATACTCACAACAAGAAAGAATATTAAAAGCTCGTAGGGGTCTAGGGCTGGTCCAAAACATTCACAATAAAAAATGTCTATCTATAAATACAAAAATTAAACATTATAAGTCGGTAATTAAACCAATAATGCTATATGCCAGCGAAACCTTGACACTTAAAAGAAAAACAGATATGGAAAACCTGAAGAAAGAGGAAAGGAAAATCATTAGGAAAATTCTGGGACCAAGATGGACCAAAGAGGGGTATAGATTACAGAAAAATTCTAAAATTGAAGAATATTCTAACATAGAGATAGACATGAGGAAGAGGCGTCTAAAATTCTATGGCCACATAATGAGACTTCCCGATCACAGACTTACAAAAAGAATAGTAAGATACGTAGCATCCCTTGTTAATGGAGGAGAATGGATCAAAAATGTAAAGAAAGATCTGGAATTAGCCAACATTACTACTGAAGACATGAACAAAAGAAACAATTTCAAACTTAAAGTTGACAAATGGGAGGTCAAACCAGAGACAAAAGCGCTGAGAACTGGAACAAAATGGAGCGAAGAAAGAAAAGCTGAATTCTCGCAAAGAATGAAGACCTGGTGGGCAAACAAGAAGAATAAGAAGCCCCAGAAGTGAACCATCTTTACTTAGCGTCTTCCATGTTGGGAGCTTTACGACTAATAATAATAATAATAATAATAAAGAGAAGTATGGTTTTGCAGCCATTATCCTGTTGGAATTTGACTTTGGCACCAATTTTTTTCTGTAGAGTTAGGTTAGTGGACATAGCACAATTGACCTATTTTCCCGCCAAAATTCAAATTTGCGCCAATTTTCTGGGGGTTAGGTTAGTGGAGGTAGCCCAAGTGGCCTATTTTCCTCACCATTTTCGTGGTGTGACGCATTATCCTGGTGGTATTTGAATTTCCCGCCAATTTTATTCTGGAGGGTTAGGTTATTGGAGGTAGCCCAATTGACCTATCTTCCCGCCAAAATCCGCCATCTTGGATGATGTCATGCAATGTTGCCAAGTCTACAGGCTGCCATCTTGGATGACGTATTCATCACCATCTTGAATAAATTTGGCAACAATGGAATGTGGGGTGCTGCTCCCCTTGTCCTACTACTCATGTTCCCTGATGGCAGTGGCATTTTTCACCAAGCCACAAGGCAAGGAGTGTGATGGAATGGTTCGAGGAACACAGTGACCAGATTCAATTGATGTGCTGGCTCCCAAACTCGCCAGATCTGAATCCGATCAAACACGTCTGGGATGTAATTGAATGTGGTATCAGAGCTCATCACCTCCATCCCTCGAATTTATGGGAATTAGGTGACTTGTGTGTGCAGATTTGCTGCCATGTTCCTCCAGCGGCCTATCAAGGCCTCCTTGATTTCACATCATGTCGCATCACCTCTGTTATGCGTGCCAAAGGTGGACATACTGGCTAT
Organism: Schistocerca cancellata; assembly: GCF_023864275.1. Lineage (NCBI taxonomy): Eukaryota > Metazoa > Arthropoda > Insecta > Orthoptera > Acrididae > Schistocerca > Schistocerca cancellata. The sequence continues at coordinate 388,466,029 of NC_064627.1, read as the reverse complement.
TAAGTAGGTGGTCATAATGTTCTGTCTGTCAGTATACAAAAAAACCTGGAGAGACAGTGGCCAGAACGAATACGAAAGGAGAGACCTGCGGGTGACCTTGACCATGGAGCAAAGAATGAGCGTTGCAAGACTCAACTTGTTAAGTCATGTCAAACGAATGCTTCCACCTCGGACTCCCTGTCAGTATTTGGACGAAGATAAGATACGAGAAATTAGCGCTGATGTGGAGACGTAAGAAACTTTGTTATTTTTCCTCAATCTATTTGCGAGTGGAGCAGGAGAGGATATGACTAGTATGGTACAGGGTACTCTCCGCCATGCACTGTACAATTAGCATGCAAAGTGGGCATATAGATGTAGATGTAAATTTAGTCCACCTATTAAGATGTCAGTCTCCATCCTTTTGTAGACATGTTGTCTCTATTTATCAACAAAACAAAAGATGGAACTTTTGCTGCTGATGTCTCTCAATAAGGATCTTTGTGTTAGCCTCTAATTCTCTCATTGCAGTCACTTTGCGAGCCGTATGTGACAAACTGTAATATGTCTGTCCACAACACGTAAAAGAAGTGGTATAGAGCTCACCTTTCAACTCCCCTTTTGTCAGAGTATCACTTGCTCGCCATATGCCCACGAATCATTCAGTCATTGATACATAGCATTTAAAATCAGCTGATTTTGACGGCTAAGAGATATGCCCCACCAACTCACAGACTTCTGCTAACTCTGTTGAAATCCCATCATGTTCTGACAGCAGTCTTCCATTAGTTAGAAGGCTGTATAGTCCCCCAGCCGCCATTGACTAGGCAGAGATCAGAATGAAAAAAAATAGCATGCTAATGGTCAGGGAAAAATTCACCACCATTGGGATGCTCGCATTCAGATTTTTTTAAGACTGGTACTGCTTCTAGTGGTTTGTAGGTAATTACTTAATACAAGAATAGCAGGTCTCTTTGGCTATTTTAGATTCAGTACTTACACTTAACTACATTCAGCTCCAACACCCATCATACCTCAATCCTCCGCAAATCGCTATAGCTTACTGGTGTCTCAACTGTGCTATAGACAGGAGCCTACAACTAAATAAGTATTTCGCAAACCACTGCATGGTGTGGACTACGTCGTTGCAGTACTATCGATTTCTTCGTTTCTTTTCCAGTCACATGCGTAATTATCGAGTCAAAATGAATGTTTTTATGCCTCTGTATATGACCTAATATCCTCTATGATCCCTAGGCCAGATATAGGTTTTTTAATGGCCAAGGAAGCCTTATTGGTGCACCTGTACTATATAGGGACTGTACAAAGAAAGTATGACACATCTGCAATTCATCGATGTCGAATGATTGTCTATAAGTATATCCCTGTACATGTCCTAATCTCCTTTATCATGGCTTAATAGTATCAAAGTTTTTGTTGACAGCATAGTGTTTCATGAGAAATGAATCATCAGCTTTTCGTTTGGGATGTACATCCATAATATAATTCTAACACTATCACAGAGCTTCCAGCATCATCCACTGAAACATTTACATTGGTGCTCACCTCCATGCACAATTCAGAGGTATTGCAAGAGTGGGGGAAAATTCGGCGTTTAAACGTAGTCTTGTTCATTTTTCCCCCACATGCTGTTTGGGATTGGATAGACCATGATACCATATTTTGCCTAGAACAGGATATATCCACATGGTGGAACACTTATGTGTAGTGTAGTTATTTATTTAGAAGCAAACCCAATACCTACACACTTATCTGACTACAGTACATCGAGAGCCAGTTAACCAACAGGTACATACCAGACCAAATCAGTGTCGACGTTCCCTCCACCAGTTATCTCAGCGCAGTTATCTTAATGCCTCATACACCTCAATCGAAAATGTGGTCTCCAGGGAATTGCAGCCACCCGCCTCCTACTCTGTCACTACTTAGTTTGTGGATTACAGTCCCTTTAAAATCCATGCAAATGAATTTGAGTCTGACATATTCTTCTACTTTAGTTCACTGACCTGTCAGTCCTTAGTATTTGAGTTGCTTCCATTAAGATACCAGCAAATAAATCTTACCCCAACATGTGCATTCTTCTTCAGCTCATTCCAGATGCTTACTGCTAGGCATTTTGCTGTGCTTCATGCTTCTGATGACTGTGTATGGAATTCAGGTCAACTAAGAGCACCACCAGGGTCTTCCCACCTGCATGCAGACAACTCTATCACCTGCAAACATCCTACATATAAAACAAATGCGACCCAAGTTACTGTACAGTGCTTGGTGGAGGATACATTGCACCAGTATTATCGATTACCCTTCCATTCCAATCTCACGCAGTGACTGGGTAAAAAAATGATTGTCTTTATACTTCCATACATAATGCATTCCATTATCATGCTTCCTGGAACAATAGGTCGTCTTTCCCAAAGATTTTTTTGTTACATATTTGAATCGAGTATGCCAATCTATATGATCTTAGCAGCATCCACATGGTGCTTTTGCTTTGTGGATCAGCCACATAACACAAACTGATGGGGCTCACATGCATGGTGGACAGTGACTGTGTAGTGTTGAGGTGTCACCAGTACATAGCATCTAGCCACAAACAGGTCTATGCGTGTTAATATTGGGATAGGACATGTACAGGGATATATTTATAGACAATCATTCGACATCGATGAATTGCAGATGTGTCATACTTTCTTTGTACAGTCCTCATATAATACAGGTGCACCAATAAGGCTTCCTTGGCCATTAAAAAACCTATATCTGGCCTAGGGATCATAGAGGATATTAGGTCATATACAGAGGCATAAAAACATTCATTTTGACTCGATCATTACGCATGTGACTGGAAAAGAAACGAAGAAATCGATAGTACTGCAACGACGTAGTCCACACCATGCAGTGGTTTGCGAAATACTTATTTAGTTGTAGGCTCCTGTCTATAGCACAGTTGAGACACCAGTACTGCACTTGTGTGCAGAGATAGGAAAGCACCAGCCTTCCAGGAACCACTTCTTGCTTGGGCCAGCGTCTTTGAAGAGCACAGGTGGTCACCATCCTTCCGAGAAAAATAGGGTAAGCTGAGGAATGCCTCAAAGCACCCACTTGACTGCGACGACAGGTAACGCATCATTCTTTGTTGGTGTTTCTAGTAAGGTCTCTGAAGTTGCCACTACAGATTTACAGGCTCAGACACAGTGGAGAATGAGGTGGTTCACAAGGGAAGAGCATCCTTCAGACAGAAAGCAGGAAGTATATTATTAAGTGAGCACTCCTTCCAGGAAATGTCTTTGATGCAATTGCTATAAGCTGACAGACCACAGCAAAGTGAGACCAACACAGTGGCCACAAGATGCCGACAAAGGGGAGCCACTACTGGTCTGCTGGCAAATCACCCTGTGGGTGCCATGATAGTTTCTCATGTGACACAATAGGGCTGATGGGGTAGGGGGTGGTGGAGGAGGAAAAACCTATGACATCATTAGTGTGACATGGCCACATCTACACCATGGTGTGGGGGGAGGGTCTGGGGATGGCCCACCACCTAAATTAAAACTGTGCCAGAAACACCCATATTCCTCTACTCCCAGCTTGTAATACGTCATATGGCGACCCATCATGTGGGACATTGTAATTCAGTTCTCACCAGATGAACAAGTTCACTTTGAGGGAATTAAAACTGCCAGACTCCCACATTGGAAGAAACCTTTTGTACTGCTAAATCATTTAATGTTTCACAAACAGCTAGGCTACACATTTTGGATCGCTGTGAAGTAGCCCAGATGAAATCAATCTACAGCATTGTTCCTGCTTCTCCTCTGAGCACGACAGTTTGAGTTTGTGTTGATTGCTCCCATTGTAAGAAGACTGTTTCAAGTTGCACTGACATTCAACTTCCCCCACGGCTGGTAAACTGTGCAAAGGGCAGAGGTGAAGGCCACCTTTTCTTGTGTACCAGGATAGTCACAACCATTTATACCTACCATCCAGGACATAGGGCTGTGAATGGCAGAAGTTAATATATGGTGGGCCCACATGAACCATTAACAAGAGAGTTCGTGGACTTAACTATACACTGTCATAGAGTACGTTTCCAGGTTGACACAGATGCGTCTGCAACACTAATCAATCTGGAAACCCTAGCTTGTTGGGTCCCAAGAACTGTCACAACTTACAAGGAAGGTAGTCAGATACAGCTACCACCAAATCACTCTCTAGAGATTTCAGCAGATGTTGGTTACATATTGCACTTGATGTCTGGGCTTATTAGTAGTTGTTTGCCTCTCAGTAGAGAACATTTCTGGGCTAGATGCATTTTCATTTGGTTTATCACTGATACAGATAGATGTGGATATGGAGGGGCAGATGGTCAGCCCATCGCTCTCCCAGCCATTGTAAATATTCGTGACTGGAACCGTTACTTCTCAGTCAATTCAACTGCCCTCCTAAGTGCCAGCTAATCCACAGGAATAGCTATCAAATCTGCGTTTCTTGTCCAGGAAACTGCAGACAACTGGAACACACTTAAACTTGAGCAAAATCAAATTCTCCAAGAGAGAAGTGGAATTAATAAAAACAGTATCCGTCATATGGAGCAAGCTGTCATACTCAAGAAAGTAAGAGACTTACTGTCTTTCATGTTCAAAATAAACTGTTATGTGAAATTTGCTCTAAAAACAGCAGTTGTAAAGAAGAGGGATAAAGCTCAAGTGGACAATAACCTGCAACAGGGCCCATAAAAAACTGAATGAACATTTCCAGTCAGCCCCATGATTAGCATCATTAAATGGACCCAGCATTGATCTTGCCAGCTGACTCATCACCCCATGGAACCGGTGTGATACTGTCTAAAAAGAACGCTGAAGGATTTCAACAGCTAATCACTTATGCTTAAAAAACGCTAACCTCTGCCCAAAGGAATTGCTCCAAGACAATATGAGAAGCCTTAACTACAATTTATCACATCAAGAAATTCCACATCTATCTATAAGGAACATGTTTTCACCTAATCACTTATCATATGAACTTACTAGAAATATTTGGATTGTGCGATAGGCTACCAAAGTGGACAGCACAGTGTCTGCAATGATGAGCTTTACTCATCTGCAGCTACAACTATGAAATTATCTACAAGTCAAACACTAAATGCACTAATGGCAACGTGTTGTTCCACCAGTCCATAGGTCAGAAACCAGTGCTTGATAGTAGGACTGTTTGTCTGCTTCCAGATCGAATTGTCAGCCCTTGAAGCTGTGCAAAACTTCTGCATAACAGCAATCAAGATAGTCTATGCTGCAGAAAAGTACTCAATGCTTCAGCAGTCCTGCTATGGTTCCGTCAAGGCTAGCCTCCCATGTTACTAGCCTTCACGAAGTCCCAACTATACACACTCTTTCACTTGACAGATCACCTTCCGGTTCGATTCCCGGCGGGGTCAGGGATTTTCTCTGCCTCGTGATGACTGGGTGTTGTGTGATGTCCTTAGGTTAGTTAGGTTTAAGTAGTTCTAAGTTCTAGGGGACTGATGACCATAGATGTTAAGTCCCATAGTGCTCAGAGCCATTTGAACCATTTTTTTGAATCACCTTCCGGTCGTTGATGGAATTACGCTACCGTCCACAGACATGATCGATTTCGACCTGATGGAGGTTCCAAGTGTTACATCTTCTGCCTCAGGGCCACTGGGAAACGACCTACGTGAAGAATGTAGTGCGCAAGTCTTGAAGTTACCACGTGGACGCCGAAATATGGACCAATAAAATTTGGCATCATCACAGATAGACTCCTGCGACAGTCATCCGGCTTCAGCGACGCCAATGTATACTGCTTCTACCATGGTCGACGAGATGAACCATCACAACCAGTTACAGCCTCATGGAGTGAGGCAGCCACCACCACCTCCTTAGGACTTGCTCGCGACAGGACGCAGCTCCTTCTCCTCCACCTGGATATCAAAAGGCACCACCACCAAGACCAGACCATCCTGCACTCCCTCAACCGCAACAATCTACAGTACAGAAACCACTGTTCAAGTAGAAACAACCCAGATCCAGCTCCCAATAACAGCCAAGAATGTAGTTCATACCATTCCAGCTTGACGTTTGTTGCAGGACACGTTCATGTTGTAAATACAATGGCCTGCCATATAAGCTCACAGGGCTAAAAATTTGTTACCCAGTGCCCGAGCACTGATGAATCGTTAAGCCTTTACAGATGTCTCAGCGATCGAGTAACGCGCTCAACCGCACACACAACGCCTCTACGTAAGCATAAAGCAGTGGCAATCAGAGAGACATTTGTTTTTCAAGCGGACTTTGTACACAAACTAGGGTAAAGGTAAGGACGTACAGAGTAGCAAAAAAGGGCAATCGTGTTTGCCCATACCCATGGTCATTCGGTGTGTTGAAGTTACTGGAATTATTGGTATTTCACAGCGAATAATTGAACATGCGGTGGTGTAATACAGAAACAGGACGTCATAATTGTTGTCGGAAAAACATGCTGATTGAGAGAGACCAGAAACGCGTTTCACGTCTTGTGAATCAAAATCGCTTCCAAAACTGACAGGAATAGCTACAGGCAGTGAATGAAGGTCCATCCCACCCCGCTGGCGAGAGAACATTGCGACGGGAACTGCATGCGATAAAAATTTGAAATCGGTCATCTCACAAGAGGCCATTGATCACATTGCGCGTAAAGGCAACAGCAAAATTACTGCAGTGTTATGCATTTTCTTTAACAACTGTTCATCAAGCCCGTTAATAGCAGGAGGACAGCTCAAGAAGACAGGTTATGATACTTCGGAGTTGCAGTTCCACATCAGATTAGTTACCCAACTGGCAGATTATGCTTTAAATTAAAGTCATATTTTAGACCGGGGGGCCTTCGTTCTACAGCCGTGCAATCGAATACGATACTTGCAGCGTGTGGTGCAACAGCCTCTTCTCTCTAGAACTCTTCGACTTACCTGTTCAGCAAAAGATACGAGGAACGTGAAGCGGTGCATATGCTAGTGCTGCATTGCACTTATGTAGTTGGCGTTGTTCATTCCGACTACCGTTTTATGTGTTCAGTGCTGTACGATTGCTTGCAAGTTAGTGAAATGTAGTCGCGATGACGCGAATGCGAAAATGAATCTGTTTCTGTCCTTTGTCTTGATTGCTATGTTTATTTTTCTGTGATGCTGCCGCGTCGTGTGTGAATCGGCGTTGTGAACCAGCGTTGCAAATACATGTGCTCACTGTAACATCGTTTATGATTAATTACTTCAGTAAAAATATCTTTTTCTATATTTAAATTTTTTTTGAGGGAATAATGTTATGTAGCATTTTCGTCGTGTTGTGTGATGCGTAACGCTAACAATACAGCCACAACCAGTACTAGTAATAGTTAAGTGTCAACAATAGTTAGCTTATCAGAGGGAAATAGAATTAAAAGAGTGCCACTATACTGCAGTTTACTAGGTTTTCGACACATAAGATGTCTGTTATGTTTCGGTTTAAAGCTGCAAGTAAAATCATTTTTGTCAAAAGCTTCACAATAAAGTTGTACAATACCTTAAGTTAATTAACCTTAGATAACTAAACCCTCGTAAAATTTACAAATGCAATTCTTACCAATTCGCTGTTTACACCAATCTAGTATTGTCAGTAAAGGCTGTAAAGCAGGACATTTTGTACTTATTTTGTGTGCTATTTACCACTGGAAGCCTTATAATTGTAACGGATTAATGCATGAACTAAAAATTATGATCGCTTTGAATAAAATATTTAGTAGTGACATTTACGATGGGCTAGTAAGTGCAATGCAGTACTAGCATATGCACCGCTTCACGTTCCTCGTATCTTTTGCTGAACAGGTAAGTCGATAGGATATCTGCGGGAATACGTCGCCAGTGAACCGAAGCACCGATCGAGGTAAGCATATCTCATGTCTGCCAGCCGATCTGAATGGGGCCTTCGTTCTGCAGCCGTGCAATCGAATACGATACTTGCAGCGTGTGATGCAACAGCCTCTTCTCTCTAGAACTCTAATGGAGGGTCAGGGGGAATGTTATATTGTTACTAGCCTGAAATGGGTTCTTCCAACAGAGCAAGCGCTTCCAGATTCTGAACGACTCAAGGAACAAGACATTATATGGGGTAAACTGATGTAGACTATTTATTCCTCGCGGTGTTACATAAAAGAGCCTAATTCTGTCTTTAGTCTCTCCCATAGAATCCCGAACTATCCCCTAACAAAACCGTAATTCGCAAATGGCACCTTTAACATTATAAGTAGGCTGTTTAGGTTTTTATATCGGTAACGCCACGAAGCGTTGTGTATGAAAATCACTGGCTGTACCGTGTGCAGTCTGTGGCTGGTTTGCATTGTTGGAATATTCTAGTGTTGGGCAGTTGGATGTGAAGAGCGCGTAGCGTTGCGCAGTTGTAGGTGAGCCGCCGGCAGTGGTGGATGTGGGGAGAGAGATGGCGGAGTTTTGAGAGCGGATGATCTGGACGTGTGTCCATCAGAGAGAGAGTAAATTTGTAAGACTGGATGTCATGAACTGATATATTTATCTTATGACTTTTGAACACTATTAAGGTAAATACATTGTTTGGTCTCTATCAACATCTTTCATTTTCTGACTATGCCTATCAGTAGTTAGTGCCTTCAGTAGTTAGAATCTTTTATTTAGCTGGCAGTATTGGCGCTCGCTGTGTTGCAGTAGTTCGAGTAATGAAGATTTTCGTGGGGTAAGTGATTCAAGAAAGGTATAGGTTATTGTTAGTCAGGGCCATTCTTTTGTAGGGATTATTGAAAGTCAGATTGCGTTGCGCTAAAAATATTGTGTGTCAGTTTAGTGATGATCAGAATAAGTAAAGAGAGAAATGTCTGAGTACGTTCAGTTTTGCTCAGCTGTTTGAAAATCAAATAACGTAAGGAGTTTATCAGCACAGTAATTCATTAATTTTTCTAAGGGGACGCTTCAGCATGTGAAACCTTCGACAATTCTTCCTGGCACGTGATCATTCAATCTCCCTCCGAACTACCTTTAAGCAGCAAACACATGTACGAGGATATGTTGAAAAGTACAGACTCCGAATTTTTTATGTGAAGGCTCTTAAAGCTTTTTTAAAAAAACAAGCGTTATTAACATTCTGCATCTTTATTCTACACACCCTGGCGCCGAACACATTTCTCCCAATGAGAGACCAGTTTGTTGATATTATCACTGTAGAATGACTTTGTTCACGGAGCCACGACGTCACCTCTGCTTGCACCGCTTCATCACTATAAAAGTCCTCGAAGATGTTATTTAAGTTCTGGAAGCAGATCCACATCGGAAGGGGCCAAGTAGGGACTATCAGCAGGATGATCGGTAGTGAAACGAAAGCATCGGATTATTGTAGATGTCGCAGCGCTTGTATATGGTCTGGCATTGCCATGCTGAAGGAAAGGGAACTCCGTCTGTTGACGAACTCTTCGAATTATAAATTCGATTGCGGCACGCTCTTTCTCACGCACCGACACACACGAAGGTGGCAAAAGTTGTGGGATACCTCCTAATATAGAGGAGCAACTCGACGTGGGGTGAACTCAACAAGTCGTTGGAAATCCGCTACAGCAATGTTGACCCATTACCGTCCATGAGTGGGAAAGTGTTGCTGGTGCAGATTTTGTGCACGGACTGACCTCTCGATTAGGTCCCGTCAATGTTCGATGCGATTCATGTCGGAAGATGGGGGTGGCCAAATCATACGCTCGAACTGTCCAGAATGTTCCTCAAACCAGTCACCGACAGCTGTGATACGGTGACATGGCCTGTTGTCATCCATGAAAATTCCGTTGCTCTTTGGGGACATGAATGGTTGCAAATCGTTTCCAGGTAGCCCAACAGAGCCACTTCCAGTCAATGATCGGTTCAGTTGGACCACAGGACCCAGTCCATTCCATGCAAACACAGCCCACACCATTGTGGAGCCACCACCAACTAGCACAGTGCCCAGTTGACAACTTGGGTCCATAGCTTCATGGGGTCTGTGCCACACTCGAACCCAATTATGAACTCTTACCAACTGAAACCGGGGCCTTTCTGACCAGGCCACAGTTTCCAGTCGTGTAGGGTCCAACCGATATGGTCACGAGCCCAGAAGAGGCGTTGCAGGCGGTCATCTGCTGCCATAGCCCATTAATGCCAAATTTCGCTGCACTGTCCTAACGGATACGTTCGTCGTACATCCCATATTGATTTCTGCGGTTATTTAATTCAGTATTGCTTGTCTGTTAGCACTGACGACGCAAACGCCGTTGCTCTCGATTGTTAAGTGAAGGCCGTCGGGCACTGCGTTGTCCAAGGGGAGAGATAATGCCTGAAATGTGGTATTCTCGGCACATTCTTGACACTGTGGATCTCAGAATACTGAATTCTGTAACGATTTCCGAAATGCAGTGCCACTGCGTCTAGCTCCAACTACCGTTCCGCGTTCAAAATCTGTTAATTCGCGTCGTGTGGCCATAATCATGTTGGATATATTTTCACATGGCTTAGCTGAGTACAAATGACAGCGCTGCCCTTTTATACCTTGTGTACATGATACTACCGCCATCTGTGTGTGCATATATCCCTATGCTATGACTTTTGTCACCTCAGTGTAGCTGCTTGACATACTGCCACGTTACAAGCTACGATTCGCTGGCCTCTTGCGGCAGAGGGCAGGAATATGTACACATGAAGAATAAAGGTATAAAATATTAATAACGCTTGTTTTATTTCATTGGCGCTAAGAGTTTTCACATAAGAAATATGCATGTCATTGCTTAATTACCGTGACACCTAGACGAGAGTGATATCACGCTACGTTGCCCATTCTTGATTTTATTTTTATTTTTGATCAGTCTTCTGACTGATTTTAAGCGGCCCGACACGAATTCCTCTCCTGTGCCAACCTTTTCAGCTCAGAGCAGCAGTTGCAACCTACGTCCTCAATTACATTCTTAAAGAAAAGGAAAAAGAAACTTTGTAAAATAATAGCATTCCTATCCGTAAGAGGCAATCTAATGTTCTGAAAAGAACCCGGAAATTCATTAATTTATAAGAAAAAGTTTCACGTGATTTCTCAGAATTTTTTCAATAAATAATATTTTTCGTTCGTTTAATGTTTTTCTTACACTAACTAGCAATACTCCAGTACCCAAGTATTCCACTAGTTATGTAAGAATATAGAATATTTTTGTGTCTTTTCCTTACAGTGGACGACTCCAGAAGATATTTGTTGCTGAATGTTTTTCAAGTAGTTCTTGATGGTACATTAGGAGTGTCTGTCTGACTTCTGTAGTAGTATGAGGTTGAAATTGTTTCTTGCAGGAGCCAAAGGGTACTTGTTGGATCAATCCATTGCGCAACTTGACAAAATAAAACCCACACACTCACAACCTGCTTATGTATTCATCCCCTGTGCTTCCTCTATAATTCTTATCCCTACACTTCCCAAACTGACGATTCCTTGATGCCTCAGAATGTGTCCTTTCAATCGAACCCTTCTTTTAGTTAAGTGTTGCCATAAATTTCTTTCTTCCCAGTTCAGTTCAGTACCTCTTCATTAGTTTTTCGATTTATCCATCCAATCTTCAGCATTCTCCTGTAGCAGCACATTTCAAAAGCTTATATTCTCTTCTTGTCGAGCTGCTTATCGTCCATGTATCGCTTTCAGACAAGTCTACACTCCAGACAACTATCTTAGCAAACGACTTTCTAATAGTTAGATTTATATTGGATGTTAACAGATTCTTCTTTTTCAGAAATACTTTCCGTGCCATTGTCAGTCTGCATTTTCTATCCTCTGCACAGGGGCATCATTTATTTTGGTGTCCAAATAGCAAAACTCATGTACCGATTTTAGTGTCTGACATTCTATTATAATTCTTTCAGTATCACCTGATTTAATTCGACTAAATTACAGTTCCCTTGTTTTACTTTTTGAGGTTCAGCTTATAACCGCTTTTTAATATGCTATCCATTCCATTCAATTGCTCTCCCTATTTCATTGCTCTCTGTGAGATAATTACAATGTCATTGACAAACCTGAAAGTTTTTGTTTCTTCTCCCTCACCTTTAATTCCACCTCAAAATTTCTCCTCGGCTTCCTTACTGCTTGCCAAGTGTACAGATTGAATAACATCAGAATAACTTGCAATCCTGTCTCACTCCTTTCTCAGTCACTGCTTTCCTTTCACGTTCTTTTATAACTTCAGTCTGGTTTCTGTACAAGTTGTAAATAACTTTTCACTCCACGTATTTTATTCTTTCTGCCTTCAGAATTTGGAAAGAGTACTATCCAGTCGTCATTGTCAGAAGCTTTCTCTAAATCTAAAATGCGATAAACGCAGATCTGCCTTTCCTCATTCTATCTTCTAAGGTTAGTCGTAGAGTTTGTGTTGTCTCTCGAATCCCATAATTTTTTTCGGAGCTAAGCTGATCTTCCCTGAGGTCGGTTTCTGTCAGTTTTACCATTCTTCCATCCTTCTCTGAACAATTCGTGTCAGTATTTTTCAACCATGACTTATTAAACTGATAGTTCTGTAATATTCTCACCTGTCACCATCTTGTCTTCTTAGCAGTTCGAACTGTTACGTTCTTACTGAAGTCTAGCGGCGGAAAGCAAACGTATCCGCCACGCGGAACTTAAGGTGCGTTCCCATGGGGCGTACCATGTGCTTTCCGCGTACGACTGAGTCAAGTCTTCGTAAATACTTCAGTGCGTACGAAGCACCAATGATCACGGCTGATGGGGTCAGGTCCTGAAAATTAACGAAAACCGGTGTACAGGCGTGACAGGCTTTCGTATCCGCAACCCGTGAGAATTTGGCATAAGACTGTTGTTCGTTTCAGCAACGATGCATTTCTGCAACGAAGCGATAGCTCTGGCTATCAGACAAGATCAGTAAAAGTGCTCTTTGTACCTGATCCAACATACGTTTATAAATTAGTCGCCTTCTGTTCACATTAATCTCAGGACATACTGTAGGGACGTTGATATCGTAATCGTTAATTGATGTCCTGATTCACGAGAAATGTCCGTAGCTCGTGGTCTAGTGGCTAATGTCTGTGGATCATGGTGCCAGGTTCGATTCCCGACCGGGTTGGTGATTTTCTGCGTCTGGGGACTGGGTGTTTGTGTTGTCCCCATAATTTCATCATCATCAACATTCGTGAACGTGGCTAAAATTGGACTGTGTACAGATTAGGGCATTGTACGGACGCTGATGACCACGCAGTTGAGCGCCCCACAAACCAAACATCATCATCATCACGAGAAAGGTATGTGGGCGCAAGAGCAAGTGTAAGGCTATACTAGTACATCAGCAGACCAGTGAAAGCTACCGCTACTGGGACGCTGGCGCAAGCTACCACCGACTTTATGAATGACCTGTGGTGCAGAACGTATCAGATATTGGGCTGATAAGAACAGATTCTTTTTATGGACCTAATGTTTAATGGATGTGAAGAGAAAAGGTCAAACAGGAAATAGCAGCTCGCGCCCGGTTAGTGCTGCAGTAACGTGGCCGTTAAAGTGGCCAGCTCACGCCCAACTGGTGCTGCAGTGGGTTGGACAGGGCCGCGAAGTAACTTGCATATCTCATTATTGCCACGAGATGTCTCTCTAAACGCCAATTAAACATGGTGAAGATTGCGATGTCATCAGCGACTCTTATCACTGTTATCCGTTCATTCTGAAATTTAAACCCTCTCTTGGACCTTTGCTTTATTTTCATCATTACTTCTTCAGTGTGTGGGTTCAACAGCAACAGCGAAAGACTGCATCCCTGTCTTACATCCTTTTTAATCCTAGAACATCGTTCTTGGTCTTCCATCCTTGTTGGTCCCTCTTGGTTCTTGTACATATTGCACAATCTTCGTCTTTTCCTGTAGTTTACTCCTATTTTTCTAAGAATTTTGAACATTTTGCACCATTTTACATTGTCGAATGCTTTTTTTCAGGTCAACAAATCCTACGAATGTCTCTTGAGTTTTCTTAAGTCTTGCTCCCATTGTCTGTTACAGTGTTAAAACTCATGCCCTTACCTTTATGAAAGCCAAATTATCGTCATCTAACAGGACAACAGTTTTGATAAAAGTCTCATTGCGTATTTCTTTAGGTTACTTTTTGCACTATAGGCCTACTGTGCAGTTCTTTCGATGTATGTTCCAAGTTTCATCGAGCTGTATTACTTGTCGCTGACACCACATGTGAAAGTTACGAAAGTCCTTAAGTTTTAAACACCAATGTATTACTCATGTCAGCTGTTTGGATGCGTGGGTGAGTGGGGACAACTATCTGCAAAGGTCGGCTCAACAACTGACACTGAGATCAAGGAACATAATGCATTTGTGTTTAATGTGCTTATCTCTGTAGCTCTTTGACCATACCGTTGACGGTATCTGACTTGAATGTTCGTGTATTTCGGTGCCTTTCATTTTATGCAAACAAAAAATATAAGAGTGTTATTGTGCCTATTCAGCTACACGGAATTTTTCACAAACCAATTAGCTCATTGTATGGCAGGTTTCACACCTATCTGCACTTGCTATCTTCAGGATTGTGTGGATGATATTTTTCCGAAAGTCAGATGCTGTCTCCACTCTCGAAGATACTACACACCATGCTGTAGATTTGCCTTGTTGCCGCTTCCAAATGGTTCAAATGGCTCTGAGCACTATAGGACTTAACAGCTGTGGTCATCAGTCCCCTAGAACTTAGAACTAATGAAACCTAACTAACCTAAGGACATCACACACATCCATGCCTGAGGCAGGATTCGAACCTGCGACCGTAGCAGTCGCGCGATTCCGGACTGCGCGCCTAGAACCGCGAGACCACCGCGGCCGGCGTTGCCACTTCCCCCAATGATTTTAGAAGCTCGAAGGAAAGTTTAAGTATCCCTTCTGCCTTATTTCTTCGCAAATCTTACGGTGCTTTGTTAAATTGTTGACCTAACATCTTCCATACCGACTACAATTTCTTCTTCTATTACGTCAACAAAAAGTCCTCCCATTCTTAGAGGCTTTCAATGCACTCTACCCCGACCTATTTGCTTTCTTCTGTGTGTATAACAGTGGAACACTTATTGTACCCTTATTGTTGTCGCCCTTTTAATTTCACCACATGTTGTTTTGACTTTTATGTATGCTTAATCAGACTTTTCGGAAACTATTTCTTTCTAGATTTCTTCACATTTTCCCTGCAGCTTTTTCGCCTTGACTACCCTACACTTTCTGTTTATTTGATTCCTTGGTGACTTATATTGCTGTGTCTGCCTCTGAACACATTTGCACTTCCTTCTTTCTATGACGAAAATCATCCTATCAATGAACTGTTTACAGTAACTCAATCTTTTCCCTACATTCCTATTCATAATAAACACAACTCCCCTTATACCGTTTTCCGCTGCTCGACTCGCTGCGGCTCGCACCGTTCACACCGTCGCTCGCCACTAGCCCATCGCCATGTCCGGACGCGGAAAGGGAGGCAAAGTCAAGGGCAAGTCAAAGTCCCGCTCAAGCAGGGCTGGGCTCCTGTTCCCGGTCGGCAGAATCCACCGCCTCCTGCGCAAGGGAAACTACGCCGAGCGCGTCGGCGCCGGGGCGCCCGTCTACCTCGCCGCCGTCATGGAGTACCTCGCGGCTGATGTGCTCGAGCTGGCCGGAAACGCGGCCCGCGACAACAAGAAGACGCGCCTCATCCCGCGCCACCTGCAGCTCGCCATCCGCAACGACGAGGAGCTCAACAAGCTCTTGTCGGGCGTCACCATCGCACAGGGTGGTGTCCTGCCCAACATCCAGGCCGTCCTGCTGCCAAAGAAGACCGAGAAGGCCTAAAGAGCGCAATCGGCACGCGGCCCCGCCCAGCAGCGCTGCGTGCTCCCCTGCACGCAACGCGCTTTGCCGGCTCGGCTCGACACAATATTCGTCTGACTAAATACCAGCACTGCGGGGTTTATAACTGCGTTGCTCCGACAGGAGTGGAGATACAGGCATTAAGGCTGCCCTGCATGACATGCATGTTGTGAGGGGACAGTACCGGCCTGTCAAATCAACCTGCTTGGCAGGGTAACCCACACGTTAAGGGCAAGAAACTGTCTCCCTCAGATTAAAGCCGATTTTCTATTTTAGTATACCTCCTTTGGACAGGATTTCCTTCTTGGTTTCTGCTGCTCCTCCTCGCTTCGTTCGTCACGTGTTATTATGCTTGCAAACTAATAGAATTTCTTCACTGTGTCCACTTCGTGGTCTTCAATTTTGATGTTATGTTTACAGCTATATCATTATACTGTTCCTTACGACTCTCTGTATCTTCGATTTACTCTCAGACTATAGTGTATGTCCATTAGACTATTCATTCTTCACTTCCACTTTCACAGAAAATAGCAACGTCATAAGTGAGTCTTATCACTAATGTCATTTCACACTGTATTCTTATTCTACTCCTGACCTTGCCTTTTATTCTCATTATTGTCTTTGCGATAGAAGACTACATCCCTGACAGCATTTTTAATACAAGAATTTCGTGCTTCGTCTTCCATTCTTATCGTTTCCCCTTGGGTCTTGCACATAATACATATTACTCATCTTTCCCTATAGTTTACAGAATTTCGTACTTTTGTACCATTTCACGTTGTTGAACACGTTTCCTAGGTTGACTAATCCTATGATCATATATTGATTTTTCTTAAGTCTTGCTTCCATTATCAAGCACAACGTAGAAACTGCCTCTCTGACGTCTGCCTTTCCTTTAACCACATTAGTGGCCTTCTAACAGAGAACATACAACAAGATGGAGAAAGAATTATACAATTCAGATCTAAGCTAATCTTATTTCTGTTGGTGTATTTTGTTTTATAATAGGCCTATACTTAATTGGTTTCTTACTGAAAATAGCGTACTTCATTATTTGTGTACTTACCGTTTTTGGATAGTCTGTGTAATCTTCTACATACATTAACTAATCACTTGAACAATTAATAACATATAAAAATTAGTCCCTACACTGTTAACTGTTAAATTACACAAAGAATGTTATAAATATCGCCCACAAACTCTAAATACTGTAATTACCACATTAACACAACAGTGCAAGGAGCGCAATAACTTTGCAAGCAGAAATATTCTTCTGACGTGCGAGGTTTCATATCTTGGATCTGAATCTTACAAGACACCAAGTTTAGATACTTTTCAATATAAGACCACAGCATATCTGTATAGAGATACGTGGTTTTCCATCTCCTGCAGGAAACATTTCTTCATGTGTAGAAATATGTAACTTAAAACTGACAACTTTTTAGTTACGAGGTTTTGCTATCTTAACGACACTTTTTTTTCACACCTACTTTATCGTCTTGCTTTCTTTCATGTGTATATTTTTGTGTAACTTAAAACTGACAACTTTTTAGTTACGAGGTTTTGCTATCTTAACGACACTTTTTTTCACACCTACTTTATCGTCTTGCTTTCTTTCATGTGTATATTTTTGTGTATAGTCAGCCACGGCCTCGTCATTTACCTGAAGTAATTTACAGAACCAATAGAAAACTTAAATGAGGATGACTGGGTGAAGACTGCAGCCTTCACCCTCCCAAATACAAGGGCACTATGTCTAAAACAAATGTACGTTTTTGAAAAGAATGATGTAAAATGCTACTGGTACTTGCTATTTGCTTACCTTAAGAACTGAGACACCATAACTCTGTAACGAGTGAGTCGTTGAGCTCAGAAAGAGGGTAAGTTGTTGGTATAATACAGTACATAGCTTTGGGAGTTGTTGTTGTTGTGGTCTTCAGTCCTGAGACTGGTTTGATGCAGCTCTCCATGCTACCCTATTCTGCGCAAGTTTCTTCATCTCCCCGTATCTACTGCAACCTACATCCTTCTGAATCTGCTTAGTGTATTCATCTCTTTGTCTCCCTCTACGATTTTTACCCTCCACGCTGCCCTCCAATGCTAAATTTGTGATCCCTTGATGCCTCAGAACATGTCCTACCAACCTAACCCCTTCTTCTAGCCAAGTTGTGCCACAAACTCCTCTTCTCCCCAATTCTATTCAATACCTCCTCATTAGTTATGTGATCTACCCATCTAATCTTCAGCATTCTTCTGTAGCACCACATTTCGAAAGCTTCTATTCTCTTCCTGTCCAAACTATTTATTGTCCATGTTTCACTTCCATACATGGCTACACTCCACACAAATACTTTCAGAAACGACTTCCTGACACTTAAATCTATACTCGAAGTTAACAAATTTCTCTTCTTCAGAAACGCTTTCCTTGCCATTGCCAGTCTACATTTTATATCTTCTCTACTTCGACCATCATCAGTTATTTTGCTTCCCAAATAGCAAAACTCCTTTACTACTTTAAGTGTCTTGGGAGTAAGGTTTTCCAAAAAAAAAGTGACAGTACTATGTAAAATGGTGTTTCATTATTATTATTAGTATTTACTTGTGTTACTCTTGTTACCAAACCCTTACTCTGTGTAGTAGTCCTTCACCACTTGCAATGTATTGTACGTGTACTTTTAACTACTTTTCTAAACAAGTTCGCTTTAATCTCTTTAATCTCCTCCGATTTATTATACAGTTTTATTCCCGTGTACAATGAGAGGCAAAAAGATTGTTCGGCCCGAATAATTTATAGTCCGAGAACAGACCATTGGGCATTCCCATGTTCAGAATTGCCACTGATCACAACTCTAGCGGTCAGTGGATCTTCAGCCTGATGTTTACATCGTCAGATAGAAGCAATGTCATACACTCCTGGAAATGGAAAAAAGAACACATTGACACCCGTGTGTCAGACCCACCATACTTGCTCCGGACACTGCGAGAGGGCTGTACAAGCAATGATCACACGCACGGCACAGCGGACACACCAGGAACCGCGGTGTTGGCCGTCGAATGGCGCTAGCTGCGCAGCATTTGTGCACCGCCGCCGTCAGTGTCAGCCAGTTTGCCGTGGCATACGGAGCTCCATCGCAGTCTTTAACACTGGTAGCATGCCGCGACAGCGTGGACGTGAACCGTATGTGCAGTTGACGGACTTTGAGCGAGGGCGTATAGTGGGCATGCGGGAGGCCGGGTGGACGTACCGCCGAATTGCTCAACACGTGGGGCGTGAGGTCTCCACAGTACATCGATGTTGTCGCCAGTGGTCGGCGGAAGGTGCACGTGCCCGTCGACCTGGGACCGGACCGCAGCGACGCACGGATGCACGCCAAGACCGTAGGATCCTACGCAGTGCCGTAGGGGACCGCACCGCCACTTCCCAGCAAATTAGGGACACTGTTGCTCCTGGGGTATCGGCGAGGACCATTCGCAACCGTCTCCATGAAGCTGGGCTACGGTCCCGCACACCGTTAGGCCGTCTTCCGCTCACGCCCCAACATCGTGCAGCCCGCCTCCAGTGGTGTCGCGACAGGCGTGAATGGAGGGACGAATGGAGACGTGTCGTCTTCAGCGATGAGAGTCGCTTCTGCCTTGGTGCCAATGATGGTCGTATGCGTGTTTGGCGCCGTGCAGGTGAGCGCCACAATCAGGACTGCATACGACCGAGGCACACAGGGCCAACACCCGGCATCATGGTGTGGGGAGCGATCTCCTACACTGGCCGTACACCACTGGTGATCGTCGAGGGGACACTGAATAGTGCACGGTACATCCAAACCGACATCGAACCCATCGTTCTACCATTCCTAGACCGGCAAGGGAACTTGCTGTTCCAACTGGACAATGCACGTCCGCATGTATCCCGTGCCACCCAACGTGCTCTAGAAGGTGTAAGTCAACTACCCTGGCCAGCAAGATCTCCGGATCTGTCCCCCATTGAGCATGTTTGGGACTGGATGAAGCGTCGTCTCACGCGGTCTGCACGTCCAGCACGAACGCTGGTCCAACTGAGGCGCCAGGTGGAAATGGCATGGCAAGCCGTTCCACAGGACTACATCCAGCATCTCTACGATCGTCTCCATGGGAGAATAGCAGCCTGTATTGCTGCGAAAGGTGGATATACACTGTACTAGTGCCGACATTGTGCATGCTCTGTTGCCTGTGTCTATGTGCCTGTGGTTCTGTCAGTGTGATCATGTGACGTATCTGACCCCAGGAATGTGTCAATAAAGTTTCCCCTTCCTGGGACAATGAATTCACGGTGTTCTTATTTCAATTTCCAGGAGTGTAGTTAGGATACATTAAACGTCGAGATATGCGAAATATACGAATTCCACTTCAGAAGAATTACTACAACGACGAGAGTTTCTCATCTGTTTCACTGGCTGAGTGGATACGAACGTAAAAGACATGTGTTCGAATCTAACTGAACTCAGTTGTCTTTATTTACACCTGAAAACTATAGAGACATCAGGTGGCGATCAAAGTAACTACAAATAAATACATACATTTTCAATATTATTTACGATGGCCATTTCTCTGTTTGTTTAAAGATTAGACTATTACAAAACGGTATCTTTTGAAAGAATGTGGAACGTAGAAAAGCCTACAACTGTGCAATTTGTAGCGAATTAAGGCTTAAAATATTACGTGCACAGGTCTAAATTAAAATGGGCATTTGACTTCAGTTAGATTAGAACGGTTGTCCTTTACGTTCGTAAAACGTCATCCAGTGAAACAGATCAGAAACGGTCCTTTTAGTAATTCTACCGACGTGGAATTCTTATATTTCAACCGTTTCTACCCGCTCGAATGATTTTCAAAAGAAATGTTACGAAGATTTAAACTGCAATGAATCTCGACATATACTGCATCCTAACTATTATATTGCATCTATTTGACAATATAAACACCAAGCTGAAGTTAGAGCTGTGAACACTGGCGCTTCTGAACTTGCATGCGTAATGCTCTGTTCTTAGGTTCTACATTATTGGGGGGGGGGGGGGGGGGGCGGCAATATTTTTGTCTCTACTTGTACAAAATGCAATTCTGAGTTTTACATTTATTTTTTATTGGTAAATGTAAAGCCAGTTCATATCTTGTTTCATGTTCATGGACAGAACAGAAACTATGTTGACATTTGTGCATTTATTCCCAGAAAAGAATTCCCTAATTAAGAATGGAAAGTCCGTGTGCATATTACGTAACTTTAAGAGTGTAATATGTTGATAGACACTGTTTGCAAGTGCCTGTGTGTTCACACCGATTCAAATGAGAATCAGTACTCATTCGTAGGAATTTTGTACAATACACACTTATATAAATTCAAAGTGCACCTGATTTAACAGAGCCCTTTTCCGCCTTGGAACAGAAATTCATGTCATTTGTTTACATTACGTTACAGCTCGTGGACGTAAGGTCATCAGACATCTACCAGCAGCTCAAATGGGGAAGGAAACTGGAGCGGATGGCGGCAGTTGGAGAAGGGTAAGAGGAAGCAGAAGTGAGTAATTTTCGGATTCATCGCTGCAGTCACTGTGCCGTGGGAAAACCGAATCTAAATCAGAATGCTTGGATAGAATCTGAAGCCAACTCCTCCTCATTACTCCCAGTGCCTTGACCAATGTGACAGTTCGTTTGGTAACAAATGCCGTAGCGGATACTCACATGCATAGATGACCCTAAGCGTGATATTTCCAATTCTCCAAAACAGTTGTGGCCGCTTTGTGACCTTGTTTTCGGTTTATGGAAAGCTATCTAAGTATAAAATTGTCAGATCTGATACGTAGAGGCTGAGCTGGTGTTCCTTGAAAGATACTAGGCCGCCATTAGCTGAGGGCAACTATCGGTGCCCCTAGTGACTTAAGTGACTCGCAGGACTTTCTGTCTTACAATATGGAGACTGTCATCCGGTAGCAGGTAGTGGTTGATAGTGGTGTGGCCTGGCCACTGTATGGCAACTCGGAGAGGCTCAAAACTAACGGAAGTGGAGGCGTAATAAAGGGAGACAGCGCTACAGACTCATTGTACGTTGCTTTGAAACCACATTGGATGTCCCACAACATTAGCACACTACTGTTTACGACTGCTGCTTGTTCTTTTTCCCGGGTTCGATTCCTGGCGAGGTCAGGGATTTTCTCTGCCTCGTGATGACTGGGTGTTGTGTGATGACCTTAGGTTAGTTAGGTTTGAGTAGTTCTAACTTCTAGGGGACTGATGACCATAGCTGTTAAGTCCCATAGTGCTCAGAGCCATTTGTTCTTTTCCAATAGCAAATTTTTCAGTGCCTTCGTGAATAACACTGTGTCAGGAAGGCGTTTACAGACGTTTCCTGTACTTTGATTCAGTTATACAACACATTATCCTCGTTAATGTAACTTTGTTTTTGTTGTATGTTGCGAATAAACAATAAAATAAGAATGTAAGGTAACAAGGGTGCGTCCGTATAATCCAGTATTTTCCGTAATACGAATTGACGAAACCGATGTTCGGTTATGTCCTCTCCCCGAAAATACTGATAACATACATACACCAAAAAAAGTTTTGCATCACATCGGTTCCGAGAGTTCCGGAACCTGTACAGAAAATTGGAATAGAGAACAACATAAACATCATTTCCACTCTTTCTAATGCTCTTTAAAACCACACATTGCATGTTGTACCACCATACAGCGAGACCTCCAGATGTGTTGGTTCAGATTGCTGTACACACCGGTACCTCTAATACCCAGTAGCAGGTCCCTTGCATTGATGCATGGCTGTATTCGTCTTCGCATGCTATCCACAAGTTCATCAAGGCACTGTTGGTCCAGACTGTCCCACTCCTCAACGGCGTAGATCCCTCAGAGTGTTTGGTGGGTCACGTCGTCCATCAACAGCCCTTTTTAATCTATCCCAGGCACGTTCGATAGCATTCGTGTTTAAAGAACATGCTGGCCACTCTAGTAGAGCGATGTCGTTATGTGCGAATTGTCGTCCATGAAGACGAATGCCTCGCCAGTATGCTGCCGATATGGTTGCTCTAGCGGCCGGAGGATGGCTTTCACGTATCGTACAGCCGTTGCGGCGCCTTCCATGACCACCAGCGGCGTACGTCGGCCCCACATAATGTCATTCCAAAACATCAGGGAACCTCCGCCTTGTTGTACTCGCTGAACAATATGTCTAAGGCGTTCAGCCTGACCGGGTTGCCACCAAACACGTCTCCGACGATTGTGTGGTTGAAGGCATATACGACACTCATCGGTGAAGAGAACGTGATGTAAATCCTGAGCGGCCCATTAGCATGTTGTTGGGCCCATCTGTGCCGCACTGCACGGTGTCGTGGTTTCGAAGATGGACCTCGCCATGAACGTCGGGAGTGAAGTTGCGTATTTGCATCCTATTGAGCACAGTTTGAGTCGTAACACGACGTCCTGTGGCTGCACGACAAGCATTAATCAACATGGTGGCGTTGCTGTCAGGGTTCCTCCGAACCACAACCCGTAGGTAGCAGTCATCCACTGCAGTAGTAGCCCTTGGGCGGCCTGAGCGAGGCACGTTATAGATAGTTCCTGTATCTCCTCCATGTCCGAACAACGTCGCTTTGGTTGACTCCGAGACGCCTGGACACTTCCCTTGCTGAGAGCGCTTCGTGGCACAAAGTAACAATGCGGGCGCAATCGGACCGCGGTATTGACCGTCCACGAGCCGTGTACCTCCTTCCTGGTGGAATGGCTGCAACTGATCGGCTGTCGGACCCCCTCCGTCTAATAGGTGCTGCTCATACATGGTTGTTTTCATCTTTGGGAGGGTTTAGTGACATCTCCGAACAGTCAAAGGGACTGTGTGTGTGTGTGTGTGTGTGTGTGTGCGTGTGTGTGTGTGTGTGTGATACAATATCACAGTCAACGTCTATTTTCAGGAGTTCTGGAAACCGGGGTGATGCAAACTTTTTTTTATACGTGCATTTTGATTTGTTTGGTCAGTTTCCAATCCACCCTGCCCACAGCCCTCATCATTTACAAATGAAATTTGAAATCCTTTATACTTTAGACTATAATCATAGTGATTAGTACACCTGTCTAAAACGCAAGAAGACATTTTTGACCAAAACACTTCTGCCAGGAACTACTGTTTGGAGCCTCTAACATAGGGCCTACGAGAAGCACGGACCCAGCAACGAACTTGTGGCGTTACACTACTCGGCTTGTCCGCCACATTTCGCCAACGTCCGGCTCCGTGCAGGGCCCATTGTCGTGTGCTATCGAGAGCTCGCATGCATTTAAACGGACAGCCAAGAATTACGAAACTCGTCTGAAAGAATGACTCGCTTCCCGCCTAAGACGGTTGCTGGCACTCGTAAGACATACAGTGTCAAGCGCTGTGACATAGACACCACGGCCTGTCTCTCTTGTGGGCCGCTCAAACATGGTAGACGTCGGATTCGGCATCATGACAACTCACTTTACTATACACCTCGATGGTAAGAGAGCACTGCAATGACCGGAACCACACAGCCGCGGACGAGCATGAGCTCTGGCCCCACAATCCTTCGATAGATTGTCTACTACATCTGTACGTATTATATCTAGAAGTGGACCACCACGTATGCTCGGACTAATCTCAGGAACCGGCCGCGGTGGCCTAGCGGTTCTGGCGCTGCAGTCCGGAACCGCGGGACTGCTACGGTCGCAAGTTCGAATCCTGCCTCGGTCATGGGTGTGTGTGGTGTCCTTAGGTTAGTTAGGTTTAAGTAGTTCTAAGTTCTAGGGGACTTATGACCTAAGATGTTGAGTCCCATAGTGCTCAGAGCCATTATTTTTTAATCTCAGGAACTACTGTAAGGATTTTGATCCGGTTGTAACTAGTACATACACTGATTCCCAAGGGATGTTTGTGTATATAACGTATTGAATATTTCGTCCATAAGGGACGGCATTATAAGGGCTGCGGCTACTGATCAATACAAACAAAACAGTTTCTGCGTCAGTCACTTGTTTATTTTGCCACTACAGTTTTCGAAGGTTCACATAATCATCTTCAGGTGGAGAATTGCTTATTTACGTGGCTGGCGTTGAAGAGTACAGACGTCTTTGCACAGTCGCAGACCAAGGTCATCTTAGGTTCCTTTGCGTCTTTTGCTTATGATAAAAATTGTTTATTTAGAAAAGGCACTTTAGAGGTCCAAAATCATGAATTTATGACAGTAAATTGTACTTATATAAAAAAAAAACAAAGTTAACGAGACTAATGTGTTGAACAACTGGATCAAATAAGTACTTAAGTATAGAAAACGTCTGAAAATGCCTTCCTGGCACTATGTTGTTCATGAAAGCACTGAAACATTTACTATTGAAAGCAACTGTTACGCACATACGACAAAAATCCTGTGCAGTGGAGAGGGCGTACACCAGGCCACAGTATGCAGACCTTTTAAAACTCTGCCGTTGTTGGAAGCACAATTCACTCTCAGAAATTAATGTTTTTTAACCTCTAAAGTGCTTTTCGTAGATAAACAATTTTTGTCCTTAGCAAAAGATGCAAAGCAACCTACACTGCCTTTGGTCTGCGACTGTGAAAAACGTCTGTATTTTTCACCAAACCAGCCGTGCAAATAAACAGTTCTCTACTCCATATGATGGTGTGAACCATCGAAACGCAAAGAGCCAAAATAAAGTAGTGACCGACACAGAAACTGTTTTATTTGTATATAATTTATCACCGCTACGCCAGACAGATCATCCGATCGTCAATACTTACTGCTACCTTCGGGAAGACGGCGCGAGACGCTACTTACTATGTACTTTGTACTTGTTGCATTGCATTACGATATTGATGATCTTTTTGATAAATATGAAAATACCAAATAATGTTGCGTGTTTTAACATATAAAAGTGTACAGTTTCTCGTTTTGTAGACACAGGTGTTCATAGACTAACTCAGTTGTTTGTTTTTACCTACATTATTTAGTACTAGTTACTGTTGTTATTAGTCCTCCCCCTTCCTTATTTTGGCTTATACTTCAGCAGTGCCTTTGGCGTTCTACTTCCTTGCATTTTTTGTTATATGATTTTTCCATTTCTTCCTGTACTTCATTATTTCTTCATTATGATTTAATTATTTCCTGATATCTTCATTTCTCTTTCTATCAGGTAATGCACCTTCTATTCTTC
Organism: Schistocerca cancellata; assembly: GCF_023864275.1. Lineage (NCBI taxonomy): Eukaryota > Metazoa > Arthropoda > Insecta > Orthoptera > Acrididae > Schistocerca > Schistocerca cancellata. The sequence continues at coordinate 388,439,959 of NC_064627.1, read as the reverse complement.
TGAGCTGAAATTTGGTAAGCATTCAACATTCACACCCGTACAGCAACGTTGATACGACCATTACTTTATATAGTTTATAAACAATATGTATCTTCTGCTACTTTAAACGCCGATTGATTGTTCCCCTCGGATACTGCAGTTTCTCCTGTTTTCTGCTGACGTTTGTTATATGGTATGCAAGTTATACGACACCTAAGAAAATGGAGTTTGTTAACTTACTCTTTTGTTTCGTTATTTTTATTTTCTCTCAAAATAGTTCAAATCCTCTTCATGTCAAGTCTTTTGCTCTTCATTGTAGATATCTGAATTGCATTCATTTGCTACTTTCAGAAGCAGGTACAGCCCACATTGTAGGTCATCTTCATTTTCAGTTAAAATGACTTGCCCATCCCCGTGGAGCGTTGTATGTAGAGTAGGGTTATTTACTTTCAAGCGTTACTGTAATATCTTTTTGCCGTTTATTTATGATACCATCAATATATAAATTAAAGGGGGTAGGTGATAAAGGACACTGTTGTCGAAGTCCTTGGGTTATTTCACGTTGCACCATTCATATTAAAATATGAATGTTGTACCATACATTCTTTGAGTTACTCTAAGTGCTGAGTAAGACCCTTATCTAGTAAGACTGGAAATAACACAGTGTTTTGCTAATAGATCGGTAAATTCTGCACTGTTCTGCTCTTGTAGTTAATTGGCAGTCAGTGATGACTTGGAAACTATTATTGTTGTTTGTTTAATTGTTGTTGTTGTTGTTGTGGTCTTTAATCCTGAGACTGGTTTGATGCAGCTCTCCATACTACTCTATCCTGCGCAAGGTTCTTCATCTCCCAGTACCTACTGCAGCCTACATCCTTCTGAATCTGCTTAGTGTATTCACCTCTTGGTCTCCCTCTACGATTCTTACCCTCCACGCTGCCCTCCAATACTAAACTGGTGATCCCTCGATGTCTCAGAACATGTCCTACCAACCGATCCCTTCTTCTAGTCAAGTTGTGCCACATGCCCCTCTTCTCTCCAATTCTATTCAATACCTCCTCATTAGTTATGTGATCTACCCATCTAATCTTCAGCATTCTTCTGTAGCATCACAATTCGAAAGCTTCTATTCTCTTCTTGTCTAAACTATTTATCGTCCACGTTTCACTTCCATACATGGCCACACTCCATACAGATAGTTTCAGAAAAGACTTCCTGACATTTAAATCTATACTCGATGTTAACAAATTTTTCTTCTTCAGAAACGCTTTTCTTGCCATTGCCAGTCTACATTTTATATCCTCTCTATTTCGATCATCATCAGTTATTTTGCTACCCAAATAGCAAACTCCTTTACTACTTTAAGTGTCTCATTTCCTAATCTAATTCCCTCAGTATCACCAGACTTAATTCGACTACATTCCATTATCCTCGTTTTACTTTTGTTGGTGCACATCTTATACCCTCCTTTCAAGACACTGTCCATTCCATTCAACTGCTCTTCCAAGTCCTTTACTGTCTCTGACAGAAATACAATGTCATCGGCGAACCTCAAAGTTTTTATTTCTTCTCCATGGATTTTAATACCTACTCCGAACCTTTCTTTTGTTTCCTTTATTGCTTGCTCAATATACAGATTGAATAGCATCGGGGATAGGCTACAACCCTGTCTCACTCCCTTCCCAACCACTGCTTCCCTTTCATACCCCTCGAGTCTTAATAACTGCCATCTGCTTTCTGTACAAATTATAAATAGCCTTTCGCTCCCTGTATTTTACCCCTGCCACCTTCAGAATTTGAAAGAGAGTATTCCAATCAACATTGTAAAAAGCTTTCTCTAAGTCTACAAATGCTAGAAACGTAGGTTTGCCTTTCCTTAGACGTTCTTCTAAGGTTTAATTAGCGTCGTTAAAACTCATTTGAAAATGAAAATGGTCCTCCAACTTAAATACGTTCTATTCTTCTAGCTGTAATAATCTGGAAACTTATGTCTCCGTATTTAGTGACTGCATTGTGAATGTATCCTGTACGTGAATAGGCCTGGTTATAAGTTAATAGAATCTGTGATTCATAAAACGTAATATAACAATGTCGAATTTACGTGTTCTCATCACGGTTACGTTGTTGTTATTATAATCATTACTACTTTAAATGCTATGATCAACAGCTTTTTCTGAAAATAGTTAAAATGTTTAATGATAGTGAAACAACTTGTCAAGATATATTTTAAAGTGTACCACAAATTTTGACAAAATACGCTCTTGACACCGAGAATGTGACAGATCTGGAATGAGAAATTTACGGCCTGACAACACTGGTGTCATTACAGAGGGAGCAACAATTCCGATTGGTCAAGGAAGGAGTAGGAAATCAGTTGTGGTGTGTTTAGCGAATCATGTCAGTATTCGAACAATATAGCAAATCATGGAAAGCTCAAACTAGCCCGCTGGAAATGGATCAGAGCCCTTCTCCTAGAGAATATGATCAATTGTTTTAAATGTTACGCACATCATTTGCTGAAACCTGATTGTAAATTAAGTACACACTAAAAATTTTATTTCATAAACTGTTTATGCAATACGAAACTATTGCTGTTTACGCTACGCAGCTGTGACTGAATGCATATTTTTCATTTTAATTGTCAAATATTTACCATAATGGTCTCAGTAGGAAAAGTACAGTATCAAAATCGTTGAAATGTCTTCCAATTAACATAGCTCATACCTGAAAACTATAGAGACATCAGGTGGCGATCAAAGTAACTACAAATAAATACATACATTTTCAATATTATTTACGATGGCCATTTCTCTGTTTGTTTAAAGATTAGACTATTACAAAACGGTATCTTTTGAAAGAATGTGGAACGTAGAAAAGCCTACAACTGTGCAATTTGTAGCGAATTAAGGCTTAAAATATTACGTGCACAGGTCTAAATTAAAATGGGCATTTGACTTCAGTTAGATTAGAACGGTTGTCCTTTACGTTCGTAAAACGTCATCCAGTGAAACAGATCAGAAACGGTCCTTTTAGTAATTCTACCGACGTGGAATTCTTATATTTCAACCGTTTCTACCCGCTCGAATGATTTTCAAAAGAAATGTTACGAAGATTTAAACTGCAATGAATCTCGACATATACTGCATCCTAACTATTATATTGCATCTATTTGACAATATAAACACCAAGCTGAAGTTAGAGCTGTGAACACTGGCGCTTCTGAACTTGCATGCGTAATGCTCTGTTCTTAGGTTCTACATTATTGGGGGGGGGGGGGGGGGCGGCAATATTTTTGTCTCTACTTGTACAAAATGCAATTCTGAGTTTTACATTTATTTTTTATTGGTAAATGTAAAGCCAGTTCATATCTTGTTTCATGTTCATGGACAGAACAGAAACTATGTTGACATTTGTGCATTTATTCCCAGAAAAGAATTCCCTAATTAAGAATGGAAAGTCCGTGTGCATATTACGTAACTTTAAGAGTGTAATATGTTGATAGACACTGTTTGCAAGTGCCTGTGTGTTCACACCGATTCAAATGAGAATCAGTACTCATTCGTAGGAATTTTGTACAATACACACTTATATAAATTCAAAGTGCACCTGATTTAACAGAGCCCTTTTCCGCCTTGGAACAGAAATTCATGTCATTTGTTTACATTACGTTACAGCTCGTGGACGTAAGGTCATCAGACATCTACCAGCAGCTCAAATGGGGAAGGAAACTGGAGCGGATGGCGGCAGTTGGAGAAGGGTAAGAGGAAGCAGAAGTGAGTAATTTTCGGATTCATCGCTGCAGTCACTGTGCCGTGGGAAAACCGAATCTAAATCAGAATGCTTGGATAGAATCTGAAGCCAACTCCTCCTCATTACTCCCAGTGCCTTGACCAATGTGACAGTTCGTTTGGTAACAAATGCCGTAGCGGATACTCACATGCATAGATGACCCTAAGCGTGATATTTCCAATTCTCCAAAACAGTTGTGGCCGCTTTGTGACCTTGTTTTCGGTTTATGGAAAGCTATCTAAGTATAAAATTGTCAGATCTGATACGTAGAGGCTGAGCTGGTGTTCCTTGAAAGATACTAGGCCGCCATTAGCTGAGGGCAACTATCGGTGCCCCTAGTGACTTAAGTGACTCGCAGGACTTTCTGTCTTACAATATGGAGACTGTCATCCGGTAGCAGGTAGTGGTTGATAGTGGTGTGGCCTGGCCACTGTATGGCAACTCGGAGAGGCTCAAAACTAACGGAAGTGGAGGCGTAATAAAGGGAGACAGCGCTACAGACTCATTGTACGTTGCTTTGAAACCACATTGGATGTCCCACAACATTAGCACACTACTGTTTACGACTGCTGCTTGTTCTTTTTCCCGGGTTCGATTCCTGGCGAGGTCAGGGATTTTCTCTGCCTCGTGATGACTGGGTGTTGTGTGATGACCTTAGGTTAGTTAGGTTTGAGTAGTTCTAACTTCTAGGGGACTGATGACCATAGCTGTTAAGTCCCATAGTGCTCAGAGCCATTTGTTCTTTTCCAATAGCAAATTTTTCAGTGCCTTCGTGAATAACACTGTGTCAGGAAGGCGTTTACAGACGTTTCCTGTACTTTGATTCAGTTATACAACACATTATCCTCGTTAATGTAACTTTGTTTTTGTTGTATGTTGCGAATAAACAATAAAATAAGAATGTAAGGTAACAAGGGTGCGTCCGTATAATCCAGTATTTTCCGTAATACGAATTGACGAAACCGATGTTCGGTTATGTCCTCTCCCCGAAAATACTGATAACATACATACACCAAAAAAAGTTTTGCATCACATCGGTTCCGAGAGTTCCGGAACCTGTACAGAAAATTGGAATAGAGAACAACATAAACATCATTTCCACTCTTTCTAATGCTCTTTAAAACCACACATTGCATGTTGTACCACCATACAGCGAGACCTCCAGATGTGTTGGTTCAGATTGCTGTACACACCGGTACCTCTAATACCCAGTAGCAGGTCCCTTGCATTGATGCATGGCTGTATTCGTCTTCGCATGCTATCCACAAGTTCATCAAGGCACTGTTGGTCCAGACTGTCCCACTCCTCAACGGCGTAGATCCCTCAGAGTGTTTGGTGGGTCACGTCGTCCATCAACAGCCCTTTTTAATCTATCCCAGGCACGTTCGATAGCATTCGTGTTTAAAGAACATGCTGGCCACTCTAGTAGAGCGATGTCGTTATGTGCGAATTGTCGTCCATGAAGACGAATGCCTCGCCAGTATGCTGCCGATATGGTTGCTCTAGCGGCCGGAGGATGGCTTTCACGTATCGTACAGCCGTTGCGGCGCCTTCCATGACCACCAGCGGCGTACGTCGGCCCCACATAATGTCATTCCAAAACATCAGGGAACCTCCGCCTTGTTGTACTCGCTGAACAATATGTCTAAGGCGTTCAGCCTGACCGGGTTGCCACCAAACACGTCTCCGACGATTGTGTGGTTGAAGGCATATACGACACTCATCGGTGAAGAGAACGTGATGTAAATCCTGAGCGGCCCATTAGCATGTTGTTGGGCCCATCTGTGCCGCACTGCACGGTGTCGTGGTTTCGAAGATGGACCTCGCCATGAACGTCGGGAGTGAAGTTGCGTATTTGCATCCTATTGAGCACAGTTTGAGTCGTAACACGACGTCCTGTGGCTGCACGACAAGCATTAATCAACATGGTGGCGTTGCTGTCAGGGTTCCTCCGAACCACAACCCGTAGGTAGCAGTCATCCACTGCAGTAGTAGCCCTTGGGCGGCCTGAGCGAGGCACGTTATAGATAGTTCCTGTATCTCCTCCATGTCCGAACAACGTCGCTTTGGTTGACTCCGAGACGCCTGGACACTTCCCTTGCTGAGAGCGCTTCGTGGCACAAAGTAACAATGCGGGCGCAATCGGACCGCGGTATTGACCGTCCACGAGCCGTGTACCTCCTTCCTGGTGGAATGGCTGCAACTGATCGGCTGTCGGACCCCCTCCGTCTAATAGGTGCTGCTCATACATGGTTGTTTTCATCTTTGGGAGGGTTTAGTGACATCTCCGAACAGTCAAAGGGACTGTGTGTGTGTGTGTGTGTGTGTGTGTGTGTGTGTGTGTGTGTGTGTGTGTGTGATACAATATCACAGTCAACGTCTATTTTCAGGAGTTCTGGAAACCGGGGTGATGCAAACTTTTTTTTATACGTGCATTTTGATTTGTTTGGTCAGTTTCCAATCCACCCTGCCCACAGCCCTCATCATTTACAAATGAAATTTGAAATCCTTTATACTTTAGACTATAATCATAGTGATTAGCACACCTGTCTAAAACGCAAGAAGACATTTTTGACCAAAACACTTCTGCCAGGAACTACTGTTTGGAGCCTCTAACATAGGGCCTACGAGAAGCACGGACCCAGCAACGAACTTGTGGCGTTACACTACTCGGCTTGTCCGCCACATTTCGCCAACGTCCGGCTCCGTGCAGGGCCCATTGTCGTGTGCTATCGAGAGCTCGCATGCATTTAAACGGACAGCCAAGAATTACGAAACTCGTCTGAAAGAATGACTCGCTTCCCGCCTAAGACGGTTGCTGGCACTCGTAAGACATACAGTGTCAAGCGCTGTGACATAGACACCACGGCCTGTCTCTCTTGTGGGCCGCTCAAACATGGTAGACGTCGGATTCGGCATCATGACAACTCACTTTACTATACACCTCGATGGTAAGAGAGCACTGCAATGACCGGAACCACACAGCCGCGGACGAGCATGAGCTCTGGCCCCACAATCCTTCGATAGATTGTCTACTACATCTGTACGTATTATATCTAGAAGTGGACCACCACGTATGCTCGGACTAATCTCAGGAACCGGCCGCGGTGGCCTAGCGGTTCTGGCGCTGCAGTCCGGAACCGCGGGACTGCTACGGTCGCAAGTTCGAATCCTGCCTCGGTCATGGGTGTGTGTGGTGTCCTTAGGTTAGTTAGGTTTAAGTAGTTCTAAGTTCTAGGGGACTTATGACCTAAGATGTTGAGTCCCATAGTGCTCAGAGCCATTATTTTTTAATCTCAGGAACTACTGTAAGGATTTTGATCCGGTTGTAACTAGTACATACACTGATTCCCAAGGGATGTTTGTGTATATAACGTATTGAATATTTCGTCCATAAGGGACGGCATTATAAGGGCTGCGGCTACTGATCAATACAAACAAAACAGTTTCTGCGTCAGTCACTTGTTTATTTTGCCACTACAGTTTTCGAAGGTTCACATAATCATCTTCAGGTGGAGAATTGCTTATTTACGTGGCTGGCGTTGAAGAGTACAGACGTCTTTGCACAGTCGCAGACCAAGGTCATCTTAGGTTCCTTTGCGTCTTTTGCTTATGATAAAAATTGTTTATTTAGAAAAGGCACTTTAGAGGTCCAAAATCATGAATTTATGACAGTAAATTGTACTTATATAAAAAAAAAACAAAGTTAACGAGACTAATGTGTTGAACAACTGGATCAAATAAGTACTTAAGTATAGAAAACGTCTGAAAATGCCTTCCTGGCACTATGTTGTTCATGAAAGCACTGAAACATTTACTATTGAAAGCAACTGTTACGCACATACGACAAAAATCCTGTGCAGTGGAGAGGGCGTACACCAGGCCACAGTATGCAGACCTTTTAAAACTCTGCCGTTGTTGGAAGCACAATTCACTCTCAGAAATTAATGTTTTTTAACCTCTAAAGTGCTTTTCGTAGATAAACAATTTTTGTCCTTAGCAAAAGATGCAAAGCAACCTACACTGCCTTTGGTCTGCGACTGTGAAAAACGTCTGTATTTTTCACCAAACCAGCCGTGCAAATAAACAGTTCTCTACTCCATATGATGGTGTGAACCATCGAAACGCAAAGAGCCAAAATAAAGTAGTGACCGACACAGAAACTGTTTTATTTGTATATAATTTATCACCGCTACGCCAGACAGATCATCCGATCGTCAATACTTACTGCTACCTTCGGGAAGACGGCGCGAGACGCTACTTACTATGTACTTTGTACTTGTTGCATTGCATTACGATATTGATGATCTTTTTGATAAATATGAAAATACCAAATAATGTTGCGTGTTTTAACATATAAAAGTGTACAGTTTCTCGTTTTGTAGACACAGGTGTTCATAGACTAACTCAGTTGTTTGTTTTTACCTACATTATTTAGTACTAGTTACTGTTGTTATTAGTCCTCCCCCTTCCTTATTTTGGCTTATACTTCAGCAGTGCCTTTGGCGTTCTACTTCCTTGCATTTTTTGTTATATGATTTTTCCATTTCTTCCTGTACTTCATTATTTCTTCATTATGATTTAATTATTTCCTGATATCTTCATTTCTCTTTCTATCAGGTAATGCACCTTCTATTCTTCTGAGCTGAAATTTGGTAAGCATTCAACATTCACACCCGTACAGCAACGTTGATACGACCATTACTTTATATAGTTTATAAACAATATGTATCTTCTGCTACTTTAAACGCCGATTGATTGTTCCCCTCGGATACTGCAGTTTCTCCTGTTTTCTGCTGACGTTTGTTATATGGTATGCAAGTTATACGACACCTAAGAAAATGGAGTTTGTTAACTTACTCTTTTGTTTCGTTATTTTTATTTTCTCTCAAAATAGTTCAAATCCTCTTCATGTCAAGTCTTTTGCTCTTCATTGTAGATATCTGAATTGCATTCATTTGCTACTTTCAGAAGCAGGTACAGCCCACATTGTAGGTCATCTTCATTTTCAGTTAAAATGACTTGCCCATCCCCGTGGAGCGTTGTATGTAGAGTAGGGTTATTTACTTTCAAGCGTTACTGTAATATCTTTTTGCCGTTTATTTATGATACCATCAATATATAAATTAAAGGGGGTAGGTGATAAAGGACATTGTTGTCGAAGTCCTTGGGTTATTTCACGTTGCACCATTCATATTAAAATATGAATGTTGTACCATACATTCTTTGAGTTACTCTAAGTGCTGAGTAAGACCCTTATCTAGTAAGACTGGAAATAACACAGTGTTTTGCTAATAGATCGGTAAATTCTGCACTGTTCTGCTCTTGTAGTTAATTGGCAGTCAGTGATGACTTGGAAACTATTATTGTTGTTTGTTTAATTGTTGTTGTTGTTGTTGTGGTCTTTAATCCTGAGACTGGTTTGATGCAGCTCTCCATACTACTCTATCCTGCGCAAGGTTCTTCATCTCCCAGTACCTACTGCAGCCTACATCCTTCTGAATCTGCTTAGTGTATTCACCTCTTGGTCTCCCTCTACGATTCTTACCCTCCACGCTGCCCTCCAATACTAAACTGGTGATCCCTCGATGTCTCAGAACATGTCCTACCAACCGATCCCTTCTTCTAGTCAAGTTGTGCCACATGCCCCTCTTCTCTCCAATTCTATTCAATACCTCCTCATTAGTTATGTGATCTACCCATCTAATCTTCAGCATTCTTCTGTAGCATCACAATTCGAAAGCTTCTATTCTCTTCTTGTCTAAACTATTTATCGTCCACGTTTCACTTCCATACATGGCCACACTCCATACAGATAGTTTCAGAAAAGACTTCCTGACATTTAAATCTATACTCGATGTTAACAAATTTTTCTTCTTCAGAAACGCTTTTCTTGCCATTGCCAGTCTACATTTTATATCCTCTCTATTTCGATCATCATCAGTTATTTTGCTACCCAAATAGCAAACTCCTTTACTACTTTAAGTGTCTCATTTCCTAATCTAATTCCCTCAGTATCACCAGACTTAATTCGACTACATTCCATTATCCTCGTTTTACTTTTGTTGGTGCACATCTTATACCCTCCTTTCAAGACACTGTCCATTCCATTCAACTGCTCTTCCAAGTCCTTTACTGTCTCTGACAGAAATACAATGTCATCGGCGAACCTCAAAGTTTTTATTTCTTCTCCATGGATTTTAATACCTACTCCGAACCTTTCTTTTGTTTCCTTTATTGCTTGCTCAATATACAGATTGAATAGCATCGGGGATAGGCTACAACCCTGTCTCACTCCCTTCCCAACCACTGCTTCCCTTTCATACCCCTCGAGTCTTAATAACTGCCATCTGCTTTCTGTACAAATTATAAATAGCCTTTCGCTCCCTGTATTTTACCCCTGCCACCTTCAGAATTTGAAAGAGAGTATTCCAATCAACATTGTAAAAAGCTTTCTCTAAGTCTACAAATGCTAGAAACGTAGGTTTGCCTTTCCTTAGACGTTCTTCTAAGGTTTAATTAGCGTCGTTAAAACTCATTTGAAAATGAAAATGGTCCTCCAACTTAAATACGTTCTATTCTTCTAGCTGTAATAATCTGGAAACTTATGTCTCCGTATTTAGTGACTGCATTGTGAATGTATCCTGTACGTGAATAGGCCTGGTTATAAGTTAATAGAATCTGTGATTCATAAAACGTAATATAACAATGTCGAATTTACGTGTTCTCATCACGGTTACGTTGTTGTTATTATAATCATTACTACTTTAAATGCTATGATCAACAGCTTTTTCTGAAAATAGTTAAAATGTTTAATGATAGTGAAACAACTTGTCAAGATATATTTTAAAGTGTACCACAAATTTTGACAAAATACGCTCTTGACACCGAGAATGTGACAGATCTGGAATGAGAAATTTACGGCCTGACAACACTGGTGTCATTACAGAGGGAGCAACAATTCCGATTGGTCAAGGAAGGAGTAGGAAATCAGTTGTGGTGTGTTTAGCGAATCATGTCAGTATTCGAACAATATAGCAAATCATGGAAAGCTCAAACTAGCCCGCTGGAAATGGATCAGAGCCCTTCTCCTAGAGAATATGATCAATTGTTTTAAATGTTACGCACATCATTTGCTGAAACCTGATTGTAAATTAAGTACACACTAAAAATTTTATTTCATAAACTGTTTATGCAATACGAAACTATTGCTGTTTACGCTACGCAGCTGTGACTGAATGCATATTTTTCATTTTAATTGTCAAATATTTACCATAATGGTCTCAGTAGGAAAAGTACAGTATCAAAATCGTTGAAATGTCTTCCAATTAACATAGCTCATAAAATGAATTAATGTCTCTTCGACAGGAAAATAGCTTAAAACCTCGATGCTTGTTATAAAACTCTCTAACGTCATACCTATTTCAAGACCTCATTTCGTCTTTTCGTTGACCATTGCCAGGTTTTATAATGAGCAGACAGTGAGGTGGGAAGGAAAAAAAGTTCTTCTTTCGATCACTCAGCTCCACATTTATTCAAAGTATAAAAAACATACACGATAACAACCTATAAACAGAAAACAAACCACGCATTCTTTAGAACAGTAATATCCAGCACCATCAAGATTCCTGGTCCACACCTTTAATATTCCATTTAAATTCCACACTTTGAACAGTATCTGTCAATTTCTGCACTCGATCTCCTGAATACCACAGACTATTAAGTGCGTTTGGTGAAGAAGAAAACATTTTTTATTTCAAGATTCTTTTTTTAAAAAGGTAAGATTTTTGACGTTGACATTTGTAGAAAAAGTTGAAGTAGACACATGGTCATTATATTAATAATGTTTGACAGGATGATAATCACATCGTCTAGCTTGCAAAATTTAAATTCCATTCAGAACTATGTCATTATATTAGAAAACCAAATGTATCAACTTACTTTAAAAAATTACCGGCAACAGTTCAACAGTGAAGTCCAACTTATGGTTAGTTTAAGTCAAATATTTGTATGGGTAAAAAATTTTATTACAAAAAATTCCTTGTTTGTAGGCTTTTGCCAGTCTATGGTATTCATAAGCTCCACAAATTTTAGAAGTAACCAATTCCATTCCGTAATGCAAGAAGAAAAAAATGGCGATTACTAGAAAGTGTTAGTTTAAAAACCTGAAGCCTGATCCTAAAAACTAATTGTACGTGTTTCAAAGAGACAAAAGGGACAGTTTAATTAACAAGATGCATTAAATTCAGTCTCTGTAAGTACACAAGCATAATCAGATTACATACCAGTGAATGTACATTTCTTTAAGACAAACTGTGCCAGCCATGATTACAACTACGAATGTCAGTCTCCAGACTTGAAAACCAAAACTATGTGAAAATAGCATTACTACAGAAAATTGAATTTTAAGAATTTCAATTTATTTTAGTAACGATTATTCTGAGAAAATATGAGAATTCTGAACAGAACAAAAACAGCAGTTCATTCAACGTATTGCATTTATGTACAGTAGATAGTACAGAGAATATTGTTCCATGTTGCATTCACGTGCGCCCATTTTTTCACCCTCATCCTAAAAGTTCTGTTCTGACGCAGTTAATCTTTTGGCAATAACTATCTTAAGGATGATGGGTGATACTGACAAAAATTATGAACGTGCTGCGAGGTACTCTTTTTCAAAACATATCCTGGCCCACATTAGGAATTTTTCTTGTATAACGTGCATCGTTTCAATTTTTTTTTAAAATATTAATTTAAACAATGTTTCGTGGTTCAACAATAAGAAATTGTGCACAAAAGGCTTATGGTCCGCTGAAGTTTACCATGATTAGATACTTAGTGTAGCGAAAAGAGGTTGTGTTACGAGTATTGTTTTACTTCACCTCTGCGAACTTCTTAAACCTGTAGATGTACTACCTTCTCGCTCCTCAATTGCGTCTCAAACGAAATATTTCTGCAGGTCTGATGTCGCTCGTAGATCAACTGGGAACTTGCCTGGCAAGTAGAATTATCGGCGCCATCTGGAGGAAAGTATGCCTCTTTCGTATGTAAATAACGGAAGATTGATTGTTGTACAGACAAACATTGTGAACGTGGTGGAAGACAGGTAGCTTCAATCGATTTAAGTTTGGTAATGAATTGAGGTCGGCCCACGCAAGCACGTCAATTTAAAAATATGTATGTGCTAGCGAAGAAAAATAATATTCGAACTGTAACCCCTTTCCTTTCAAATATGGCGACTGAGGCTGGACTAAACAATAATACTTCATCAAATGTGTGGCGTACTCCTACATGACACTGATACTGCAACTAACATGTACAAAAGCAGTGCACACGCTCTGAAACAGACTCACTTTAAAATGAGGGCTTCATAAAAATGTGAAAGTTTCGTTGGACCTCATGACAGTTGCCGCTGATGTCGTCGGCAGATGGCAATCGAGAGGGCAGCTTTGATATGGCTCTTGAGTATTTTGCACTAAAGATCAGATGAAAGACATCACTAGGACATATAAGTGATCCGTTGGTGTTGTTTCCAGAATCAACCCTGAGTAAAGTATGATGAAATAAGTTTACAATACTGGTCTTGAGTGCGACGTGTCATGCAGTAAACACTCTGCAAAGCCCCATTAGTTACAGCAGGTGAGCTAAGCTTCAGAGACGTAGGGTGTAGTACTAGTAACCTGTGTACCACAATCTACAGGATGATACCGTGATGATGTTACAAACTTTCAGGGATGATGGAGAAGGGAAAATGTATCAATCTGAGGTAAGGGAACCTGGTCCTGAAACGACTGAGTCGAGAGTTATCAGCGAAAATCATCCTGATATCTCTGACGGTGGCCCTCTTACTGCGAGCTCTTTGCTTTATATGTTTTTAGAGGAGGTAGTATGCACCAATATAAGAAAGAGCTGTGTAGCAGAGATGCGCTCTGAAATGTTTGCCTTAAGAGCTATGAGGACTTCTTCAGTAGAAAAGACGTACTTCACAGTAGCATAAGTGATCAAATGCTCATAGCTCTTAAAGTATGCACCCAGAGCTCTAGTTTACTACATTGCCTGACTCAATACAACAACCTCTTAAAATATGGAAAGCAAAGAGCTTGCAGTACTAGAGATTCTTTTTCAGAGGTATCAGAACGATTTTCGCTCATAACTTTCGATACGGTCGTTTCCTGACCAGGGTCCCTTACCTCAGCTAATACATTTTTCCTTCTCCATCATCTCTGAAAGTCTGTAACATCGTCACGAATCACCATGTATAAGATAACGAATAAGTGGTGTCATTAAAATGAAGTCACCATTAGCGCATAAACATGGAAAAAACTATACTCAGAAACGTTTATAAAACAATGTGCGATGAGAAGACGATCTTCCAAAGACTGGTCTAGCACGACCCAGGAGGCTTCGACGGTAAAGAATCTTGCGAGCAGGTAAGACACAGATATCTTGGCAACACGTCTGAGGCACGTACCTGATTTACAAAACGGCTTTAAAGCAACATTGTTAATCCTTGACATAAAAAGGAAACTGTGGCTATTTAATATAATTGGGTATGTTTTAAACAGCTAACAGCCGCAACATGTCTACAATATTTGTCTCATTTTCTGTCATCTCTGTGTGGTATCTATTTACTTCCAAACATAATGTGCGGTCATGGTGTTCTTTTGTATGTAAGCTGTGGCTCATTCCTTATTTTGGTAGAAAAATTGAGTTGATATACTGCTGGAAACAGAAAATACGACAAAAAGTGCTTTGACATCATATTTTATTACTCTAAATAAAAGTGAGATTTCAAAGGAAGTACGTGAGTTACGAATTCATTCCACTGGTTTTTTCTTGCGAGTAGCTACGAGATTCTTTCTCAAATTTGTTTTTACTGTAGTGCTCCATGTCAGCTAAAAATCATACAACAAACTATACGGGGAAGTTTATTATGCTCATAAACGTACTGGACTAATTTGAAGATTAATTATCTTATTTCGAAAACTACTAACCGTAATGAAGGGTGAAATGATATCAATATTTTATAAATTTAGTGACTGACAACCATTTTAAAAGTATCTAATATTGTTTTAGCTTTCACTTTCTTGGAATTCCTAATAATGAGTGGTGTAGAAGTACAGCGCAATTCACAGTCAAATAAGGGTGTTTTAAACAATAATGAAAATATTATGTATGTTTACGGAAAGAGTCTTTCGCTGGCCATATGGTTAAGGCAAACGAAAGGCGCACTCTAACGTTGTACTATTAGAAGGAACAGGTTTCGTCAACATTGGTGGTATCCTTATAAAAATGCTCCCAAGTTTAGAAAGGAAGCTAACATATTTATGTGAAAAATTACAACAGTAACAAGTCAGTAATATTTGCGTGAATTAGACATTACAGTACACTTGGTTTCGCGGCTAAAATTGTCCTCTACAGAGTATAGTACAGTGCTGTCTTTAATATACTGTTATTGGATGGTCCATTCAGCTATTTTGTGGTGGTCGACGTCTAAGTTGTACAGTTTCATTACCAGACGTGCTTTAAAGATTAACACGAACATAGTGGATATAAAATCACGTCAATGCGTCATCACTTACACGTGTAACGACAAAATTAATTATTTATTTTAATTTTAAGTAAATGTATGCACAATAAGCTCGTCTGAGAGGGGAAATTAAGAGCACCACAGGTAAGAGTATTTGTGGATCCGACTTACGTGTGAATGTAGCCATATGACTATGTAATCACATTTTTTGGATGCAGATAACTGTGAAGAGACTGTATTTTGGCGCGTTGTGGGAAGTTTACAACCGCGATTGTTACATTTTTCGCTTGTAGCGAAATTGCATGATTTCGAAATCGAGCATGTAAATTAAAATACCACAATAAAAAAGCTGAATGGATCATTTATTAACAGTATGTTAAGGAAATACTGGTGATCGTCCCTAATGTCCCATCCACGAAGATGAATCACACTGAAACTAATACTGTTTCTCGCATAGTCGACGCACACGCACTCAGTCACTCAGTTCAGTCCAAAGACCTTTCACAACGTGATTTAGTTCTGAGAAAGACGCACAGTTCAAACACAACTGGAAAAAATAATACTTTCCACATTTTTTTTTCGGGAAGTGAAAAGTGTGGAGGAATAAGGCGGTCGTGTATGAGACGCCCGTGACGTGTAGTGATATGCGTCTGGTAACCTGAGTTGTGATCGGGGCACTGGTCAAAGAGTGAGGGAATAGTCTGCGGAGGTCCGCCCGGCCGTAGTGCAGGCGAGAACAAACGAGGAATGTTTCACGGAGTGCGCTGCGTATGAGTGTTGCTGTGGTCGGAAGGCTGTCGACGTCGGTCAGCAGAGTCCTCGAGATAAGGGGGGTGATGAAAGGCCTCGGGTGAGACGGAGATATGTACAGTGGCCACCGTGTGCCTCGGGGAGGGATCACCAAAGGGCCTTCCGAGCTGCGAGGGCCGGCAGAAGAAAGGCAGCTGGCGAGGCGGGTGCTAGAAGAATTTTCCGCTGGCGGCGTACACCTTGGGGCAGAAGCGCTCCGCGATCAGGCCGTAGGGCTGCCGCGAGCCCACGGTCACGTTGCGCGCCTGGCTGAACTTGTTCCACACGTGGATGGCGTAGCTTCTGCGCAGGCGCGCCATCGTGCGGTTCGAGTGCCGCTCCTCGAAATAGAGGCGCCACTCGCGCCACGGAATCGGGTAGAAGGCGGACGGCGGGTGCACCGTGAAGCCGCCGCACGCCTCCCGCGTCATCTCCCGCACCTGCCGACAACAGTACACCGTCACTAGGTTTTGTGCCCAACAGCTCGTAAATATCTGAAAAAGAAACAGAACATATACAGTACTGAACGTAAGTTCACCTTTGCAGTGTCCTCAATACAGGCTCTTTATAAATTAACTATACCGGGCGCGGCTCGTAATTAAAGGCTCTGAGCGCCCTAACAGAACATGCGACGGTTGCCCGGAAAGTAATGCACCACATTTTTTTTTTTTCCTCAGCCGAAAACAGTGCTTCGAATGCGAAACGTTAGATATATACACTACTGGCCATTAAAATTGCTGCACCACGAAGATGACGTGCTACAGACGCGAAATTTAACCGACAGGAAGAAGATGCTGTGATATGCAAATGATTAGCTTTCCAGAGCATTCACACAAGGTTGGCGCCGGTGACAACACCTACAACGTGCTGACATGAGGAAAGTTTCCAACCGATTTCTCATACACAAACAGCAGTCGACCGGCGTTGCCTGGTGAAACTTGTGATGCCTCGTGTAAGGAGGAGAAATGTGTACCATCACGTTTCCGACTTTTTAAAGGTCGGGTTGTAGCCTATCGCGATTGCGGCTTACCGTAACGCGACATTGCTGCTCGCGTTGGTCTAGATCCAATGACTGTTAGCAGAATATGAAATCTGTGGGTTCAGAAGGTTAATACGGAATGCCGTGCTGGATCCCAACGGCCTCGTATCACTAGCAGTCGAGATGACAGGCATCTTATCCCCATGGCTGTAACGGATCGTGCAGCCACGTCTCGATCCCTGAGTCAACAGATGGGAACGTTTGCAAGACAACAACCACCTGCACGAACAGTTCGACGACGTTTGCAGCAGCATGGACTATCAGCTCGGAGACCATGGCTGCGGTTACCCTTGACGCTGCATCACAGACAGGAGCGCCTGTGATGGTGTACTCGACGACGAACCTGGGTCCACGAATGGCAAAACGTCATTTTTTCGGATGAATCCAGGTTCTGGTTACAGCATCATGATGGTCGCATCCGTGTTTGGCGACATCGCGGTGAACGGACATTGGAAGCGTGTACTCGTCATCGCCATACTGGCGTATCACCCGGCGTGATGGTATGGGGTGCCATTGGTTACACGTCTCGGTCACCTCTTGTTCGCATTGACGGCACTTTGAACAGTAGACGTTACATTTCAGATGTGTTACGTCCCGTGGCTCTACGCTTCATTCGATCCCAGCGAAACCCTACATTTCAGCAGGATAATGCACGACCGCATGTTGCAGGTCCTGTACGGGCCTTTCTGGATACAGAAAATGTTCGACTGCTGCCCTGGCCAGCACATTCTCCAGATCTCTCATCAATTGAAAACGCCTGGTCAATGGTGGCCGAGCAATTGGCTCGTCACAATACGCCAGTCACTACTCTTGATGAAGTGTGGTATCGTGTTGAAGCTGCATGGGCAGCTGTACGTGTACACCCCATCCAAGCTCTGACTCAATGCCCAGGCGTATCGGCTGTTATTACGGCCAGAGGTGGTTGTTCTGGGTACTGATTTCTTGGGATCTATGCACCCAAATTGCGTGAAGATGTAATCACATGTCAGTTCTAGTATAATATATTTGTCCAATGAATACCCGTTTATCATCTGCATTTCTTCTTGGTGTAGCAATTTTAACGGCCAGTAGTGTATAATGCTGGTTGACCAACGGTGATGCTGTGTTCCAAGACAGCATGGTGCCTGTTCAAACAATTCGCATTGTCCATGACTGGTGTTTCGAGCACGAGGATGCATTGTCGCATCTCTTCTGTCAACCACAGTTACCTCATATCAATATTAATCACTGATTATTTGTGATCTCCTTTGGAGAGAATGGTGCCTGATCGCTATCCATTTCCATCATTGTTCCTTTGAAAACCATAGAAGACCTTGTTAATCCAATATGTTCAAATGTGTGTGAAATCTTATGGGACGTAACTGCTAAGGTCATCAGTCCCTAAGCTTACACACTACTTAACCTAAATTATCCTAAGGACAAACACACACACACCCATGTCCGAAGGAGGACTCGAACCTCCGCCGGGACCAGCCGCACAGTCCATGACTGCAGCGCCTTAGACCGTTCAAACATTACCCCATATTTTTACACCGTGAACTGAGGATCGGTAGCAACGAAAGAACAAAGCAGGAAAATAGGTTTCATGAGGACGAATTGATTTTTGTAATTTGAAAATTGCATTGGTTATGAGCAAAGGCAGCTGTTGCGGAATAATCGCACTTAGTCAAAAAATAAACATTTATTCAGTGGATGCTAGAGGGCAAAACATAATTATTGAAACTTATGACTGTAATTGAAACACGCCAGCCAAATTAATGTTACTAAAATAAAAATGGGAATGTTACATTCTCCATAACTTTGAAAATATTACAAGTTCGGGAAACAGTTTTGGAATCAGTATGAAAATTCCTTTAAGATGAGATATTTTATACACAAATTTACCATCTTTAAAATATCGTGAATGTTTTTTGCAGACAGGTTTCCATGTGTAAAAATACTGAAGTATAGCTTGTACCATATCAATAGACATTTAAACAGGTTTAATAGGCAACAGAAAAATTTTAGCAATTTAATGAAAATAAAAAGAAGAAAGAGCTAGCCTTCATGCAGCGTAATCTTATCATCATATATATCCTATACAACATTTTGTGACATCATATTCCTTAAACTGGTAGGGAGAGTTATGCCTTTAAACACATTTTGTGTAGGCGCCAAACGTCACTTGAGAGTGTTTTGAAGTTGGTGACGTGACCCTAGAATGCCTTTTTTATTAATTCAACCAAATGCAGATTGCCAACAGTGTGTAAACATGCCACGTGTCAGTCATGAGTGTCTTCGATTTTCGAAATAACTTTCGAATATATCCTCATCATGATTTGCGACGTCAGCACTCTCCAGCAACAGTCCCCGGTTGCATCTGGCGCGTAAATCACACAGTTTCTTTACGAAAATGGACGCACGTAGAATAGCTGAGTTAACTCTGCAACGACGAGCGGCGAAAATCGCAAAGAAGATTCTGGACCCGTCGACAGTTTGAACGGTGAACTGCTGGTCGAGGAATATTACACAATGCTGTACAACGATCTGACATACATAACAGTAGAAGTTATTCGTTAGCTCTATTGAATCTTTATCTCACTTTCCGTTTTAAATTGAATATATTTAAAATATAGTGTCTGATGTCATTCTGCGCATCCATAATAGCCATATCCGCGATATTTTATTGACTACCATCGCCCTGAAGTTACGTACTTCATAACGCAGATCTCAAACTCATTTCGTAATTTCGTTTGATTGGAAGAGGATGTTTTTTCGAAGCTGCTCACCATAATTGAAAAAGATATTTACCTGCAAGATAAAAACATGGGGCAGTCCATAAAAACAAGGGACATATGGTTGTAACTTGTGTTTACTGTCTGACTGGCAGTCACGTTAAGACTTCTGGCCACTGGTGACATTCCAGTCGCTAGCCTACGCTTCAAGAATTGCAGCAAATTAATTAATATAATAAATAACATCCACTATTTCAGATAATACTTCTGTTAAATTAATTAGAAAGACACGGAACCATTTACAAAACAGAAGGTGGAAAAATTTTTTGGAAGGAGCTGAACGCGCACCTGTTATCTTTCTCTTTGCCGCTCAAGACGCTCTCGACAACGCTACGGGTTAGACATAACAGATACACCTTCATAATGATGTACACTATGTAATGCTTGTACTTACAAATGTCAATATCTAATGTTTGACAGATTGTACCAAAACGACGCGTTTTTGGTAGATCATCACTGCGCCGTAGTACTGAGACGGTATACTTTCATAGCAGACAACACAAAAAGCTTCAAATTTGGGAAGCTTGTAACTACCGATACGTAGTTTTCTGTCATTTCATTATAACGAAACATACCTAAAACGACGCGTTTTCGAGAGATCCTCAATTTTATGCTGCTTTGCAACAGCTTACATTCATACTACGTACTCTATAATAATAAAAAACTGCAAAATACCGATTTAGCTCCGTACTATACGGCAGCTCCTTCTGGTTGTGACGTAAAATTATGTCGCGTCTCATTGGCCACATACCTCTCCACCAGGCAAAAATCTGGCTTGTCAGATTCCTCATTTCACTCTTTGTAGTGTAGTAGAACGTCGAATTCCGCGCTGTGACGTCACCAGCCTCCAGTTTTCACGTCTCGTGAGAGGACGGCTTTACTGTAGCATGGGCTTGTACTTCGATGCAGGAAGTTAATAGTACAGCTAGAGTGAAGTCTGATGATGAAATGACGATCGTGTGACTTTACTTGCGCTTTTTCACATTGTAGTCTTTTGAAATCATTGATCCTTTTCATGTAGAGCTGATATTACATAAATACGAAAACATCAAGAGCTTGGCAATATTTTGTTGTTTTCGGTATGTTTTTGGTTCCATTATATCGAAATTTTGTTTGTCGCATGACCAAAGAGCCCTCCTTAGGTTATCATTCAAATGTCTCTGGTGGTAACACGCGCAGTTTTTCATGCAAATGGCTCATACCATTGCGTTTGGAATGAAGGATTTATACTCTGCATCACATTTTCGAACGGCTCTGAGCATTCGAAGCCACGCTCTTCCCTTTTCAGTGTACGCCTGTTGGAGTTTTCTCCGTTCTCCTGCTCTACGCTCGACACAAACGACACAAGTGCTCCACGGGATGCATAACCATCAGGCAGTTCTTCTCGTCGTACAGCCCTGTTACGGAAACAAATCCAACAGTTTTTCCTTTCTGAATGAATTCTGTTTTCCCTTTCGTTTCGTGACCGAGGATTCAAGAAGGGGCTATTATTAACCGAAAAAGTAACTTGCAATTAACTGAACAATTTTTCATTACGCAGAAAAGATTAGTGTTGGTCCCCTTTTGTGCTTCTGATAACGGATCACAGACTTTGGCCAAATTTCGAACGACTGCAGTAGATGTCAATACGTAACAAATGCTGTTCTAATAAGCTGCGCTTCACCCGTGTTTCCGAAAACTCGAAACTCAAATTTTATTGAGTCTGTTGGGTACCATACGGAAGCCCCAGTCTCCGAGCAACAATGACAGTACTATAGCCGGTCGGCCTGTGTGGCCGAGCGGTTCTAGGCTCTTCAGTCTGGAACCGCACGACCGCTACGGTCGTAGGTTCGAATCCTGCCGCGGGTATGGATGTGTGTGATGTCCTTAGGTAAGTTAGGTTTAAGTAGTTCTAAGTTCTAGGGGACTGATGACCTCAGATGTTAAATCCCATAGTGCTCAGAGCCATTTTGAACTATAGCCGAAGACGCAAGGATACGAGCTTGCACAATTGCTTACAGTACAGTAGTCTGTAACAAAAAAGTGTAACTATTTTATACTACTTTGTGTTTTACTATGTTGTTATCGACGACTACGTTTGGATTCTGGGACAAGCAACACCAACGCACATTCAAACATGTAGGAAAATGTAATGCCTTTATACTTGCTGCAACTTTTTCTGCGCATTTCAGCAACATAAACTGTTGATAGAACATGCCAGAAAGCACCTTGTTGGGTCTAACGCCGTCAGCAACATTCTAAAGCCGTCAGACAAATGTAAGAGTGGCGCTCAATAAGTATTGCAACACATTTTTTCCGAGAACAGATTGGATTTATTCAGGATTCCAATACATCGTGATATTCCCCAGTCTTTTCGCTACAAAGCTCCGCTTTTCAACACAATCTCCGTTCAATGTGACGGCCTTGCGCCACCTTACTGGAAGAGCCTGTGTGGTACCACTCTACGTCGGAGTCAACGTCTTGGCTGCATCTCCCATGGAGTGCATCTTTCACTGGACCAGACTGATGGAATTCGGAAGGTGCGAGATCCGGACTATGGGGTGGATGTGGAAAACAGTCCAATGATGTATTGTGAGCTCCTCTCTGGAGCACAGACTTGTATGAGGCCTTACGCTGTCATGGAGGAGGAGAAGTTCGCTTGTATTTTTGTGGCGAAGAACACGCTGAAGTCATCTCTTACGAGTTTCCTGAGGGTAGCACAATACACTCCAGAGTTGGTCACTGTACCATGAGGGAGGACATACAACAGAATAACTTCCTTCAGATGACCGTCCCCATGGCTTTACCAGCTGAGGGTGCGTCTGTGTACTTTTTCTTCGGAGGAGAGATAGTGTGCCACTACTCTGTGGATTGCTGTGTTGTTTCCGGTTCGAAGCGATGAACCCGTGTTTCATAGTCTGTAACGATGTTCGACAAAAAATCATCACGATCAGTTTCGTAGCGCGTAAGCAATTCCGCACGAATGCTCCTTCGGTGCTCTTTATGGTCTCCTGTTAGAAGGCAAGGAACACAGCGGGCACAAACCTTCGAGTACCCAACTGGTGGATGAGTGTGTCATCACTACCAACAGACGTGTCCAGTTGAGCAGCGAGGCGCTTGACTGATCCGTCTATCACCTCGAGTGAGAGTGTCCGCACGTTCCAGCGTTGCACGAGTCACATCTTTGTGTGGCCGGCCGGCAAGCGGGAGATCGCACAGCTTTCCGTGACGCTGTTGCAATGACACACACCTCGCCGAACAATTCAACGTCTCCGTAGACATTCCACAAGTATCTATGAATATATGTGATGTCCTGGATTTCCTCCAAAATAAACTCAATGACATCCCTCTGCTTGGAACCCACCTCCGTTACAGACGCCATTTTGAAGGCTACGTATAGCGTCGCCACCTATCGGAGCTTCATGAAACTATTGGGGCCGAATCGGAATAATTCCACGATGTCCCACAACAAAAAAAAATGGCTCTGAGCACTATGGGACTTAACTTCTGAGGTCATCAGTCCCCTAGAACTTACAACTACTTAAACCTAACTAACCTAAGGACAGCACACACATCCATGCCCGAGGCAGGATTCGAACCTGCGACCGTAGCGGTCACGCCGTTTTAGACTGTAGCGCCTAGAACCGCTCGGACACTCCGGCCGGCGTTCCACAACAAATTCCGCATTTTATCAACAGAAATTGGCTTTGTTAATGGATGGTGCAACCATTTTGTACTCTCTGAAACCTTTGTCTTTTGCTTCGATTCTCATCATATTATTACAAGAAACTAGAAGATAGAAACTTTTTGAGACCCAAAAGTCAGCAAAGATGAAAGTGAAAATTGGCGTGTGATCCACGCTGGGCCTAGATTTTATTTTTATTATGCTGATTTTTTGTTATTTATGCGGTAATATTTTACAAAAATAAACTTATCGTAGTAATTACCACAGTAAATAAAAAGCAATGCCAGCTCTTTTGTAACAATGTGTAATAATTAATAGCTCTCATCATCTCTAGAACTGCAAAGGAGTTCGCTTGCTTATTTGCATTCTGTTTCCGAATCTGCTGCAAAAATATAATTATAAATATTGTTGCACAGCTAACCTTTATACATACACATGCACACACAAACAGAACATTGCTGTGCGGGTGCACATCAACACGTATTAATAAATACCGGTAAATAATCGCAACCGAAAGCAGACACCAGAGTTTGCAAAACAAATTTAAAATGAACCTTAATCATCTTATGTTTCAAGCACTGTAGCAAGAGAGTCTGTATGATTTTTGGAAAAAGTGGGGCACTTTCCGTAAAGCTTCGAATGGTAACCTTCAACCTTGTTCGGACTCGACAGAAACTCGACAACAGTATGGCCAATTACTTCTTTCTCCTTCTGAGATGCCAGGTAATTTTACAATTTCTCAACTTGTCGGCAAAAACACTCAGATGTCCTTTCCCGCTTTTGCAGAAAACGCAGATCATTTTGGAGCACTTTCGACTACACGGAAACGACACTGCTGCTTCGACTAAAGCCAAAGCTGTTATGAAAGGAAGGACTGTTCTCCAAATACGGGTACAGTTGCTGTAAAGAAGCGAGAACACAGAAACTCACATGAAAATACGAACGAACAGGAGATCTATTATGCTCTTATATTCTTCCGTCGAAACAAGTCTACATACAGGGTGATTATAATTAAACTTTCAAAACTCTGTAGAAATAACATCACTGGTCAGAATCATGTCAAAGTGGAACGGAATATTATCGGAGAAGAGGGGAAACGTATGGCACTAGAAAAAATATAGTGTGAAAACTAATTAATAGATGGCGCTGTATGTGTCAGAGTACGTAAATGAAAACAACTGTCATGCGTACGACCCACTGAAGTTGGTATAAACACGCCGGGTACACGGCTTTTCCTCCTTTCGCGTCTGCGACGTTCGCCATGACTGTCTCAATGCAGGATTGCGCTCTGCCTGTAAAACTATATTACAAGAACGATGACTGTGACACGTCGCTCTACAGAAGTTCCGGACACTTAAAGGTTTGCAAAAAGTGGTAGTCCGATGACTGCCGTGGGTCTGAAGAAATGATTCGGAAATTCGAAAAGACGGATTCTTTTGGTGTGCAGCCTGGTAAGGAGAAGAAATGAATTGGTTCGATGTCAGTGAAAGCAGTGGCCACAGCAACGCAGGAGACGAGTGGTGGTGAGCAAATGTGTAGTGCACGGAGAATTGTTCGAACATTGGACGTATCTGTGAGCACGGTGCGTAAAATCTACAAAACATCCTTCTTTGCTATCCATTCAAAATTACCCACGTGCACGAGTTGCTTCCTGTTGACCTGCCAGAAAGAGAGAACTTTGCTATAGAATTTCTTGCTCGCATGGACGTGGACAATGGCTAGCTGTGGAAGATTTTGTGGACAGACGAAGCCCACTTCCATCTGACAAGATATGTCAATACACAAAATTGTCGAATATGGGTACGGAAAATTCACACGCAAATCAACCAGTACTTCATCCTGAAAAGGTCACTGTGTGGTGCAGGTTTACGGCATCATTTATCGTAGGGCCATATTTTTTCGAAGAGACAGGTGCTTCCAGTCCTGTTGCCTATACCGTCACTGGTAAGCGCTGTGATTGTTTTTTACGCAACCCCCTCTCCAACAGCGCGTATGGGATCATTATTATGCAAGATGGGGCACCTCCGCACATTGAAGATTCAGTTAAGCAGCGGAAATGCTAGAATTATCAGCCGACATTTCCCTGCAGCCTGGTCGTCCCGACTACCTGATCTTAATAAGTGTGGCTTCTGGCTGTGGGGCTATCTGAAAGATGTTGTGTTCAGTGTTCCGATTGCAAACTTAACTGCACTGAAGGCACGCATTGCGCAACACATTCTGAACGTGACCCCGAAAACACTTCGATTAGTTGTGGGACATGCTGTCTCTCGATTTCAACTTGGAGAAAACGGTGACAGTATATTGAACATGATTTGCCCCAGTCACTCGGAAATTAATAATCCGATTTGATTTTGATTGATGCTTTTTATGCGGTATTCGGCCTCAGAACAATCGAAAACCGATGTGATTGATGCTTTTTATGCGGTTCACGGTCTCAGGACTGTTAAAAACCGATGTGATTGACGCTTTTCATGCGGTTTTTGGCCTCAGGGCAATTAAAAACCGATCACCATCATTTTGAAACCTGTATACAGGCAGGCCTGCAGCAGCATACTACGCCGCTCTTTGGCCGCAGAGAAACACAAAGATACAATGAAGACAATTAGAGAAAAAAGACGGTGGACATATAAACGGAGACAAACACTTTTTAAAATACAAGGTGCCGTTCACGGGCGTAGAGTCCAAGATAAAATTGTTCAGACACTTGGACACAGACAGAAACGAAAATCGTCACACGTGAACGTAAGTGCACAAAACAAATAACACTGAACCACTTAAGCACAAAACGACGGCACATACAGAACACGAGGCGTTGATCTCCGGCGCGCGAATGTTCATTAACCGTGTACGAGTCAGGGGACCTGCCAAGAGAGGAGGAGGGAGGGGTGGGAGAAGGAGAGGGGAGAGCAGATGCCACGGGCAGGGGAGACAGGGGGAAGGGAGGAAGGGGGAGGGGAAGCCCGGGGAAGAGGGGTGGAGGGAGGGGACGGGGGAGAAGGAAAAAGAAGGGAGGGAGGGTGCCTAGAGGAAAGGACACAGAAATTGGGGGGGGGGATCAAAGTTGATAGGAGGGGTAGATGGAGGGAAGGAGGACATCATCAGGGAGGGGGAGCGGCGGAAGCCACCTTGGGAGAGGGTAAGGAGGGTGGAGAGATGGAGACCGGGTGGGACATGGGAATACAGGCGTGGCAGGGGGCAGGGCTGGGAGAGGATGGGCGAGACAAGCGGGTGAGGAGGATCGAGTTTGTGGGAGGTGTACGGGATCCGTATCCTTTCAAGGAAAAGGAGGAGGTGGGGGAAGGGGATGAGATCGTACAGGATCCGCGTGGGGGAGGGGAGACAGATGCGATAGGCGAGGCGGAGAGCATGGCGTTCCACCAAGGATTTGGAAGGATTTATAAAAGGTAGGGGGGGGGGCGGAGATCCAGGTCGGATGGGCGTAACAAAGGATAGGGCGGATGAGGGATTTATAGGTGTGGAGGATGGTGGAGGGGTCCAGACCCCACGTACGGCCGGAAAGGAGCTTGAGGAGACGGAGTCGGGAGCGTGCCTTGGCTTGAATTGGCCGGTGATGGGGGGTCCAGGAGAGGCGACGGTCGAGGGTGACGCCAAGGTACTTAAGGGTGGGAGTGAGGGCGACAGGACGGCCACAGATGGTGAGACAGAAATCAAGGAGGCGGAAGGAAGGGGTGGTTTTGCCTACAATGATCGCCTGGGTTTTGGAGGGATTTAAAAACCGATGTGATTGATGCTTTTTATGCGGTTTTTGGCCTCAGGATGGTTAAAAACCGATTTTTCCCATTCGATGTGATAACACCTTGCCGTCGTGGATGGGCTTACGTAACTAACAGTATCACACCTGTACACCCATGCACGCTGAGTAGTACAGTTTGTTTAAAGTCAGACGTACACCTTAAGCTTTGTTGTACAATTCTTTTGTCATTTGTAGTCGACTACTATTAAATTATCATGCTTACAGCGCCATCTATTGCTACATTTTCCAACTATTTATTTTTCGTCTGCCACACGTTACCCCCTTCTCTGATAATATTCCGTTGCAATTTGATGTCATTCTGACCAGTGGTGTTATTTCTACAGCGGTTTGAAACTTTAACTTTGATTATAATCACCCTGTACTTGGTTCGGAATTCAAATAATATTCATTGTAACTAAAGTTATTCATAATATCCTTTTGGTTTTTATCATAGATATTATTAACTATCGAGCAAAAATGTACTGTATAAATAAACAAACTCAGAATAAAATATAGTAAAACTCCGAACACACCACAGTAAATCTCAGAAGCGACGTGCATCGAGCGCGCATTTTCACTTTCGGCGTTACTGTCTGTTCGGATCACAAAAAATTTCTATTTTTTAATTTTTCATGATACTATGAAAAGAAACGAAGCAAAGACGAATGTTTCAGAGAGTAAAATGCTTGCACCACATACATTTTCCGACGGCTTTGGCACGTCGCTGAAAGCGTTAAACCGAACTAGGTTCTTGCTGATTTTTTCTATTAATAATTTATATTGCTAGTAACGCATAAAATGATTTTACTCAGTATAAGATATTTTACAGACATCACATTTTACAACATGTTTGAAAGCGCAAGAGCGTTGCATGATCCACAATCCAAACTTTATGACAATGGCCATGTTCTTCGTTAGTCATCACAGTTCCGGTATTGGTACCTTTGTTCAAATACGCATAATTTACATGAAAAGTCATGTCAGAAAGATCTTTCTTTATAAGTGTTAATGAGGTGTGTTTTCCGCTATCATTCTTACAAATCAAACATATTAAAACACCAAGTAGCGTAAAAGAGTTGTAATTTTTTGTCACGGGCTCCCATTCTATCATAAGTATTGTAGTTTGTTATTTTATTTTATTCTTTACTAATCTTCCACGAAATGTATCGGTACAAGGAATCCTTGATACCCCGGTAAGGGGGGGGGGGAGGGGGGAACCAAACTGCGAGGTCACCAGTGCCAGTCTCATGAAGATTGCGTCACTCTTCAATCCCTACTACAGCTGACAGTTCCGGTATTGGTACCTTTGTTCAAATACGCATAATTTACATGAAAAGTCATGTCAGAAAGATCTTTCTTTATAAGTGTTAATGAGGTGTGTTTTCCGCTATCATTCTTACAAATCAAATGACCGTGTCAAAAAGTGATATCCATAAAACTGTGCTTGGTGCAAATCTGTGCTTCATGCTTTTACGATACATCCCATCACAGATGCTGTCGGCCTATCGTTAATGACGAAGAATTATTAGCATATAATTCATCGTGAGGTTCAAGCTCATTTGCTCGTGTTTGCTGACAAATAAATTTATTTTTGGATTGGATCTACCCTGGGCTAACAAAATTTTGTCTCCTTTTACCCAGACATGTTTCGCTAAAATTACTGCATTAGCAGTGATTTTTAAAAAAATTTTATTTATATTAAACAAGAAAAATGTTCTTTACTATCCGCATAGTTATATTAAGGATTTTAAGAGAGTATTCACAAATTTGAGAGACAAGATTTTTTCTATATACCTTCTTATCACATGCTGTGGTTTTTGTAGTTTTCTACCTTTTGCATTGCATTTGTTTTTCTTTCACTGCCTGTCATCTGTAAGCATAGAGAACTTAAGGTAGAAAATTATTTGCCTCTAAAATTTACGACTGGGCAAGTTATGGACAACATTACTTTGTTTTACGAGTATTGTCCAGAAAGTAATGCACAGCATTTTTTTTCTTCTACAATTCCGCATTGAAAATAATGAAAATTACACACACGAAACGATGGTGTTTTATCTACACACACTATTTTTCCACGTAATCTCCATCCCGTTCTATGGCCTTCCTGCAGCGCGAAACAACGGCGTGTCTGCGCTGTCGGTACTAATGCTCGTCCTGGTGGTGCAGCCAGTGCTTGACTGTGTGAACTTCCTTTGCTAATTGACAGATGCACCGCCAACTGCCGAGTCGTGACGCGTCTGTCCTCACGAATGAAAACATCAGCTCGCTGCAGCATGTCAGGTGTGACAGCCGTGGATGGTATCCCAGACCGCTGCAAATCGTGGAGCTCTGCCGAACCGCCTTCTGAAGACCTCACCCTCCGAGCCCAACGAATAACTGTACTTCGGTCGACAGCAGACGCTCCATAGACTTTGCACGAGCCTTTGTGAATATTCCCCACAGTTTCTTTCCCTGCAGTGAGAAATTCAATGACAGCACGTTGCTTGTAACGTACACCACGTGCAGATGCCAATTTGAAACTGTCCTGCAGCTACGCTATGTGTCTGAAGTGACGGAATCTTGGCGCGCTCACTCAGGAGATACCAAATAACACATACGTAACGTTTCGCGTTCGTAGCATTGTTTTCGGGTGAAAAAAAAACGCGCTGCAGTACTTTC
This sequence comes from Schistocerca cancellata, assembly GCF_023864275.1. NCBI lineage: Eukaryota > Metazoa > Arthropoda > Insecta > Orthoptera > Acrididae > Schistocerca > Schistocerca cancellata. The sequence continues at coordinate 388,409,983 of NC_064627.1, read as the reverse complement.
TGGGCAACCCTCGTACGTGGAAGATCCTCACTGTGAAAAATTGCACTTTTTAAAGTTTCACTGTCGCCCCGAAAACAAGATGGCGGACATTTGAACAGTTGAATGCGTTCTGAGTGCGAGTTTTGAATCTTCGAGATGTTCATTTGACAATGTGTGTGTGTGTGTGTGTGTGTGTGTGTGTGTGTGTGTGGGTGAGTGGGTGGGTGTGTATTTAAGTTTTTATGATTAAATATCGCGTGACAGTTCTTTGAGGACAAGAAACAGAGCTCAGTTGCAGAGAGTTGTGTATAATGACTTCACTGCGATAACTTTGTAATAATAGTCCCATGGTAGTTCATTTCATCACGATTTCTTATACCACCTCGATTATACACACATCAAAAAAAGTTTTGCGTCACCTCCGTTCCGAGAGTTCCGGAACCTGTACAGAAAACTGGAACAGAGATCAATATATACATCATTTCCGCCTTTTATATTGCTCTTGAAAACCACACACTGCATGTTGTACCACCATACAGCGAGACCATCAGAGGTGGTGGTCCGGACTGCTGTACACACCGGTACCTCTGATACCCAGTAGCACGTCCTCTTGCATTGATGCATGCCTGCATTCGTGGTGGCATACTATCCACAAGTTCATCAAGGCACTGTCGGTCCAGATTGTCCCACTCTTCAACGGCGATTAGACGTAGATCCCTCAGAGTGGTTGGTGGGTCACGTCGTCCATAAACAGCCCTTTTCAATCTATCCCACGCATGTTCGATAGAGTTCATATCTGGAGAACATGATGGCCACTCTATTCGAGAGATGTCGTTATCCTGACGGGAGTCATTCACAGCATGTGCACGATGGGGGCGCGAATTGTCGTCCATGAAGACGAATGTCTAGCCAATATGCTGCCGATATGGTTGCACCATCTGTCGGAGAGGAGCATTCACGTATCGTACAGCCGTTACGGCGCCTTCCATGACCGCCAGCGGTGTACATCGACCCCTCGTAATGCCACCCCAAAACATCAGGGAAGCTCCACCTTGCTGCATTCTCTGGACAGTGTGCCTAAGGCGTTCAGCCTGACCGGGTACCTGCAAACACGTCTCTGACGATTGTCTGGTTGAAGGCTTATGCGACACTCATCGCTGAAGAGAACGTGCTGCCAATCTCCTGAACGGTCCATTCGGCATGTTGTTGGGCCCATCTGTTCCGCGCTGCATGGTGTCGTGGTTGCAAAGATGGACCTCCCCATGGACGTTGGGAGCCATCATGCAGCCTACTGCGCACAGTTTGAGTCGTAACACGACGTCCTGTGGCTGCACGAAAAGCATTATGCAACGTGGTGGCGTTGCTGTCAGTGTTCCTCCGAGCCATAATCCGTATGTAGCGGTCATCCACTGCAGTACTAGCGCTTGGGCGGCCTGAGCGAGGCATGTCATCGACAGTTCCCGTCTTTGTGTCTCTTCCATGCCCGAACCACATCGCTTTGGTTCACTACGAGACGCCTGGTCACTTCCCTTGTTGAGAGCCCTTCCTGGCACAAAGTAACAATGCGGACGCGATCGAACCGCGGTATTGGCCGTCTAGGCATGGTTGAATGACAGACAACACGAGCCGTGCATCTCCTTCCTGGTGGAATGACTGGAACTGATCGGCTGTCGGACCCCCTCCGTGTGATAGGCGCTGCTCATGCATGGTTCTTTACTTCTTTGGGCCGGTTTAGTGACATCTCTGAACAGTCAAAGGGACTGTGTCTGTGATACTATATCCTCTGTCAACAGTTATCTTCAGGAGTTCTGGGAACCGCGGTGATTCAAGACTTTTTTTTTGGTGTGTGTACTTTGCCACGAGCGTACCACTATGATTATCATCACTGTTTTTTCCCCTCCTATGAAACCATGATTCTTTGTAGCGATACAAATGTACAATAGGAAAATCGAAATAAAAATGAGGATACTAGAACGGCTCTGCTGGACGGCTTTCGCTCTGGTATGGTATTCAACAGGTTCGTAAAACTTTGAACCTCGATTTCTCGAAAGCGCTTGAGATGCGTATTGTACTATAGCGACATTTTTTATCGTAAGTACATACCACAGTCGTCCCAAATATGAGCGAAATCAGTGACGTTTTGGATAGTCGCTTCTATTGAGAAGCGCTACAGTAGTGCGGTGTGGGGGAGGCCGCGAGTACCATCCGGTCGTGTGCCTGACGATATTCCTTATCCTGCGGATGTCGCTTATCCGATAGTTTCCTGTTTCGGAATTGTGAGCGCGCCTCTGCGGGTCCTGATGCCTGGTGTCTGCTTTTACTGGTGGACGTCTGCATGGATGCGGATATCCGCAGTAATATTTTCTACGCACAAAAAAATTGTCCGCCGATGAAGATATCTAGGGGTGTATCCGCGGACATTTGTAACACAGGGTGATCCCGTTATCATGTTACAACCTTTCAGGGTTGATGGAGATGGATATAGGTCTCAACTTGAGGTAAGGGATCCTGGTCGGAAAACGACCCTGCCGAAAGTTATAAGGGAAGATCGTTCTGACACTTCTTGCAATGGAATACTTGTACCGGTACTGTTGTTGCTAAGATTGCAGTGTACACAACTTTTAGAGGCGGTAGTGTGGACAAAAACAGAAAAAAGTCGAATAAGCGTCTACACTAAAATGCATACCTTAAGAGCTTGAGCACTTTTCATCTTCGCTACGGTGACCTACATGTCTTTCACTGAACAAGTGAAAACGCACTGAAGCGTCAAAGAAACTGATGTAGGCATGCGAAATCAAATCAATATCTAAACAGGCAGAATACGGAGCTGCGGTCGGTTACGCCTATATGAGACAGCAAGTGTCTGGGGCAGTTGTTAGATCGGTTACTGCTGCTACAGTGTATCTTCCCGTACGACCATTTCACGAGTGTACCATGAATATCAGGAATCCTTTAAAACATCAAATCTCCGACATCGCTGGGCCGAAAAAAGATCCTGCAAGGACGGGACCAACGACGACTAAAGAGAATCCTTCAACGTAACATAAGTGCAACGCTTCCGCAAATTGCTGCAGATTTCAATGCTGGGCCATCAACAAGTGTCAGCGTGCGAACTATTTAACGAAACATCATCGACGTGGCATTTGGAGTCGAAGGCTCACTCGTGTACCCTTGATGACTGCACGACACAAAGTTTACGCCTCTCCTGCGTCCGTCAGCACCGACATTGGACTGTTGAAGACTGGAAACATGTTGCCTGGTGGGACGATTCTCGTTTCAAATTGTATCGAAAGGATGGATGTGTACGGATATGGAGACAATATCATGATTCCAGGGGTCTTGCAGGTCAGCAGGGGACTGTTAAGCTGGTGGAGGGTCTGTAATAGTGTGGGGCGTGTGCAGTTGGAGTGATATGCGACCCCTGATACGTCTAGATACGACTCTGACAGGTGACACGTACGTAAGCATCCCGTCTGATCACCTGCATCCAGTCATGTTCATTGTGCATTCCGACGGACTTTGGCAATTCCATGAGGACAATACGACACTACAAACGACCAGAATTGCTACAGAGTGGCTCCAGGAACACTCTTCTGAATTTAAACTCTTCCCCTGGCCACCAAACTCCCCAGAAATAACCGTTATTGAACATATCTGGAATGCATTGCAACGTACTTATAAGAAGAGATCTCCATACCCTCGTGCTCTTCCGGATTTATGGATAGCCCTGCAGGATTGGTTTTGTCAGTTCCCTTGAGCCTTACTTCAGATATTATTCAAGTCCATGCTACGTCGTGTTGTGCACTTCTGGGTGTTGGTGAGGCCCTACACGATATTAGGCAGGTGTACCAGTTTCTTTTACTCTTCAGTGTAGCTCTTAAGGTATGTACTTGAAAGATCATGTTTACTGGACTTTTTTCTTGTTTTGGTCCATACTGCACTTCTGAAATTTGGCTACACTACAGTCTTAGCCACAACAGGACCGGTAACTGTATTTGATTGTAACAGACATCATAAAGCGATTTTCGCTTATAACTTTCGGAACGGTCGTTTTCCGGCCAAGGTCCTTTCCCTCAAATTGACACATTTTATCCTTGCCCGTCATCCCTGAAGGTTTGTATCATCGTCACGGCATTACCCTCTAATAATTACTTCGTGGTTAAAACTTACAGGACAGTGTCAGTATTATGATTTTGATCTGTTGACGCATTACAAGAGATCGATAACAATAATTATTATTTTTGAAGTCATTGTTATTAACCACTCGGGATGGAATGCCGCTTCATTGGCTTGAATGTACTGTATCTTGGAGACGTTACACGAATCGTTTTCATCTGCATGGGCTATAGATGTCAAGACATGGCAAACTCCCTCATTTTTCCCACAATTACACGTACATGTTGCTTTCGTTCTACCAGAATCTGCCTTACGTCCGACTCAGTCCTGCTTATTTTACAGCAACAGTGGTCACTTGCGTAATTTTCAAAAGCTGCAAAAAGTAAGATGAAGGTTGTTGTAGTACAGTCCATCCACTGGTATGACTTCAGTTTATTTTTCGCGTAGAACATAAATAATTTTCGGAATAAAATCAGAGAAGTGATCAAATACATAAGTACTTGTCTTTCTTAAAAATATTTACTGGTACACAATCCAGTCTCTATCACATTGGGAAGTTATCACCTGAACACGATTTAAAATCATAGTGAATTAAAGTACATTTGATAAACAAACAATACGGGTAACTTTTGAGTAAAGTAATTTTGGATGTTAGGCCGTGTCACTATGACACATTAAAGCAACTATACTGCCGACCTTTCGATCGACTCGCTGCGATCCTCTCCAGGGCTGTTACCTACGGAAGAGGACTGAGGCAAGTCGGTTGAAGCGTCGGCAATATAGTTGCTTCAGTGTTTTATAGTGACGCTGCCTAATACCTAGAATTATTTTATTCAAAATGACACCGGCCGTGGAAACCTACAGACATAAAAGGCTAACAGTATGCAAGATGTCACGACAACATGTAAAACGACTTTATTTACCTTCGCAATATTTTGCAAAAACTTTTATAAACTCAATTTGCAACTTAAGGAAAGTATCAAAAATTTACTGGGCAGTATGGTCACGTCGGCCTTTACGTTTCTATCCCACAGAACGTCAGTTACAAGGTTCGACTTGAGTAGGTTCAGAAAACTCAGCCCAGAGGCTAGTCTTACGTCAGGGGTTCCACGTACCGAACGGTTTATAGTGATTTACAATTTTTTCACATGTGCGGATTCGGATGTAGATGTGGAAGCGGTTACGAGAGATACGGATGATAACGTTTTTCTTAGATGCAGAGATCGCTTTCTGTTGCAGATAGTAACACTGGAAGAATGTAGTGCCTGATAATATAACTGAACAACTCTCGAATCATTTCCGTGTTGCTATCATCCTGCATATCTGAGAGAGATCTTGATTCTCTCAGTTGCCTACCTACATATCGAAGAAATTTCTTCCTATCGTCTCCCATGATCAGCAGAAAATATGCTCATACCATTCCCTTAGCCCTTCTACTTCTGGATGTGCATGCTGCTCACGGTCGGAAAGTAAATTACACATGCCGTCCCACGTTAAGACCATTGCGCACCATGAGTGACGTATTATCAGAAGGGGCACAAGTTCCAACTGTCCTGCGGACATAGTGTGCGAGAACTGGTAAACGTAGACCAAAGTTGAAACGTGCAGGACAGAACGGTACTTGTAAGGAAAACGCCTAAACTGCACGTAGTTTCACTGTCAAACTATGGAGGTATAGCGTCAAAATGCAACAGCACGTCCAGCAGTACCAACAGTATGGCTGAGGCTGCATAGCCGTGTGGGTGATGCTGATCTGAAAGGAAGAAGCCCCTCGACATTGACATCGACCGCAGACGACAATGTCCAGGCAGTCGAGGTCGGTTGGTTCGTTGATTTGAGGGAGCGGACCAAACATCTCGGACATCGGTCTCAGCGGGTTTGAGAAGGATGGGGAAGGAAGTCAGCCGTGCCCTTCGAAAGGAACCACCGCGGCATTTACCTGAAGTGATTTAGGGAAATCACGGAAAACATAAATCAGGATGGCCGTACGCGGGCGAATTCGAACGCGAGTCCAGTGTGCTAACCACTGCGCCACCTCGTCGGTGGCAGTCGAAGAAGAACATCTGGGAGGACAGAAATTTTCCAACTACGAGGACGTTTACACAGCGGTTCTCGAATGGCTCCGTGACCAAGGAGCGGAACTGAGCGATTGGTAGGATGTTCCGACCGTTGTTTACAGAGACCGAGTGACTATAATGAAAAATAGTGTCACGTCTCTGTGCCATTTTGAAGTGTAGTGCGGCTTTCAATGAAAGGTTTATTTGGACAGTCATAAGAATGTGTAACTTACTTTGTATAAAAGGCTGGTTCACATTTCTGTGATCACAGAAAAGTCGTCGTTTAATACGAATGTCATACTCAGGACCGTGCCGAGGACAAACAAACTCCCTAATCCGATCTTTTGCTCGTCTCTAACGACGGGACGTTAAACAACTAATCTCCTCCTCCCGAGATCATCCAGGGAATGCCTTCCGGCCTGGACTCTTCCGCTGACTGTTGCAGGCCGCTCGCTTTCAGACAATTCACGCCGTACGCTTCAACGGCCATCTGCACGATGGAGCATAAAACGTGATTCATTCGAAATGGCGATCTGTCGCTACTCAGTGAACGCCCAGTTGCGGCACTAGTGTACAAATTTCAGCGTTCGCCTCCATCGAACAGCAGTCAGCAGGAATGCTTGAACCAGACGCCTGCTGCAGAGGCCCATATGCAGCAAAATCGGTCAACGCGAGTAGATTTTGTTGTTTGCCGCCGGGCGGTCAGTTGCTCAATATTTGCAGGTCTGTTCGATCGCACATATCTCCGCAGTCATTGATCACCCCTGCTGTCTTTGGCCCACGGTGAACCACAGGTGCCTCGTCATCGTTTTTGGATAGCGCCACTTTCCCATGCACGATATATTTTAGCCACGGCGGTACGCGAACTATTTACAAACTTAGACGTTTCGGAAATTCTTCTGCCTCTGTCCCGAAAGCCACTTATCATGTCCTTTTGGACGTAAGATAATCACTCCGTTTCCGCATTACGACAGCGACTGCAATGTCCCACCGGCACACTTTATATACACTCCCGTGCTAGTGCTGCCACCTGCCTTCCGTGAGTGGTTCCTGCACATTGACGCCGAACATAGGCGGTTAGGCGGTGGTCACATTACTGTGACTTGACTGTGCTAAGGGACAACCAACTAGAAGAGTTTGGCAATATTAAATTCTTGGGATATAACTCGTAATAAATTTCTCTTGGGAGTAACGTGACACAGAACTTCTCAAGCACCTAAACAAGAATTATGTGCAATGAAGGTGTTATCTGGCATGGATGATGTAAAACTAAAAAGCTGGCCGGGTTTGCTTACTTTCATTCAACAGTGCCATACGGGATCATTTTTGGGAGTAGCTCATCAAGGCAAGCTAAAGCGCTCTGAATTCACAAACGTGTAATGGTACCTGTTTGTGGTGTTCACTCAATAACGCCCTGGTAATTTGTCATAAATGACATGCACTGAAGAGCCAAAGAGGCTGGTACACCTGCCTAATATCGTATAGGGCCCCCGCGAGCACCCAGAAGTGCCGAAACACGACGTGGCATGGACTCGATTAATGTTTGAAGTAGTGCTTGAGGGAAGTGACACCAGGAATCCTGCAAAGCTGTCCATAAATCCGTAAGAGTACCGATGGGTGGATATCTCTTCTGAACACCACATTCCAAGGCATCTCAGATTTGCTCAATAATGTTCATGTATGGGGTGACTGGTGGCCAGCGGAAGTATTTAAACTCAGAAGAGTATTCCTGGGGCCACTCTATAGCAATTCTGGACGTGTGGGATTTCGCATTGTCCTGCTGGTAATTCCCAAGTACGTCGGAATGCGCAATGGACAGGAACGGATGCAAGTGATCAGACAGGATGCTTACGTACGTGTAACCTGTGAGAGTCGTATCTAGACGTATCACAGGTCCCACACCACTCCATCTGCACAAGCTCCACCAGTTGCACCAGCTTGAACAGTCCTCTGCTGACACGCAGTGTCTATGGATTCCTGAAGCTGTCTCCATACCTGTACACGTTCATCCGCGCGATACAATTTGAAACGAGACTCGTCCGACAAGGAAACATGTTTCCGGTTATCAACAGTCCTTGATATTGATGAGCCCAGGCGAGACGTAAAGCTTTGTGCCGTCCAGTCATCAAGCGTACACGAATACGAGTATCGATGATGGTCAGTTGAATGGTTCGCACGCTGACGCGTGATGATGGCCCTGCTTTGAAATCTGCAGCAATTTGCGGAAGGGTTGCACTTCTGTCACGTTGAACGATTCTCTTGAGTCATCATTGGTCCTTCCTTGCCGGATCCTCTTCCCGCCGCAGTGATGCTGGAGATTTGATGTTTTACCGGATTCCTGATATTTACGGTAGACTCGTAAAATGGTCGTGCGGGAAAATCTTCACTTCATCGCTACCTCGGTGATGTTGTGTCCCATCTTTCGTGCGCCGACTATAACATCACGTTCATGTTCACTTAAATCTTGATAAACTGCCCTTGTAGCAACAGTAACCGATCTAAGAACTGGGGCAGACACTTGTGTTATATACTCGTTGCCGGCCGCAGCGCCGTATTCTGCCTGTTTATGACAAATCTCTGTATTTGGATACGCATGCCTATACCAGTTTCATTGGCGCTTCAATGTATATCTTATGGACACAGCCTTTTAGCACTACACTGCGGAGGCCCGTAAACGTACACAGCATCACCTTGGCCTATGATGGTTGCGTCTTTGTCTGTTTCGGCGTTGGTGGGCGTTATCACTGCTTGCTTTAGTCCTTTCTTGGGAAGTAGCGGACCCCGGCGGCGGTGAGCCTGTCAAATACAAAATGTCGTGTAGGGTGCTGAAAATTGATCCGCGATTGATTTGGACTTTTTCCTCTATGTCTTCGATTGCGTCGTCCAACCTTCGTGCACGAGTGGCACTTTTCTCGTGATTCACGATTGTTCACGGGGAGGTGATCGGCTACTTCATTCTCCATTTTTCAGACAGGCTGGACCACGTTGGAAGGGGTTGCACCACCGAACCATTCTGTAGCAAAGTACTACATCGTTGCTGTCCACTTCTACCAACAGTATACAGGAAGTTAAAAAAGTAACGCAGATTTTGGGAGTTTGTAGTACGGAGCAATACAAGACATCAAAGTCCAGTAAACATGGGATCTAAAATGCATACCTAAGAGCTATGAGCATTTGTTCATCATAGCTACATTAAAACACGTCTCTTCTACTGCAAGCTCTTCGTTATTACGAAAGACCTACAGAATACAGTTAACAAATGTCCCGTTCCTCTGTTATTGTCCATCGATAGAGTATGCAATAAACACGTGTTAGTAATGTTCTGGGCACGTGCAGCGCATACGTTAGTTCCAATGAAAGCAGTTTTGTATAATGACAAGTTTGTTAAGCACTTTTAGATGGCAGTTTTATCTATGCACTTACGAGCACAATGGAACCATATTATTCTACACGGGAAATGGCAGACATAATAAACTGTTATGGTCTGGCAAACGGAAGCTATGTAACAGCAAGTATATTGGATAGGAGCTCTGCTGTTTCACAGTACCAGAATAATGTGTTCTCAGAATGAAGTTTTCACTCCGCAGCGGATGGAAAGCCCAAGTACACCCCCTAACACATGGAAACCGTCCAGATTCGGGAGAGGAATATTAGGTTAGTGTACTTTATTTTGGTCGGGAAACTGACGCAAATATCGATCCTAATTACGTAATGAATCACAAAGTAGCAGGAGTAGCATCCCTGGAAGAAAAGATACTACGGAGACATGACTGAACCACAACCTGGGAGGGGGAAGGGGGGATGATCCAAAATGAATTTGACACTCTGAAGCAGAGTGTGCGCTGATATGAAACTTCCTTGCACATTACAACTGCATACCAGACCAAGACTCAAACTCGGGATCTTTGCCTTTAGCGGGCAAATGCTGTACCGACTGAGCTACCCAAGGAAGATTGGAGATGTACTGGTGGAAGTACAACTCAGTCGGCAGAGCACTTGCCCGTGAAAGGCAAAGCTCCCGAGTTCGAGTCTTGGTCCGGCACACAGTTTTAATCTGCCAGGAAATTGTATAATGTGTTCTCATTCGACTACTCATTACACTTTAAAAATATTTTGAGCAATCTTCCGAAACACAACCCTATGACTTTAAGAAGGGAGAGCCAGTACGACTAGGCATTTTACTACCGCTGCTTGATATACCAAGAAAAATGAAAAAAAAAGTGTTTAGTTTTCGTTCATTACTTTTGACGTAAGACTTACGCACAGATCTGGTTTCAACCGTCTAGAAGCTCCTAAAATAGTCTGAGCTGCTGACCACGAATTAGTGCACCAGAATATGTCTTTGGACAATAACAGTCTTATAAATGAACACAGCTCTCGCAGTAAATTTATGACTGCTGCGCTGTACTAGCCAAGGTCGCATTAATTCGTCTTTATTTTTGACAACAGGCTTCGACGGACATAACTGTCATCTTCTGGTCATCAAAAAACTTTTGTTTCAAACAGTGTTCATTGTGAATTAGAACCTATGACATGTTGTCATTATGGTAGAAAAAACATAGCACATTATACAAAGGCTTGTCAGAAATAAAAGCTTTACAGTTGGTTTCAGTGCAGATGTTCCGTGTGAAAGAACAGTCCTTGAGGGGCACCTGACGTTTAGAATTGCGGAGCTGTCCTCGCCGTTGTCTCGTGTCGAGTAAAAAGCTGCGGAGGGATCCACGCCGATTACAGGTTGCATTCCTGGGCGCTGTGAGGCAAGAAAAGGTTCCTGGCGGGCGGACTCAGCAGGTTGCAGAGTACAGCTTTTTCTGGGCACCTTCCTGTTTCACCGGATGCTGCTTTCGGTGATGTGAGCCACCAACTAACAACTTACGGCAAAACGAGTTATTTGAAAAACATTTAGAAAACCTGGAGATTAAAGCTAAACACGGCTAGTGTAGCCCAAAATTTGCATACCTAATCAAGAAATACTTTTCCTCACACATTCTTTTCCGTGATCTGAGGGACGTGTGCCAGTTATGGCTCCGTGAATGCGAAGGTCAGATTTCATTCACTTTTCTTGATTTAACGGTCTTCAAGCAAAACAATAAACACGTTCCAGAATGAGATTTTCACTCTGCAGCGGAGTGTGCGCTGATATGAAACTTCCTGGCAGATTAAAACTGTGAGCCGGACCGTGACTCGAACTCGGGACCTTTACCTTTCGCGAGCAAGTGCTCTACCATCTTTTTTTTTATTGCATTTTGTTCGCTATATTTGGTCGTAGCGGACGTCAAATGACATCCGTTGAAGTTCGTTGTTTACCTCTTCACTCAGTTTTTTTTTATTAGAGAGAGCAGCCGGCTGTCATACCGAACACGCTGAGCTACCGTGCTGGCATAAAGTATTGTTGCCACCAGTATTTGAACCTACAGCAAGCGCAGTTTGCAATTTCATGTCCAAATAATTTACCCTAACGCTAGCAGCCATCTGCCTATCTGAGCTACCCAAGCACGTCTCAGGCCCCGTCCTCACAGCTTTACGTCTGCTAGTACCTCGTCTCCTGCTTTCCAAACTTTACAGAAGCTCTCCTGTGAACCTTGCAGAACTAGCACTCCTGAAAGAAAGGATATTGCGGAGACATGGCTTAGCCACAGCCTGGGGGATATTCCCAGAACGAGATTTTCACTCTGCAGCGGAGTGTGCGCTGATATTAAACTTCCTGGCAGATTAAAACTGTGTACCGGACCGAGACTAGAACTGGGGACCTTTGCCTATCGCGGGCAAGTGCTCTACCATCTGAGCTATCCACGCACGACTCACACCCCCTTCCTCACAGCTTTACTTCTGCCAGTACTTCGTCTCCTACTTTCCAAACTGGTAGTTTTAATCCTACAGGAAGTTTAATAAGCACATTCTTTGTATCTGCAGAAAAACAACAGCAGAAAATATATATGCAGCTTCAGGCCATCCCGATACACACAAGTTAGCAGCACACCGCGCCGCTGCTACACAGAGCAAACTCGATCTCACTGACCAAAGAAACACAGCAAATAACGTACACAGCTGCTACAAATGGATTGGAACCTTCACAGAGGCAGGGGGGGGGGGGGGGAGGAGAGTGTTCGCCTCCTCAACGGTGAGGTGACTTTTCAGGATACCACTGAGCGCGAGGTAGCAAAAGACCAGTGATTTTTACGGCATTCGACGCGCCATTTAGTCTCAATATTGGCTGGTCTCAATATTGGCTGCTAATGGCACCAGGGGCTGCACTAGTGGTATCTAGTGGTGAGTACAGCATGAGGCTGCGGAGCGTAGTTGAAACGCTTAATCGACGAGTAACTCACGACAGTGCTACAGTGCTAGTGGTGTCGATACGAAGCAGAGCAATGGCAACGATAAACAAACATTGCACTATATCCACAACAACAGCTGCCGATGTTGGCATTTCGTCAAAAAGGAACCCAACGAATTTCGTAGAGTGAGAAAAAAGTGGCAGATGATGTGTAGGCGTTTCTGCAAGCTGAGTCAGTCGAATGTGTGGTGCCGTATACGCTGGACTGTGCAGACAATGAGCGTGAGGAGTACAACGATGACGATACATCGCTTAACAAATGAAAGTGATATTGAAACAGGTGTCGAGCCGTGTAGTTCATTATCCTTGTCGGACAGGGAGCCACAAATCCCGTCTGTAGTGAGAAGTAGTAAACGACAATCGTTGTCCAGGGAGCGGGTACTAAACATAATTACGTACATGGAAGATCATCAGTAGGATGAGGAAAAAAAAAAAAAAAAAACAGATTTCGAATAATTCCGCAGCAAAAATGGTTCAAATGGCTGTAAGCACTATGAGACTTAACATCTGAGGTCATCAGTCCCCTAGACTTAGGACTACTTAAACCTAGCTAAGCTAAGGACATCACACACATCCCTGCCCGAGGCAGGATTCGAACCTGCGACCGTAGCAGCAGCGAGGTTCCGGACTGAAGCGCCTAGAACCGCTCGGCCGGCAATTCCGCAGCATTATGACTGTGTAGCGCATAAGACAAACTACGAATATTCAAGGGACGACGAGGTGTATTTGTTGCACAAAAGCCGGTGGCCGTGCGGTTCTAGGCGCTGCAGTCCGGAACCGCGGGACTGCTACGGTCGCAGGTTCGAATCCTGCCTCGGGCAGGGATGTGTGTGATGTCCTTAGGTTAGTTAGGTTTAAGTAGTTCTAAGTTCTAGGGGACTGATAACCTAAGATGTTAAGTCCCACAGTGCTCAGAGCCATTTGAACCGTTGTTTTTTTTTCTTTTTTTTGTGTTGTCTGTGCGTTTCAAGGATGCTCGATACAATTTACAGGATGTGTATGATAGAAACCTATTACGTTATGCACATCAAACTGTGCGCGGCATAGATTACAGTGACTTCAAGGGTAGCAGTTGATGGTTGCATAACTCAAACACTGCGCTTTCTGCTAGACAAGCAAAAAACTTTCAGAGCGTCAGTCTTTCTGCTTTGCTTTCTTTGTGAGGGGAGGGGGAGGGAGGCAATGGCTGTCTTTCCCTTTCTGTCTCGGCCGACTCAGCTATCGTGGTTCGCCGATCCTATCTGCGGACTGTCGAGCCATGTCGGATTTCTTGCTGGCAGCAGATACGGTCAGTCCGCGCATGGACCTCTTTATCGTGTCGGAATGTTCTCCGCATTCGGTCAGGGCGCAAGCCTATCCGCGTAAACAGGAAACTGGATGGTATCCTGTGTTAAAAGGGAGCAGTTACTTTGTACAAGTCTCATTTTCGAGAGTCTTGGTTTTCATGCAACTTTACTCTCCGAAAAGAAGTCCAATAATTTGGAATCTGTTACATGTAAAGATATAAACGCTTTTCTTCATGTTTTGCGGCGGAGGGGGGGGGGGGGGATTGGGGGAATGGGGAGTGGGGCATTATTACCCCTATAACACCTTATGAAGTTCCTCTTACTACAGTCCGTGCGATTATTGCTTTGGGGTTATCTGAAGTCACAAGTGAATCGTGATCGACCGACATCTCTAGGGATGCTGAAAGACAACATCCGACGCCAGTGCCTCACCATAACTCCGGACATGCTTTACAGTGCTGTTCACAACATTATTCCTCGACCACAGCTGTTGTTGAGGAATGATGGTGGACATATTGAGCATTCCCTGTAAAGAGCATCAGCGTTGCTTTGTCTTACTTTGTTATGCTAATTATTGCTATTCTGATCAGACGAAGCGCCATCTGTCGGACATTTTTTGAACTTCTGTATTTTTTTGGTTCTAATAAAACCCCATGTCATTCCAAGCATGTGTGTCAATTTGTACCTCTCAATCTATATTATGCCGTGATTTATTCAGTTTTCAAATATATACTGACTTTTTGATCACCCGGTACGTTGGTGTGCAAAACTTAAGAACAAAAGTGTCACTGCAAAGTAGGACAGCTCGATGAAATTTGGACCATGCTTAAAAGGAACAGCTACGGTATGGTACAGAAGGTAACTGAAAGAAATACTATATGAGGCTAACTGAAATGGCACTTTTATTCAAAGACAATTATTAGGCTGAGGTCATCGTCACTTATGAAAGTCCCCTGGAGATTACAAAACACGAGACATGGTTCTTAATACAGTGTGTGATCACCACAAGCGGTAACGAGTGCTCTGAAACGTGCTTCCATGCTGGCCACGAAGTTGTTAAGGAGTTCTCGTGGTAGGGCATTCCATTCCTCCACCAGTGCGGTTGGCAGCGACTTGGATGATGCATGTGGACGTACAGCAATACGTCTCGCCAAACGCATCCAGCACGTGCTCGATGGGGTTTAAGTCGGGGGAACGGGCAGGCCACTCAGTTCGCCAAATATCCACTCGTTCCAAGAGCTCCCCCACCTATGCTGCCCGATGTGGTTCCGCATTGTTATCCATAACAGTGAACTCAGGGCCGAATGCTGCGCCGAAAAGCACACGCGGAAGAAGTAGAATGTCATAGTAACGTTGATCAGTGTCTGTACGGTGCTCAAAGATTTGGAGGTCGGTACACCACTGCAACATTATGCCTTCCCACAGCATAACATCTGGACCACCGACACGATCATGTTCAAAATATTTCTGGGTGCATTACGTGTTCCCAACCCTCGCCATATGAGGGTACATTCAGAACCACTCTTCAATCTGAATCAGCTCTCATCGGAGAAGAGCACGCAACCCCACTTCTCGTTCGTCTAGTCCCTATCCTCTTTACATTCGCATACGGTCTCGTCGATGTGCGGTATCGACCAAACACAACGTACTGGTCGTCGGGCAGAGAGACTAGCTCCGCGCAGTTGCCGTACGAATGTAGAGCGTGAGATTGGGTGGCTTGCAGTCCTAATAAATGTATCTGTAATTGCAACCGCTGTCTGACGTGGGTCCGCTCTTGACTGTTGCACAATGTAGCGGTCATTTGCTGCTGTAGTTGACCGTGCCAGATCACCTCCACTCCTTCGGGCAGGAGTGTCTGTGGCTCGGGACGCGCCCCACGCATGTGATACAATGGTGTAAGCTACACCAAACTCCTGGGCTGCACTCGTCGCACTTCGTCCTTCTTTCAGGTTCCCGATGACTCTCCCCAGTGTTTTATCATCCAAATTTTGACCTCGGACCAAGTTGTTCACCATCAGAGTGCACCGTACTGTTCCTCCAGCTGCCTCTTGTTGCGGGGCGAGCCCCATATGGCGCCAATAATCATGCCAAGTGACGTCCAGTTTTCTGTACACGACTAGAAGATCTCTGGCAACATGCTCCCGCACATTCATTTCAAGGGAGTAGTTAATATGTCATATTACTTCATCTATCTCGCCCTTAAATTTTGCACGGCAGTGTATTTGAACGCTGCACGTAAGCTGAAAAACTTGCTATGGTGAGCAATAATACAGTGAGCTACTGCAAAGCATAGGGAGGCAATTCCCACGGTCGGCAAGCGGCCGGCGAGCTTGGCCGCGCCATTTGTCACTGTTAAGTGCGCTGTTTGAGCGAGGACCGACCGATGCGAGAGCGCGCGTCTAGCAGAGCAACTGTAGACACCGGGAGTGCCCGCCATTCAGGCTCGAATCAGGTACGTGTTCTGTATCACATATTGTCACTTTTAACGTCATGAATAATAGGAACAGTGTAACAGTCATTACAGGTTCTTTGACACACTGAAGAGCCAAAGAAACTGGTACACCTGTAGGGCCCCCGCGAGCACGCAGAAGTGCCGCAAGACGACGTGGCATGGACTCGACTAATGTCTGAAGTATTGCTGGAGCGAACTGACGCCATGAATCCTGCAGGGCTGGTCATAAATCTGTAAGAGTACGAGGGGATGGAGATTTCTTCTGAACAGCAAGTTGCAAGTCACTTCAGATATGCTCAATAATGTTTATGTCTGCGAAGTTTGGTGGCCAGCGGAAGTGTGGGATTTCGCATTGTCCTGCTGGAATTGCCCAGGTCAGGTTCTGAGCACTATGGGACTTAACATCTGAGGTCATCAGTCCCCTAGAACTTAGAACTACTTAAACCTAACTAACCTAAGGACATCACACACATCCATGCCCGAGGCAGGACTCGAACCTGCGACCGTAGCGGTCGCTCGGTTCCAGACTAAAGCGCCTAGAACCGCTCGGCCACAACGGCCGGCGGAATTGCCCAACTCCGTCGGAATTCGCAATGGACATGAATGGATGCAGGTGATCATACATGATGCTTACGTACGTGTCACCTGTCAGTGTCGTATCTAGACGTATCAGGGGTCCCATAACACTCCACTGAGACTAAAAAATGGTTCAAATAGCTCTAAACACTATGGGACTCAACATCTGAGGTCATCAGTCCCCTAGACTTAGAACTACTTAAACCCAACTAATCTAAGGATATCACACATGTCCATGCCAAAGGCAGGATTCGAACCTGCAGCAGCGCGGTTCCGGACTGAAGCGCCTAGAGCCGCTCGGCCACAGTGGCCGGCTACAGAGCCTCCAACAGTTTGAATAGTCCCCTGCGGAGATGCAGGGTCCAAGGATTCATGAAGTTTTCTCCATACCCGTACACATCCATCTGCTCGATACAATTTGAAACGAGACTCGTCCGACCAGGCAACATGTTTCCAGTCATCAACAATCCAGTGTCGGTGCTCATGGGTCCCAGCGAGGTGTTAAGCCCAGCAATGACCCAGCATTTAAGTCTGCAGCAATTTGCGGAAGGGTTGCACTAGTGTCACGTTGAACGCTTCTCTTCAGTCGTCCTTGGTCTCGTTCTGCATGATTACCGGCCTCGGCGATGTCGGAGATTTGATGTTTTACCGGACTCCTAATGTCCATGGTACACTCGTCAAATGTTCATACGGGAGAATCCCCTCTTCATCGCTACCTCGGAGATGCTGTCTTCCATCGCTCGTGTGCCGGCTATAACACTACGATCAAACTCACTTAAATCTTGACAACCTGCCATTATAGCAGCAGTAATCGATCTAACAACTGCGCCAGACACTTGTTGTCTTATAAAGGCGTTGCCGACCGCAGCGCCGTGTTCTGCCTGTTTGCATATCTCTGTACTTGAATACGCATTGCCTATACCAGTTTCTTTAGGGCCTCGGTGTGTTATTAAGCTACGCCGTTAAGTAACTGACGTAAGAAACGAATTACGGTGGAGACCCTTCCGACAAAATGTGAAGCCTTTCAATGTTATACAAAGGCTGGTGGTACTTCTCTTTGGTGAATCAGTCGGTGTTAGGATGTATTCCCGCTCTGAACTCCCTGTCATTCTCTCGATTTTCAGTAGTATATACACTATGTGATCAAAAATATCCGGACACCCCCAAAAACATACTTTTTCGTATTAGGTGCATTGTGCTGCCACCTACTGCCGGGTACTCCATATCAGCGACCTCAGTAGTCATTAGACATCGTGAGAGAGCGCTCCGCGGAACTCACGGACTTCGGTTGTCAGGTGATTGGGTGTACATTCACGCCCGGGTTCCCGGGTTCGATTATCGGCGGGGTCAGGGTTTTTCTCTGCCTCGTGATGACTGGGTGTTGTGTGATGTCCTTAGGTTAGTTAGGTTTAAGTAGTTCTAAGTTATAGGGGACTGATGACCATAGATGTTTAGTCCCATAGTGCTCAGAGCCATTTGAACCATTTGGGAGTACATTGTGTGATATGTCTGTACGCGAGATTTCCACACTACTAAACATTCCTAGGTCCACCGTTTGATTCTGTAGCGTATCCGGTTGCAGGCTGATACACTCCAAAGCCACTTTCACGTGTTCAGATCGTTTAGCAGCACAGACGAGACCATCGCCCTCTCATTAGACGCAGTACCTACACACTGCTGACCGCACGCACGTCTCCGTTCGCAGCCCCACTGCCCACGTGACAGACAGAGGCAAAGCATGCGCAAAGAGCGACCCAGTGATTGGACGCCCACGTTATATGTTTCGTGTTGACTACTGGTGCACAACTTATTGGACAGTGGCTACCTGTGCGCATGACGTTTGCCTGTTTTGGACTCACTTAAGATATGGGCAAGGGGTATATATCTAAGTGCGGTTCTGTGCACTCCGAAATAACCCTAAGTGTAATCCACATATAGTGGTTTTCTTTTGCAAAATTAAGAGATTTATGACATTGTTTTTCTTCTTGTATGTATTATTTAGAATGATAAGACAGAGTATGTGTTCTGGTTTCTACACATTCTGCAGTGATCTCAAGGGGAATTTTTATGTATTGTGTTTCCTATGCAAAGGGAGTGTGAACTGTTGTAGACGGTGATTGCAAGAGATTTAAATTGGCTGCAAAGATTAATTGTACTCTTGTTTTCAAATTTTTCAAATGTTTTATGCATTGTATTACTCTGGATACTGCCCAGTTGCTGTTGGTTTTATGCTGTTGTTTCAGTGGTATAACCAGCGGTGCGCGTCGTCCGTTGCAGCTGGTGGTTTAACTGGGGGACGACGCCTTGGCGGCGGCCAGTTCGAAATGTAACCGATAGTGCGGTCGCCGCGTTTATCAGTAGACTCCAGTTCTTCGGCGAATTAAAGTTCTTCCTGGTGACGCAGAGGCATCCGTCTTTCCTTCTCCACCGTTCCTTTCAGCTTTCATTCAGGCTTGATCTGAGTTGTAGTTTTCGCGCACCTCTGATGTGCCATTACTTCACAGAAGATGGCATAATATTCTGGATCAGAAACAAAGTGCGAAAGTTTTGTTTTTCTGTGTATAAAAGCAACTACATACCATCCAACGAACATGACATGACGTTCGCTGAGTAAAAAACGGCAACAGAAAAAAAAGAGCACAGAAAATATGTCGCAAAGAGCGACAATAATTCTTAAAACATGATGTAACATTCAATAAATAAGATTAAAAAAAAACCACTGATGATGGTGATATCTGTCGCCGAAACTAGTTCATAGAATAAAGAAATAAACGAAAAACAAGGTGTTTTGCATCAAGACGGACTCAATTTCTGATATTACTGTACTTCACTGAAATTTCGTAGTACCTGAAAGATGTCTTTCATTGTACTGGGTCTTTAATGTCTTATTCTAAAAGAGAAATTGTCAGTTGTTTCTGCTACTATATCTTAAAAGGTGTCCTGCTTCTGTGGAAGTTTTCCTCAGTAAACCATTTATTGCTCGTATGGTTTTTAAGATTTATGTAAAGAGGATTTTAAAATTATTTATTGTTTGGGGTGGGCGTTGAGGCCCGTAGACATTTTGTCTGTTTAGTAATGTTTCAAATTCTAGGGCAATTATGTATATTATTCTGAGATAACAGCAATTTGCTGTTGTCATGCAATCGTTAAATAAAATCTGTTGGAAATTACAAGCCAGAGTTTGTGTTTGATTGGTGATTATTGCCTTGTCTTAATTGAGTTGAACTATCATTGAACGTGTGCCCCACGGCACCTCCAAAGGTTTCCCGTCTTTTTCCTGCTTTCATCAACCAAACAAACAACATGATGGGCAACACCGCCTCTGGCAGGCTGCTTAGATCTGCGCGTGTAACGACCTGATAAGCGAACTTCAGTGTTAATGAAATCTTAAACGGTGCAACGTATCGATTTTTCTCTTAACGGTTATTTCTGAGCGCAATCTGCCCTGCAGCTTTTTAAACTGTTTCTGACCTCTATGTATACAGAATGTAGAGGTCGCTACTGCTACCTTCTTTGTGTGGTTGTGCTGATATGTTACTCACTTGCATGTCCAAGAATATAGTACACTTCACGCCAATTTGAAGCTTGTTTCATGCTGGCTTCAAGGCTATGCAATTTTAATGGCGAGCAGCGTAAGTGGAACAACTGTCAGAACAAGCAAAAGATAGATCCATATCGACGCCTGGATGATGCATTGATTACCAGCTGGTTTGCTGGACACGCAGTCAGGATGCTCGTCCCTTACGAGGAGCACCGCCTACACACTACTCAGAGCTGTTTCGTCAGACTCGTAGTGTTCGGAAATCCTGTGAAAGTCTAACAAAGTCTTTCGGCCCTGGCCCCAAACTGAGATAAAAGGAAGTGCTGGTGCTGTGGAAGAAGCAGTTATGAAACCGTACGAGCAGTGTTCGTCCGGCGTGGGCAGCGGACGTTGCCGAATGGAGGAAGACGAAACATATTGTGGTAAACTGCATTGGCTTGGAGAAGGATTCAAGCTGAGTAAGGTGTGAGAGAAGTGGCTTTCACTAAACAGTTCCAAAACAAAAAATGGTTGAGAAATATTGTCTCTGATTGGAGATAGCAGGTAACGGATGACAAGTGCCAGTATTTGAATACATTTTGTGGTGTCACCGCCAGACACCACACTTGCTAGGTGGTAGCTTTAAATCGGCCGCGGTCCATTAGTACATGTCGGACCCGCGTGTCGCCACTGTCAGTGATCGCAGACCGAGCGCCACCACACGGCAGGTCTTCAGAGACGTACTAGCACTCGCCCCAGTTGTACGGACGACTTTGCTAGCGACTAAACTGACGAAGCCTTTCTCTCAATTGCCGAGAGACAGTTAGAATAGCCTTCAGCTAAGTCCATGGCTACGACATAGCAAGGCGCCATTAACCATTTCTAGAGAGAGTCTCACTTGTATCATCAAGAACTCTGTATACAAATGATGGATTAAAGTTAAGTATTCCAGCAGCTACGTACTTTTCTTTATAGCATTCATTACGTATCCTGTTTCAGACCTAACGCAAGCCTGCGTGGGTTGACACATGCATTTCGGCATCCTCTCTAAATTAGTGTGTGTTGTGTTGGCTAATCTGCCGACACAACACATTTTGCGATAACATTTTACCAACCTAAAGGTAACTTTATATTAACACCTAAGGATTACCTCCCCAATAACCTACACACAAACATCCTATTTCATTTCTCCAGCATGCTGTCACTTAACCAGAAGGACTACCTTCGTCTCACATGCATAACGTTAAGGAGCGGAGGTTACGACCAGAATTCGCTGTTATGCTGCTGTTAACCTGCTGCACTTCTTCCTACCCGTTCTACAATAACACTGCGACGGAAACAGCGGAGCGCACCCCTGAGAATCATCGGTGCGTTTCGCCCTACGCCTGTCCGGGGTTGACTGGTGATAATTGGCATGTGCTCGTTGGATATCATTGTACGTTACAATACAGCGTTGTATTGGCTAAGGCGTGAACACGTGATAGAGAGTAGGAGATCAGAGGAAAGGATGTATCAGGTAGATGACCCCTACGAGCTTGGCGATTAGGTGAATTGCATTGTCACAGCGACTTTTGAAGCACGGTAAGGTTCATATGCAACGTATTTCCAAGCATTAGGAACTGGCTAAGTATGGGTGATATGCAGCTTATTCAAGGTATGGTGGATCTTTTGACAGACCCTGGCCCATATCCCAATCATCTAAATCGTTTGGAATGTAGGGACACTGTAGTCGGTAAATGTGAGGATAAAAGACTGTGATATGCAGTTAATTATAAAAGAAAAAAATTATGGATTCAATTAATCTGATTCTACATAGCATGTCAATAAGGCAACTCCTCAACTTTCAGTTCTTAAGATAAGATGGGCGGTTTGAGTATCAAAGTGCTGTCAATAGACTCATAAGGAACGTGGAAGAAAACAAGAAGTGTTAGTTCCATTGCAGAAAAGAGTGGGGATGACTAAAATCTATTGAAGGAATCTATCAAGAAAAGGAAATGGCCAACCACATGGGTATGCGTAGACTCGTGTATCGCCCAGGCGCAACACATAGTTCTGAGGGCAATGTCGAATAATGTAGTAACAATATGTCTACATATAGGTATAGTTGGTTGTTGGTAGTCATCATATCTAGAAGTCTTCTGAGCCAGACATTGACAGCTGCAGAAATTAATTGTAAACAAGCGTTTCTTATCTATTCCGTCTTTTGCAGTAGAAAGTTGCAAAGGACCTAAATTTTCTTATCTATTTTATAAGGCATAACTAAAGTAGCAACTGGGTGACCTTTTCATTTTTATAGATTCTTTTAGTTGCGTTTTAGTCATACTTACCTTTTTCTGTTATGGAAAAAAAGACTTTTTGTTGTTATCTTACTTTGCTCTTCGCATCTGTTGCCATACGTTTGATACTCAAAGCGTCTACATGACCTTAAGGACTGAAAGTTCAGGAGTTGCTGTTTTGATATTCGGTGTGCAATCCGATTAGCTGCAGCCTATAATTTTTCATCTTTCACAATCGTTCGCAAATCACATTCTAATCGTCTCCATTCCGTCTCTAACTGAAAATAGGGGCAACCCAAAACAAAATGATCAGCAGTAATTGCTTCTTCATAGTCATAGACAGGTATGTTCCTACACCCCACTCGATGTAGATGATTAGGATATGGGTCATGACTTAATAATAGATGCAACATACCTGGTGTAAGATCCATTCGCGTGTACTAAGCCTGCTTCTATAGCTACGGAATATGCTGCACAGCCGCCTTGCCGTGCTTCTACTGTCGCAATCAGTCTGCCGCTCGTCTAATCTCCAGGCTCTACGCGGCTTTTATCGAATACGTGGTCTACTGTGATCTCGTACACTCGAACATATTGTTCACTCCTCAACCAATATAAGTCTGCTCTGTCACGTACCACGATGTCCAATGGACACATCCCGCTAATCACCAGTAGAGCCTCGGCGGGTGTTGTGCGAAAGGCGCCAGTAAGTCTCACGAGTACGTTCCCCTGTATTCGTCGCAGAATTACTCTAGATAATTATTCTAGAGGTCCTGGGTTCGATTCCCGGCGGGGTCAGGGATTTTCTCTACCTCGTGATGACTGGGTGTTGTGTGTTCTTCATCATCATTCATCATCATTGACTTGCAAGTCGCCGAAGTGGCGTCAACTAAAAAGGACTTACAATACGGCGGCCGAACTTCCCCGCAAGGGGCCTCCCGGCCAACAATACCATACGATCACTTTTTTTTTAATTCTAGATCGGGCAAAAAGAACTGCTGCAATTGAAGAGCAGTATAACAGCGAAAACCGGTAGTAGCCTTGGCAAGGGCACAACAGAAATGTAAATATTATGGCAGACATTATCGATCCCTCCACGAAATTGCCAGTGTGTAAACACAAAGTAACGAACCGTATCGTCGCGATGAAAGGACGGAGAGTTTACCCCAGGCCAGTAGCGTGCGGAGAGTAACGAATGTGGATTTAGAAAGACACGACACAAATTTGTGCGTTTTCCGCCGCTCGCCGCGTTCACTGTTACCACGCAAAATTAGAAATAGTGTAGTTCGTTTAGATAGAGATAAAGATAACAATTAAGAAGGCGGAAAGGGTGAAAACTATGTCTACACGCATCTTAAGGCCCCAATTTATCAGACTGTACTATGCTTGCCAAACATTTGACCGTGTAGGTGCTGTTTGACGTGTTTGTCATACACAGATCGTGTCTGACATACTTGTGAGAAATTTTGATTGACGAAAAGTTCGACAAGATGGTGGACGTTGTTTGTGTAGATATGTTGCCAAATGTATTTAGTGAAATATAGTTTTATTACAATTTATCGCATTGTATCGTGAGTTTCCACAGCTATGGAAACTACGATCAAAGATAAAAACAAAACAGCATTGGCAATTACAAAAATGGAGCGGCGTTGCATCTTTCGCAACCATATGTTACGCAGGAAGAAGTTAAGACGAAAATCGATATTCCACGCTTAACGTACAAACGGGAGTACAACGAAAAAAAAATCGAAGTTCTCCGATTCTTCCATGGACGATGTGGGCTATATGTTTCCGTTTTGTGGTACTTTAATGAGCAGTCATTAGAGGACTAAGTAGAAGAGACAAAATTTTCACATACTTGTATCTTCTTTTTCAGTTTGAGGGCGAAGTAACTCTAAAAACGATATTAAAATTTCACTATCCATCAGGAGAAAGTTGATGCAATCATCAGGATTTCAGTGCAACATTTCCTTAACACGTTTTCATGTGCGTATTTCTCTCTTATTTTAAGCTATCCCATGGACAAACGTCTTGTTTCCTTCTTCTTCTTTTTCTTCTTTTTTAAACACATTGGCAGAGTCAGACATTCCCACTACTCTCAAATTACTCACGAGCACGAACAGTGTCTGCTGCAAAGTGAGGTTAAACTGACAAAGTTGCCATCTACTTGTACGGGCTTGTTTGACAGATCCGCGGCTAGACAAGGGCGAATTTGTCAAACAAGTTTGCTCGTTTACAGGAGCCTTTATTCTTGCAAGCCAGCCAGTCTTGTTTCCAATGAGGTGAACAGTTCCCCGTGAACAAGTCCCTTCTTCAGCAACGCGGCCTGCGCCCCTACTTTCATTATTTAAGGACAAAACAACTACATATTGAAGTTACCCTCATACCATCAGTGACACCGTCAATATTGTTAGAGGGTAACACAGTTTCACAAGGTTAAGATGTCGAACAGCCAAGAGAAGCGTGTGCCGTAATTACATTAGCTACAGCTGCCAAGAAACAACAAGTAACAACAAAAAATGAGGAACTGAGTTCGAGAACGGCTGTCGCGTGTTAATTGCCTTACTATTATTAGAACCATGGACCCCAAAGACTTCATAAACTATTTTCAGATAAGTTTGTGTTCTGTCAGATGTACAGTTTGTAATTCGTTCGCCCTTACTCTTGCTCAGCATCCGCTTGTTAGTACATACTGAAACAAGGGTTATGTATGGAAATTTGTATGTATGATGAATTACATATGTTTGTATATACTGTAGCATCACTGCTGGGATGATAGCAGCCAGTACCAGTCGAAAGTGGGAGCGGTTAGAAATCGTACAAGAGTCGCTCGTCGTCAGCCGTGCCTGCCAGCGGCAAACATCAAGATAAGCGGAAGAGCTGGTCAGTATCGACAGCATGGAAGACTTCTCAGAGAAAAATCCTGTTGCTGAGGGAGGAAGTAGCGTGGTAAATATATCTGTAGAGTGGTTCTTTGATGTTTTAACAGGTGGCATACAGGCAGTTCATCACTGGGCCTTGATCTGTCAAGTTGCGTATCCGGTCTTGACCAAGTTGGTTCTATAGCATATCGGATCCCGAGCTGAAAGTTAAATAGATTCGTAAAGTGCTGTTTTCGAAATTAAACTGAAGTTCAAGGTTATTGAGTACGCTTCGAAAGTCGAGAGTTGAAATAGACTCGTCCAATCTACTAGTTCAGTACTGTGTTAAATAAGTTGTCAGTATTTGAAAACTATTTGAGAGACTTTATTTTGCGAGCTGTGGATTATCGAAAAGTTTGCTATAGTGCGTAGAAATCGCCGATTTAAGACCGGAGTGTAATGTAGAAATATTGTTGGACTATTATTTGTATTGGATTGATTCCCTATACATCATTAATAGTGATCCGTTTCTATTCTGTTAAAATTGGAAACGGGAAGTATATTGTGTGGTTAGCCCGCTACTATGCGAGTGCTACTATGCGAGTGTCAGCAAATTGTAGAGAAAATTTTGGAAATTTGTGGTAAGTTTGTAAGTAGGCTGTTTAGGCTTTCTTTATGTAAGTTTGCTGTTTATGTTTTTTATTGGCAACGTTACATAGCACTCTGTATGAAAATCACTGGCTGTGCTGTGTGCAGTATGTGGCTAGTTTGCATTGTTGTCTGCCATTATTGTCATGAACTGCTATAGCTGGATGCGAACAGCGCGTAGCGCTGGGCAGTTGGAGGTGAGCCGCCAGCAGTGGTGGACGTGGGGAGAGAGATGGCCGAGTTTTGATAATCTGTAAGACTGGATGTCAATTATGAATATTAAGGTAAATACATTGTTTGTTCTCTAATAATATCTTTCATTTGCTAACTATCCCTATCAGTAGTTAGTGCCTCCAGTAGTTTGAATCTTTTATTTAGCTGGCAGTAGTGGCACTCGCTGTATTGCAGTAGTTCGAGCAGCGAAGATTTTTGTGAGGTAAGTGATTTGTAAAAGGTATAGGTTAAAGTTAGTCAGGGCCATTGTTTTGTAGGGGTTATTGAAAGTCAGATTGCGTTGCGCTAAAAATTATTGTGTGCCAGGTTAAGCACAGTCTTGTACAATTGTTCTAAGGGGACGTTTCAAGTTCCTATGCGATCAAATGGCTCTGAACACTATGGGACTTAACTGCTGTGGTCATTAGTCCCCTAGAACTTAGAACTACTTAAACCTAACTAACCTAAGGACATCACAAACACCCATGCCCGAGGCAGGATTCGAACCTGCGACCGCAGCGGTCGCGCGGTTCCTGACTGTAGCCCCTAGAACCGCTCGGGCACTCCGGCCGGCTCCTATGGGACTAAACTGGTGAGGTCATCGGTCCCTAGGCTTACACGCTACTTAATCTAACTTAAACTAACTTACGCTAAGTACAACACACACACCCATGCCCGAAGGAGGACTCGAACCTCCGACGGGAGGAGCCGCGTGAACCGTGGCAAGGCGCCTTAAACAGCGCGGCTACCCAGCGCGGCTCAATTTGTAGGATTATAGTTTCATGCACTGAGGCAATAGTGCCGATGCGGGATCTGTGTGAATTTATAATTGTGGATTAGCAGTAAGCTCTCTGTTTGACAGAAACGGATCTCGATAATTGTTACATGGATCGGTAGTGAACCGGAATCTTACAGCGAAATAAGCCAAGAAGAAGCGAGGATTGGATTTAGTGTAAACGCTGGACATAACAGGACCCATTCTAGTAAAGTTAGAAGTGTTGATGTGACGAGTGAACTTTTATTTTTTTCAGGTAGGGATTATAGTGGGTCCACGAAACGTCAGCACCTAAAGATGACGATGATGATGTTTGGTTTGTGGGGTGTCCAACTGCGCGGTCATCAGTGCCCGTACAAAGTTCCAATTGTTTCACACCCATTTTTTTTATACAGTCCAGTCTAGCCACTGTCACGAATGATGATGATGATGATGATGATGATGATAATGACAAAAGGATGAGGACAACAAAAACACCCACTCCCCGGGCAGAGAAAAATCCCCAACTCGGCCGGGAATCAAACCCGGGACCCCATGATCCAGAGGCAGCAACGCTAGCCACTAGACCACGAGCTGCGGACAACACCTGAAGAGGCGTAATATTTAATTCACTTAAATTAACGATCAAATTAGTGGTGACGCTCAAGCTTCTTGTTTCAATTTTTTTTACATGCATTGGTATTCTTGTGGGTCTAATTTTGCAGGCACTCCATCATTCATGTACAACTGCATTGTTGCTATAAAAAAAGTTACAATAAAACCAGGGTGGAAAAAATAAAAAATTGAGTATCGCCTTTTAATGATCATGGAGATGCATTGTCCCCAGTGACGGACGTTAAGTCATCATCCTATGATAAAAAAGGAATAAAATTAAAAAAAAGAAGGAAAAGTAAGTACAACACCGCAAGATTATAAACGATTTTAAAGATTATTAAAATCAGAGAAAGGTAATAAGGTGCTTAATCGAGAGTTATAGAATGTATGCTTTACTGCATTAAAGTGAAAGCACTAATTCTAGTAGCGTCCCAAACACATTCGTGGGTAGAAACAGTTTGATATTGAAATATGCAATCGCTGATAAACACTGCGAGCGTATCGCTGACTAGCTACGAACTACATCTCAGATTGTTCATAGAGACAAGCAAGAAAATTAATTAATATAGGTATATATTTCTTTTGATACCGAAGGAAACGTGGGGACAGGTAATTTTACGACTGAAAGTGCGACTTCAGTACTTTCTTTAATTGGTATTGCTGATCTAGTTCCGCTTTCTGAAGTTGAAACTTGTTTAAAACGAGACAATTTTAAATGAGTCAGGTGTAGGAGCATGGGGTCAATTCTAATGTCCGATTCCACCCGTCGACTACGAACAATGAGGTAATGTGTGTTATTTTGTTTATGTCGCAGACTGTAGTCGTGAATGTTAAATGTTTTCTCTGAATTTCTTCGTAACGTGCGTATATAAAAAAAATTTGAATATTCCTTCGTTGTCGTAATGTATTTGGGCTTTATAGGATTCTGATTTCGTAGAACATTGCTTCTCATTATGGATGAGTCAGTTGTATTTACAGCGAAAATGCTTCTTGACGAAATGGTTGATCGTAAATCTACTATCAGATTTTTACAATCTTTGGGTGTTATTGGAGGATTTTGTAGTGCAATGTTTGTGAAAATTACTTGGTGTTGACTTCCAGCTTCAAGAACATCCGATGAATACAAGTGGAGGTGTAGAAGAAATAATACATTGTGGTCTTTCCGCAGAAAGACCTGGTTCGAAGGGCTGAGGCTGAATTTAGAAGCAATAATCTAGTTACTATTTTTGCTATCGATATTCCTCGACATCTGTCATTCACGAAACATGATACTGCAGTCGACTAGGCTTCATTCGGTCGAGAAGTTTGTGGGGATTATTAGGGGGTGGGAGGGTGGGCAGGGGTTATAGTTGAAGTAGACGAATCACATTTTGATAAGGGAAAGGATGAAAGGGGCATGAGGTAGCTGGCCTTTAGGTTTTTGGAGTAATAATTTCTGGGGGAGATTGTGCCGATGTTGTATTTAGGGTCGTTCCAAATCATCATCATCCCAAAGAAGTTTTAACATCATTGATTGAAGAATATTTGAGAGAAGGTTCGATAGTAATATTGCTTCATACAACGGCTTGGTTAACAGGGGTGATCATCATTTGCTCGTAAATCATAACATTCAGTTTAAGGACTATAGGACAAGAGCATGTACAAATGGTGTCTAGGGGTATTGAGGGGGAGGGGGGGGGGTGTAAAATTTGCAGTTGGACGGCGAAAGAGAAAGATACCACGTTGCTAGGCCATTTGGGTGAATACAGTTGGAGGAAGAGTATTCCACGTCTACATCTACACAGATAATCCGCAAGACACTGTTCAGTGCGTGGTGGAGAGTACCCTGTACCACTACTTGTCATCTCCTTTCCTGTTCCACTCGCAAACAGAGCGAGGGAAAAACAATTGTCTATATGCCTCCGTACGAGCCCTAATTTCTTGTATCTTATCTCCGTAGTCCTTACGCGCAATGTGTGTTGCCGGCAGTAGAACAGTTTAGCAGTTAGCTTCAAATGCCGGTTCTCTAAATTGTCTCCCTTTCAGGGATACGTGTTGTTCGAACCTACCGGTAACAAATGCAGCCGTCTGCCTCTGAATTGCCTCAATGTCTTCCTTCAATCCGACCTGGCACGGATTCCACACTCGAGCAGTATTCAAGAATAGGTCGCACCAGCGTCCTATATGCTGCCTCCTTTACAGGTGAACCATTCTTTCCTTAAATTCTCCCATAAACCGAAATCAACCATTCGCCTTCCCTACCACAGTTCTCACATACTCGTTCCACCTCATATCGCTTTGCGACGTTATGCACAGATATTTAAACAACTTGACTCTGTCAAGCAGGACACTAGGAATACTGTATCCGAACTTAACAGGTTTGATCTTCCTACTCATCCGCATTAACTTACTGTGGGTATGGTACTTTTTTGGTTTCTCCGGAAGGGGGGAGGGGGGGGGAAGGTTTTTCTGTCGCTTTAATATTTTTTGGGTACATTGTTGGGGGCGATGAGTTGGTAGTTGTGTCTTGTGCATGTGAGATTCTGCTTTTGTTTGTAATAGTCCTTATGTTTTTTTATTTTAAAATTTTGCGCCTGGGTGGGGGAGGAGTGGGGAAGAATGGATTTGGGTGTTACCTCTTTAGTGTCTAGAATTTAGTGTTTCTTATTAATATTTTGATTAATTATTTTGGTTTTTGCATATTTCCTTGTAGTTTGACCTACCAACATTCTTATTGCTTGTTATGTTTTTTTTTTTTATCTTCATGTCGGGCTCGATTTTCACTCCTCTGGAAGTTCATATGTGGTAAGTTTCTTTATATTTAGCCAGTTTTATTTTTGCCATTTCGATGTTTTTGCTATAGTTCTGTCAATTTTATTTTCATTACTCAGATGAAAATTGTACTGTTTGTCATTTTCGAACTACTATAGCCGCAGTGAATTAGTGTAGTCTATTTACCTATTACAAGGTTTGTCATTTTTACTTTTTCTTTTTTGGGGATGGGGTGCAGTTTTTAAAGATTTTCATTTTTGGAAATGTTTTCTTTACTATTTTGCACAATAATGTTCTTTGAAATTGATTAGCAGATTTGTCCTGTAGAGGTGAATTCTTTTGTCGATTCCAAGATATGCAAGTTCTGCGTTTTTATAATGTGTGTTCGCAGTGCTTCTTTCCTCTCTGTGGCTCTGCGACAAATAAACGAAATGGGATAACTGCATTTGTAATTGCTCTCTAAACTAATGTGAAAACATAAAATTGGAATCGGTAACTAGAATTCACCTGTATAGCTTAATTCTACTAACCGGTTCCATTCACTGCATCGTTCGTCACTTAGACCTGTTTTGTAACAAGCGTGTGAACTAAAGTGTTATAAGATTTCTACATTTTGTATTCCGCTGTTAACTTCTAGGACAAAGAAAAAAGCTTAGTATCGGTAACTGCAATATTTGTTATTTTTTCGCAGTTGTTCGCAGATAAATAAGACATCTAAAAATCATACAAAAACCTAGTCCTCAGACTCACTGCAAAAACGTCGAAAATCATGAATTCCAACCATTCTATGGATGACTAGTTGGAATCGGTAACCAGAAGTGACTTCCTACATAGGTCAGTTCTAGTTACCGATTCCAACCATTCTATGATTGAATAGTTGGAATCGGTAACTAGAACGGACCTCCTATGTAGGCCATTCTAGTTCCAAATATTCTATCGTTCATGATTTAGGACGTTTTTGCAGCACGTTTGTGCACAGAAATGTAATAGGATTTCTGCAGTACTAATTGCGCTATGAATTACCGCGAAGAAGTTACTAACATTGGAATCGGTATGTATGTACATATTGAACTGGGGACCTAGAAAAGAGGGAGAGGCTTCGTCCCCGCCGTAGCCCTCAGTGGTACATGACCCCACAACAGGCTACAGCAGTCCACTCACCCCACCGCCCCCACACCGAACCCTGAGTTATTGTGCGATTCGCCCCCCTCATCATTGACAGTCAAGCTTCTTCTGCTTCATTACATAGCTATTTTCTGAAACATTACGTTGAAATTTTCACCTACAAGTTTGCTTACTAAATGATTTCGTGTTCTTCCCTCTCATCAGAGTACAGCTTCTACATCGTGGAGCAAATTATTAATGTGATACGACATAAAATAGAAAAGTAAAATATGTTAATGAGAGAGGTAATCACAGTCGATAAAAGATTAGGAGTAACTACCGATTTCTGGCGACAGGCAGTTCATTTAAATACTTAAAGTGTAACGCTGTAATTTCAGCAAACACAGCAATATTGTTATGCGAACTTATGAAGCAATTACATCTGTCCTACAACGAAATGTCCAAGTCTTGCCATAATTTAGTGAGACTGACAAGCATTTCGTAGACCTCGTACTCGTCACCGCATATATATGACGTACTTCCACGCTACTGTGTAATTCAACAAGCTAATACTATGTTTTCAAGTTAATAAAAATGCGACGCCGTAGTGAACCGTCCAGTGACCATTCTAAAGTCTTAAATACTGTGAGCTGCATAGTCCTGTAAAACTGTTTTGTGTGTATGTTAAGTAATTCTTCTTTGTTCGCATAAGAAAGTAGAACAGCGAACCGCGAACTTCTAGCAAAAGGATCAAAGACGAAATGCAAACATCAGCAGTGCAAGCTAACACCGTGTGATTGGTTCATGAAGCTCTGTCAACAACCGAAACGTAAACATTGTCAAAGCGTCAATTCTCTGTCATCAACCAAATCGCGAATGTTGTCAAAGCGTCAACACTCGATCTCACACGGCTGGTACGTACTAACAGTACTGAAGTTTCCAGAAGGAGATTTCCACTCTGCAACGGAGTGTGCGCTGATATGAAACTTCCTGGGAGATTAAAACTGTGTGTCGGACCAAGACTCGAACGTGGGACCTTTGTCTTTCGCGGGCAACTGCTCTACCAACTTTTTTTATGTTTCCTTTTTTTACTTTTTTATTTGTAATTTTTTCTTCACCAACTTTTTTTATATGGAAAAAGGCGTCTTTCAGTTACGATACCAACTGAGCTACCCAAGCACTATTCACGCCCCGTCCTCACAGCTTTATGTTGTGGCGTAGCAAGACAGCCACGCCACTCGGAGGTAGCCGAATGGCACGCGTACACACACGCCGGCTGGCGTGAGTTCTGGAACAGGATACTTGGTGAATGCTATAGAGAAAAATATGCAGTTCCTCGGATACTTAACTTTATTGCATCCTTGTGGTACATCGCTCTTGACTATACAAATTAGACTATCTTCAGATACGGTTAATGGCGCCTTGCTAGGTCGTAGTCATGGACTTAGCTGAAGGCTATTCTGTCTCTCGGCAACTGAGAGAAAGGCTTCGTCAGTGTAGTCGCTAGCAAAGTCGTCGTACAACTGGGGCGAGTGCTAGTCCGTCTTTCTAGACCTGCCATGTGGTGGCGCTAGGTCTGCAAGTACTGACAGTGGCGACACGCGGGTCCAACATGTACTAATGGACCGCGGCCGATTTAAAGCTACCACCTAGCAAGTGTGGTGTCTGGCGGTGACACCACACTTTACTTCTGCCAGTACCTCGTCTCCTACCTTCCAAACGTTACAGAAGCTCTCCTGCGAACCTTTCTTTCAGGAGTGCTAGTTCTGCAAAGTTCGCAAGAGAGCTTCTGTATAAAGTTTGGATGGTAGGAAACGAGGTACTAGCAGAAGTAAAGCTGTGAGGACGGGGCCTGAGACGTGCTTGGGTAGCTCAGTTGGTAGAGCACTGGCCTGCGAAAGGCAAAAGGTCCTGAGTTCGAGTCTCGGTCCGGTACACAGTTTTAATCTGCCAGTAAGTTTCATATTAGCGCACACTCCACTGCAGAGTGAAAATCTCATTCTGGAAACATCTCCCAGGCTGCGGCAAAACCATGTCCCTGCAATATCCTTTCTTTCAGGGATGCTAGTTCTGCAAGGTTCGCAGGAGAGCTTCTGTAAAGTTTGGAAGGTAGGAGACGAGGTACCGGCAGAAGTAAAGCTGTGAGGACGGGGCGTGAGTTGTGCTTGGGTAGCTCAGTTGGTAGAGCACTTGCCCGCGAAAGGTAAAGGTCACGAGTTCGAGTCTCGGTCCCGCACACAGTTTTAATCTGTATGGAAGTTTTAGTACTGAAATTGTTTTGGGGCATCTGTGCTGTTTGTTCATACGCGCCTACTGACGGTCAATATGTCAACCGTTTGACAATATTACTGAACGTTTGAGGACCCGTTAACGGGAGGGCGTTGCACAACTATCACAGCTGTCAACAGGAACGCCGATGACGTATGGAAGTTTCCGCCGCATTGCTGGCAACGACTGCCGCCCATTTAGGCGCGGATGTGACAAATCCAGCTGTAGAAACCTGACTTCACACTAACTGTTCCCACCTGATTGGCCAGAGGTATAAATAATGATTAAAAACAAAGCAGCTCATTCACTGTCCATCTTTCCAAATAGTGATGGCCCTTGTCATAATCGCGCCCTTTTATTTCTTCTTTTTCAGAATTTTAAACTATTATGAAGACCCTTATTATCTGGAGCAGCAACTTATAAAGCTGTCCCTTCGTAGGTAGAGGCTGTTCCCACGACTGGAGGTAGCTTGAGCAGCGCATATGTCACGATTCATAATGCCTATATATAGCAGGTCGGTGGCGTGAGAAGCGGCCGCTACTGAGATGATACCTAACAAGCTAATAGGTATAAATATGGGATGTACCAGACGACGAGAACCAGACTGTAGTAATTGTAAATTGTTATAGAGCGGGCGCGCTGAAACAAATATGTCTCAAAATGTCGCGCACGGAATCGAAGTTTAAGTGTTGGGGTCTCGGTGCTCGATCGTATTGGATCTAGGTAAATGGTGTAAAAAGTGTTTGGTTTAGCCCGGGACAGCGGCCATTTGTTTAGTCTTTCGAATATCTTACTCTGGATGTATTAACAATAATTATATTACGCAAGGTTTGAACGACAAACTGGAGTTTGCCCCCAGGCAAATTGCACGAGTCGATTAATTCCATCTGCAAAAGATTTTAATTGGGCCGAAATTAAGGCTCATTTGTACGTGCTCCGTTCGATTTTACGTACAAAAACAGTCACACTCCTTCGGATTTTAGGCACAAAAGAAACTCATTTCTGCGAGATTCTTGAAGCGTGCTATTTATACTTTCATCATGTACGAATCGGTTCAAACATTTGACTAAAGTAGTTCACCCAATAATCTTTATCCGTTGTGGAGATACGATGGTTTAAGTCGAGCTAAAGTCGAACGTAAAATTCGTTCTTATGTGAAATGGGTGCGCGGAAACTGCTTAAAGTGAATAAAATAAATACAAAATGCGTTATTAACACAAAATCGAAAACTCGCTTTCAAAAATCTAGCTTCATACGGATTTTACGTGCAAAAACACGTGTTTTGTGGCGTTTTCTTTACGCGCGCCTCTTCAATGTTTCAAACAAATCGGTTCAAATTTTGTAAGAAGACAGACAAATACATATAATTAATGGCCGTCCTACTGTTTTGTGCAAGCTTTACGCGTTGGCATGATATAAGTAACATAATTCGAAAGGCAATGAAAAAGTCTTGTACTGGATCAGAGTCGCCAAAGTCAACAAAAATCTACGTTTATAGCCAAGTTAATGCCGTCTAATGTCAAAATTATGGTAGAGTAAAAGTTGGAACTGGAATGAAAAATGCTCGTATCGTAGCACAAAAAAGGGCGAATATGTCCTGCGCAGATTTAGGGATGTAAAAGAAGGGAATAAGATTTTCGACTTATCTGGTAGCTTCAAAGACATTTAATTCACGTTTGATGATACGATGGCTTGTGTCATGTTGTACGGCATCATGTATCACGTTACTTTACTTGACATGATGCGTTATATATACATGACATGCGTACTAATGACAACAATCAAGAAAGTGCGAATATGTCACGATGTTTTGATATAAATGTCTTTGAGGCTGCCATATAAATCGAAAAGCTAGTTGCCTTCTTTTACATCCCTAACTCTGGCCAGGACATATTCGCCATTTACGTGCTGCGATAGGAGCATTTTTCATTCTGGTACAAACATTAACAAAATTAAATCCTGCTACACTTAGAAAATGTCAGAAGGTGTCTATTATTGGTCGTAACTGTGGCATTATTCACAAGCAATAAACGTCGAGTTTTGCCACAGTGGTGGGGACAAGTCATCCGAGAATATACAGAAAATTACGGAATAGTACTATGTTTTCGTACCAGAATTTTTAGCTCTGTTTCCGTCTCGCAGGAAGTAATAGTGAATTAAAGGTGATCTGCATTTTTGGAAGAACACAATTTATTTTGTTCATCGTCACCGCGGTTGTGGTATCTTCAGTGATATTTTTCTTTTATTGTTTGTAAAAAGTTATGCCTACAAATTTTATGTAGGTCAGAAATATAGTTTACATTCTTTCTTTTTCTTCCTTTTCCTGGTCTTTATCTCGTGTCTTTACGGGGTCGGCATGTTAATCTCGATTTGCCAATGTTAGTGGTCGGCCGGGGTGGCCAAGCGGTTCTAGGCGCTACAGTCTGGAACCGCGCGACCGCAACGGTCGCAGGTTCGAATCCTGCCTCGGGCATGGATGTGTGTGATGTCCTTAGGTTAGTTAGGTTTAAGTAGTTCTAAGTTCTAGGGGACTGATGACCTCAGATGTTAAGTCCCATAGTGCTCAGAGCCATTTGAACCAATGTTAGTGAGAAGGGTTGGCCGGATGCCCGTCGTGTACACACCTCTTCCCTCTCGGGACAGAAATCGTGTACTCCATCTGCCTGCGACTGGAGTTATCCCATATGAAAATGTGAAAACGTTTTCTAAGTGTTTGCGAATCGTGTATGTGGGCACAAGCTCCACATTGACCTAGTAGAACGTGGGGCAACCGCGTAAAAACCACATCCAGGGCCGGCCGCGGTGGCCGTGCGGTTCTGGCGCTGCAGTCCGGAACCGCGGGACTGCTACGGTCGCAGGTTCGAATCCTGCATCGGGCATGGGTGTGTGTGATGTCCTTAGGTTAGTTAGGTTTAAGTAGTTCTAAGTTCTAGGGGACATATGACCTAAGATGTTGAGTCCCATAGTGCTCAGAGCCATTTGAACCACATCCAGGAGGGTCGGCACACCGGCCATAGTCGTTAATCCGCCGGGGCGTTGGCAGCCATTGAGCACACGTAATACCTATGTAATTTAAACAACAACAAGCTACCCAGATTGAATTGCACTGAACTGAAATAAGCAATTTACCTTTTTTTTCTTGCATGTGTGTCCATGGCTGCCAACAGAAATCAGTCACACATCAATATTAATACTGCATGTCATACACAACAAAGGGATATGAGGGCCACGTGTGAACTGAATTTTCGTTAAGAATGTAACCTCTAAATTTCGTAATATGGGGAAAATAGTGGCAGTCGTGCTTTCGGACGCTTACCATTGCTGTAGTTGGCCTGTCCTGAGCTAAACTTCGTTATTATTTGCCTGCTAGATATGTTGTTCTTATTGTTTTTATGTTTAAAGGCGTCTGTGGAGATCGGTAAAAAAAATGTAGTACACCATACCAAATAGTTTTCCAAACCAAAACCTTAACAAATTTCACCGATGCCCACAGCTCACTTAAAACATAAAAACAATAACGACACGGTTAACAAGCAAATAATAACCAAGTACAGCTTAGGACATGTCAACTACAGCAACTGTAAGCGTCAAAACGGGGCCAGTATTTTACTCGAATACACAGTTTAGAGATTATCTTCTAAACAACAATTCAATTCGGACGTTGCCCTAACATCTCTGTGGTGCAGATGACATGCAGTATTAATACTGACGAATGACTTACTTCTTTTACCAGCCGGAGGGACATGTATTGTAAAAAAAAAAGTTAAGGTACGTATGTAGTCTAAACAAAATCTGATGTCAACATACTGCTAACCTACATAAAATTGTGTTTAAGAAACAATGATACAAAAAATCCATTGAAGACGCCACAATTGTGGTGCTACGTGTTTGGAGATTAAACAAAACAAAAAAATTATGTTCTTACAAGAAGGTGGATCATTATTCTGCACGATGCAGTATGGTAGATTTTGTAGTGCTCCAAATCTGACGGTCTGCGCTTAGACAAGATCCAGTGGAGATATCCGTGCAGGCCATGATCTTAATATTTGCCATTTTTTATTTGATATCAGAAGCGCTTATCTGTAATGTTCACGGTAATTATTTTCAATAAACTCACAGTTTTGTCATCCCTGTTTCTCTTTTATGCAAGATAAGATATCCTCATTTAGGGCCTATATTTGAATCCACACTTCAGCAGCTTAGAGAATGCTGTAGTTCCCTACCGAACCCGAGAGACATCACCAAAAGAACTATAATACGAAGCAGGTAGGACAATGTCCAAATCCTCATTCC
The DNA here is from genome assembly GCF_023864275.1 of Schistocerca cancellata. Taxonomy (NCBI): domain Eukaryota; kingdom Metazoa; phylum Arthropoda; class Insecta; order Orthoptera; family Acrididae; genus Schistocerca; species Schistocerca cancellata. The sequence continues at coordinate 388,371,880 of NC_064627.1, read as the reverse complement.
TTCACTGACGTGGTTTTACCCGGGGTATCGATACAACACCAAGATCACTGATCAGGGGCGACGCGTGTGCTTCATATTAGTAACGGCCGGGGCAAATATGAGAGGATATTGCAAAATCCACTCGCCTTATGGCTTCCACTTCGCTCTTGGCACGCAACAGTGCCGGACACTTAATTTTGTTTTACCTCATGATGCGGGTGGAAGTCCAGAAGATTTACTCAAATGGACGAACACATCGCAAAAAAAAAATAAAATTCAAAAGTCATTATTCTGTACAGAATTACCAGAAACCTTCTAGAACACGAAAACTTTTGTTGCCTACCCTTACGTCGCTGATTTCTGCAGACACTGTATCCCATGACACCGAAAGTGGGTTGTCAAGCTATAATTTGAGTTTTATAGCGATATACGAAAGCGGCAGCGGGCATGACGGCAGCTGTGTAGTATAGTTATCAACAAATACGATTACCACGAGTTACCGCGTGGAGCTAACAGTAACTTAGTCGCACTACCTCTTCAGTGACTGGACACCAGCAAGACAACTTCAGCCGTAGGATTCTCAGAATGTTCCTGCCTTGTTCGTAGTGCATTAGCAAATGTGCGTTACATAGAACATACTCAGCTACTAAGCACGTTGCGAACTGGATATGTTCAGATATCTTTGTTTGCGATGCTATTCGGCAGACAGTGCCCGTGTAAACCAAGCGGTTGCAAGTTGAAAAAAAAATTAGTGCCGGTTGTACGGATCTGGTGCACCCGATACGAAAACTATTCCAGAAGGCGTTAGTAAGTATCCGGCTGCTAGAAGCGTTTCGAAACTCTCCAGCACTGCACGCTCGATTACTTCTGAGGAACTGTGAAAGGATGGAAGATTACAACGTTCATCCAAAAAGCTCCGTGACTGATTTTAGCCCTGGCGTATAAGCGACGTCATTGCGCCGGCCGGTATGGCCGAGCGGTTCTAGGCGCTACAGTCTCGAACCGCGCGACTACTACGGTCGCAGGTTCGAATCCTGCCTCGGGAATGGATGTGTGTGATGTCCTTAGGTTAGTTAGGTTTAAGTAGTTCTAAGTTCTAGGGGCTGATGACCTCAAATGTTAAGTCCCATAGTGCTCAGAGCCATTTGAACCATTAAAGTCTTGTCTCAGATCAACCAGCGCAGTACCAACCAGCCGTGGAGTGCCACAGAACTGAACTCCACTGACGCGAACTTCATGCTGTGTCGCACCAACCATTACTGATGAGAGACCTTACGAACTACCAACAAAAGCCGGTAGCTGTGGCCGAGCGGTTCTAGGCGCTTGAGTCCAGAACCGCGCTGCTGCTACGGCCGCAGCTTCGAATCCTGCCTCGGGCATGGATATGTGTGATGTCCTTAGGTTAGTTAGGTTTAAGTAGTTCTGAGTTCTAGGGGACTGATGACCCCAGATGTTAAGTCCCATAGTGCTTAGAGCCACTGAACTACCAGCAGCAGTTCAGTACCAGTACCAGGTGCTGTACTCTCTGAGTGTGGGACGGAAGACGACGACCAGGGTTCCTGGCGGAATACCGTCCGGTACGCCTAAGCTCATCCGGGTTCAGGGCCTACCAGGCCGGCAGTACTGGGTTCAACGCCTGCTGCCTACACCACACCACGGATGGGGTGGTCCAGGGAAGAAGAGGCACGGAGTGGCGTCGTGCTCCCTCAGCCGGTAGGAGCTATCCGTGCTGTACCAGGCTGGTCTAAGCATCCGTATCGACGCAAGAGGAACGACGTCTCGCTAGGACGCAGACTCAAGGACAGTGTCCGACACCGAGAGCCTGTCCATGACCAGGGCAGGAGGCAACTACGACCACAGGGCACCACCCTTTGTTGTCACGATAAACGATTTACTAAATAATCATGTTTTCCTAGCGCCACGAGCGCTTCCAGACGATTCCTGACATCGTGATGGACGCTATCCTCTCGGCCCCTCTGTAATATCATGACAGAACCAGTGACACAATGGATTGTGAACAATAACATTCCTGAAGTTGACTAGCCTGACCGGAATGACCAATGTAACACGTGTGGGATGAGGATGAACGTCGACTTCGCTCCAGAAGTCAGCCTCCAACATCACTAAATGGTTCACATGGCTCTGAGCACTATGGTACTTAACATCTGAGGTCATCAGTCCCCTAGAACTCAGAACTACTTCAATCTAACTAACCTAAGGACATCACACACATCCCTGCCTGAGGCAGGTTTCGAACCTGCGACCGCAGCAGTCATTCGGTTCCGGACTGAAGCGCCTAGAACCTCTCGGCCACCACGGCCGGCCAACATCACTACCTTTTCTGGTTTTGGCTCATCAAGAAGAATGGGCTGCCGCTCCTCTACACACATTCAGATACCTCACTGAAAGAGTCCCCAGCGGGGTTCAAGCAGTCACCAAGGGGAAGGTCGGGCACTGCCGAAATTCGTGTCCAGTGATATATATGTCCGGATACTTTTGATCAGATAGTGTACGCTCGGCGAACAACTACCCGCTAGCACCGGCAACTCTCAAACTGGCCCCTGTGGCAGCGCAGTTTTCGACTCTGCTGCAGTTATTTCTTGGCCATGTTGCAATTTTTTTTCCACCAGACCGTGCAATTAGGTTATCCGTTCTGGAGCGCGCGGCGCCCGCGGCGGCAGAAGCAGCAGCGCCTAGCGCCTATTCAGCGCCGGCCGGCGTGCTGAAGGACCGCCGCGGGCCGTGTGGCGCGCTCGCGACCTTGCAGCCCGGTGACACGCTGCCTTCCTTCTCCCACTTCTTGCCTCTCCGCTCACCTCTGCCCCCCCCCCCAACCTCCTCCCCATCCGGCCATTGTACGGGGCGCGCTCGCGAAACGCTGACTGTGCGGCTCACTGGGCCGACCTCGGCAGCAGCGTAGCTTCACAGCCGCTCGATAGACCCCACCCCGGCTGGCGGTACTCGTATTTGCGTCCAGGCGAAGCAGCCCACCACCGCCGCTTTTCACGCTGCGCAAATAACCACCAGCCGTATCTCAGCTCCCTACAGGCGTAGGTTCGATAAACCACAACATCCAGATGACTTTGACGCCTGCAGCTATAGCTACGAAGGAACAGCCTCATTAGGCCTTCTACTAATGATGCCAACAAAATAACGATACATCGATAGTTTCCGAAATTTGTCGATAAATGTCGACAATACATTACACTCGATATATCGATGTACGAATGGCAGTATCGAATGCCGATATTTATATTATATTTTTTCACAAGTTTCGCAAAATATTTGAAGTTGTTCTTATGAAATTGTAGTACAACGTAATTTTATTTTCACTGCGAGAAGGAGTCTTACTACGTATTGAGCTTTCATCACATCCAATCTTTCTCTCTGACTGTGCGAAGCAAGTAGATGTGGCACAAAAGCACTCCGTCTTCAGGCCACAAGTTGCCCATCGGGACCATCCGACCGCCGTGTCATCCTCAGTTGCGGATGCGGACAGGAGGGGCGTGTGGTCAGCACAACTCTCTCCCGGTCGTTATGATGGTTTTCTCTGCCCGGAGCCGCTACTATTCGGTCGAGTAGCTCCTCAATTGGCATCATGAGGCTGAGCGCACCCCAAGAAATGTCAACAGCGCATGGTGGTTGGATAGTCACCCATCCAAGTGCCGGCCATGCCCAACAGCGCTTAACTTCGGTGATCTCACGGGAACCGGTGTATCCACTGCGGCAAGGTCGTTGTGTGGCACTAAAGAAGAAGTCCGAAGGCACTAGGGGTGGAGAGGGGGGGGGGGGGGCAAAGGCGCGGTGCCAATGTGAATTGAATAAGAAGGTTTGCGATGAGAGGGAACAGCACGCCAATTGCGTTACAAACAATTTTTAACTCAACTAATGTGCTATTTCCCCATATCAGCAGTGTTCAAAAACAACTGCTGAAAATGTTGAGAAAAATCCAAATAGCAATACTAGTCATTGCAGTGGGTGGAGACGTGGGGGGGGGTAAGTGACGACGACGCCCGCATCTCGTGGTCGTGCGGTAGCGTTCTCGCTTCCCACGCCCGGGTTCCCGGGTTCGATTCCCGGCGGGGTCAGGGATTTTCTCTGCCTCGTGATGGCTGGGTGTTGTGTGCTGTCCTTAGGTTAGTTAGGTTTCAGTAGTTCTAAGTTCTAGGGGACTGATGACCATAGATGTTAAGTCCCATAGTGCTCAGAGCCATTTTTTAAGTGACGACGTAAATGACGCTTGGTGCTACCAACAGAAACTGCGACATTTATCTTCACAACGCTATTTGTACATTGCAACTGCTAGGTCGGTGGCGTTAGCAGAAATGAGAAAAAACAGCGAAGTTCCCGACGAACCCGATATATGACGGAAGGTAACGACGGACACATCCGACACGTTTCATTGTGCCAGTTATATGCGGTTTTCCGGAGTGGAAAGGAGCGCCTGGTCCCCGGCACCAATCCGCCCAGTGAATTAGTGTCGAGGTCCGGTGAACCGGCCAGTCTGTGGATGGTTTTTAGGCGGTTCTCCATCTGCCTCGGCGAATGCCGACTGGTTCCCTTTATTCCGCCTCAGCTACACTATGTCGGCGACTGCTGCGCAAACAAGTTCTCCACGTACGCGTTCACCACCATTACTCTACCACGCTAACATAGGGGTTACACTCGTCTGGTGTGAGACGTTCCCTGGGGGGGTCCACCGGGGGCCGAACCGCACAATAACCCTGGGTTCAGTGTGGGGCGGCGGAGGGGTGAAGTGGACTGCGGTAGTCGTCGTGGGGTTGTGGACCACTGCGGCTGCAGCGGGGACGGAGCCTCTCCGTCGTTTCTAGGTCCCCGGTTAATATACAACATATATGCAGTTACCATTGTTAGCAAAGTGGCTATCGCCAAGCGCGAAGGTGCATATTTTACCTCTCAATTCTTGTCTAAGGGGGATAGGCAGGCTGCTAGCTTGTTGATGTACAGAGTATCTAATAATAAATATAATAAATCAGTACTTAAATATACAGCTCTACAACCGGCAGTATATTTACAATGTGCAGCCGACATTTTTATAGGCCGCTACGTCGATGACTTTTCTGTTGATATATCGAATAATCTGTACTTTTTACGGTGTATCTAGATCCGATAATAACATTTCTTCCATGGCACGAACAGCTCGATCGAGGTGGTGCCACATATTCTCTATTGAATTTGAATCCGGAGAGTTTGGTGGCCAGATGAGTACGATAAACTCATTCTGCTCTTCGAACCACGCAAGCTGTGTGACACGTTGCACTGATCTACTGTCATCGTACCGAGGCGAAACAAATTGCACCTTGGGGTAGAGCTTGTGCCTGAGGATAGATCCATACTTGTGATGGCCCATTGGGCACAACGACGAGATTGATCAGGGGATGCTACGGAAACATTCCCCACACCGTAACGCATGGAGGGCGTTTCCTTGTAGACGTTTCGCTCCGTACGCATCACCGGTCGACTGTCCGATGGAGCAAGAAACGTGGTTCATTTGAAAAGGCCACTCAGTGGATATCCTGTTGAGGTAGTGGCATGCAAATTCTAGCCCTCGTCGTCGATGAACAGTAGTCAGCATGGCTGCACGAACGAGGCACCTGCTCGGAGGCTCCTAGGCAGCAGCGTCCGCTCAACTGTTGTTGAGGGAACACTTTTGGTAGCCCCTTGGTTCACCTGGGTGGTCAGTTGCTCAACAGTTATACATCTATTCGACCGTACACAGGTCCGCAGCCGTCGTTCACCCCTGTCATCTACATACTTATGTGGATATGGTGTCTGTTCTTTCGGACATGTTGATGACCTGCAGTTGCCTAGAATTAATACCTTCAGCTGCTGACGGGCGTTGATATATATCATCGGGGACAGCTGAAAATGTGTGCCCCAACCGGGACTCGAACCCGGGATCTCCTGCTTACATGGCAGACGCTCTATCCATCTGAGCCACCGAGGGCACTGAGGATAGAGCGACTGCAGAGACTATCTCACGCACGCCTCCCGCGAGACCCACATTCTCTCCTTGTATGTCCACACACAACATTCGTAGTGTCCCACCCCAGCACACTCATTACTCGTGGAAGACATTCTTACCAAGTCCCGTTAGAGTTCGGGGAATATGTGTGCATCCGCACAGAAGAAGAAGGTTATGGCCGGTACTGCCAGAACTATATTCTTATATGGATATGGTGTCTGTTCTTTCGGACAGCCACCACAGCTGACTTGGTGCCTGTTTTGGATAGCGCCATTTTGCCATGGACGATATTTTAAACACGGTGACACGCGAGCAGTTTAGAAAATTAGCCATTTTGGAAATACATCAACCGTTGTCCCGAAATCCAATGGTCATATCCTTTTGGACATCAGATAAATCGCTGTTTCCGCAGTACAGGGACTGCAGTGTTTTCTGAGTCCCTCTGACACGCTCCACTGTCCACTGCTAGTGCTTCCACCTGCCACCTGTAAGTGATTACTGCACGTTGATGTCAAATATAGGCGGTGGTCACATTAACGTGATCGGGCAATGTCATAAGGACAACTTTGCACGCCTGGATTGTAATTTTTTTTTTCAATTTCACCACTTCCATACGCTGGGTAACAGACACTGGTCAGTAGTCATAAAAACTGTTGCATCTTTCCTTAGGGCGACAAAATTGCAAAAAATGGCTCTGAGCACAATGGGACTTAACTTCTGAGGTCATCAGTCCCGTAGAACTTAGAACTACTTCAACCTAACTAAGCACATCACACACATCCAAGCCCGAGGCAGGACTCGAACCTGCGACCGTAGCGGTCGCGCGTTTCCAGACTGTAACGCCTAGAACCGCTCGACCACACCGGCCGGCAACAAAATTTCAGATAACCTTGCAAAAAAAGTTAAAGTTAGCAGCTGCACCTGCATTTTGTAATACCAACTGCATACCAAACTTTTCATTCAACAGTAACCCTTGACGCAGAGTGGTGTGTTGACGCAGAGTGGTGTGTATAAAATCACATGCAAACATTGTGGGAAATGATATATTGGTCACTCAGGCAGAGATATGGCAATTAGATTATGTGATCATTACAATGTCTGCAGATTAAGAAAGACATGTTCAGCCTTTGCCGATCACCTTTTAACAGAAAACCTCACGATAATTCCGTTCAGAAAAGGAGTAAGATGACGCAGCTGTAAATCAACACACATATGACACAGAATCCAGGTCAGTATTAAATGTTCAACCTCAATCTCCCCTTTCCCCTCTGCTAAACTAAGACAGTTACAAATACTAGATTGAAATCGTAAATTCAACTTTATTTATCGACAGCTGTTAAACGTAGCTATCTCCTCATAAAAACTTTTTTTCCTTTTTTGATGTAAGCCTTTCCTTGCGGCAAAAAAAAGTAATACAATACCATTTGTATATCCTACATAAATAATACGTGTGTAAATCGCGCGTCATTTTATCTATGATTGCGATACTCAGTTGTCACCTGACGATGGCCTAAGAAGCCGAAAGCCGGTTTATGACTACATAAATGTAATTTTGCTGAGCATTTGGAAGTGTTTTCTGTTTAGTAATGTTATCATGTTCTGCCAAGCAAGACGGAAAATTCAGTTAAATGTATTTATTCACAACGATCGCGAATTCGCCCTATTATGCTATTTTCAAGTGATGCCTCACTATAAATTGCTACGTTTACATAATTACGTATTTGTATCTGGCGAAATGGGCTCTCTCTAAAACGAAATTAAAAAAATAATAAAAAGTAAGTTCTTGTCGTTCTTGCTTCGGAGTTTCCCTGGCGTCACGCGGAGCCGCACTCGAGGATGCCGCCAGGATGGACGCATTATTCAACGATTGGCGGCTCGCGAGACAAATTACGAGGCGTACCGCTCCGCCAATGTAATCGGAAGCGTTTATTGGCCGAGCCGGATTAATTCTCTGCTCTGCTCCACCACTGACAATTCTAAGCGAGGGTCGTAAGCCTCGCTTTGATCAGCTAGACAGGGCTAACTTCCCACAATTTTTCATCTTCTTCGTTTTCGTTTCCTTGTGCGTTGATCGCGCATCGGCGCAGTGTCGGCATAGTTATTCACAGAGTTGCCACGGCTAGCGTGAGGTCACTTCCTAGTGAATCTACTTCAAAAAAATCGTATTTTTTTCCATCTTAAATCAACATTTAGAGGTTTGTGAACAAAACTGTAGTTAAATGAATCGATTCGGTCATCGGGAACATCTTTAAAAACAAATTTAAATATATGTCGGTATGTGGCAACGACCGTGTTTCCGCTGCGGTCGGATATCAAATGGCATCATTATTATTTGCGTTGACCTAAAAGCGTAAGACGCGGAAAGAAACAAGGTTCACAGTACAACTACAACTGAAGGAAAGTAACGGAAAGTGTTTAATTTGTAATTACATAAGACGAATAAACAGCTTTTCTCTGAGTTCCTTTAATCCGTTTGTCGATTTGATTTTCCGTCTTTGAGAGCGTTTCTCCCTGGGAAAGTAAGCGTGTTTCATATTTAAATTGATATCACGTACTATGGTCGGTGGTCGCTTGGCGGTGTCGAAGTTTGAAGCTTGTAAGTGAAGGCATCTAGCAGTTAGGGTAAATTATGCGATCGCGATGTGTCTAATTTATGCGATTCTCTCACTGTCACTTGTTTAGACTTGTCCCGCTATAATGGGACAGCTAGCAATCTCAGCACAGCGGAGCCATAGTGAGCAAGCAAGAAAGCCGGGCACTTGAGGCAATCAAAATACACCCTTATTAATTATAAAATATTACCCTAATTCTGATTGTCTAATTTGTGTTTTATAGTATAAAAACTATTAATTGAAATCATTTGATTGTAGTCTACTCTTTAGATAACAATGTCATAAATGTGTGCACAAAGTTTTGAGCATCTAAGAAAAGTAGTTAATAAGACTGCAAACGTAACTGACAGGAAAAATTTTAAATTACTGACCGACAATAATAGTTTATATCGAAGCTAATCTGATTATTCTTATACCAAAACCTTCATGCTCAAAACACCTTCATTGTCCTAAAATTTCTTTGCGTTCATAGTTCACATTATGTAGTTAGATCCTCATAAACTTTTATGAAAATTGTTACTGCTTTTCCAGCCGTTCACTGGCAAGTCACCTTAAGGGGTTGCACGCACGTACCCATACCGCAACTGTCTGTGTGCGATAGTTTTCTAAAAGCGAATCGTGTATCTGAGGCGGAAGTTTTTTATCAGCCCGCTATTCACGTAGTCGGATGTGGGAAACAGACTAAAAACCACATCCAGGCTGGCCGGCACACGGGCTCTCGCCGTTAATTCGCCGGACGGGCCGAAGTCCCCGTCCGGGAAGCTGTGCTTTAACACGCACTGCTACCCGGGAGGGTTAAACTTCTCACAATTCCAAAGACATCATTCAAAAGTCCTGTAGTAATCCGACTACTCTCACAAATATTCCGAGATCCGACGACTGGACTACAGTATGTGAGCTCTACAATATTTCATACACCGCCTCCAACTGACCACTAGCTATTTTCACCGATAATCACTACAATATAACAGCAAGACACTCGAAAGTCTTTAGGGAGAGAGTCACACAAAAACGTCACTCTGAAATTTGCACTGAAACAAATTAAATATACTTGCATTATTTTCTTTAATGTGGGAACTGCAGCATTTTAGGCAGTATGCTTGCTGCATATTTTATTTTCGTAGATCAGCTTTTTTCGGCTTTATTGCCTTCATCAGTACATTTGCAAACAGTCGCATTTATTTATGTTTTACATAAAAAGTAATTTATAAATGTAAACGATGTCAACATTTAGTAAACTATTGCTGCTGTCCGTAGTTGTTAGATCTAATATTTTTTCAGTAACATTTTAATGTTGTTCGATGATTTGATGTTGCACGTTTATTCTAACACGTGTTTTATTATTCTGACAGTTGTGGAAACAGACAGCTAGCTGTTTACTCAAAGAAATACCAAATGAACAAACCGATTTCAAGCACACAGCAAAAACAGCAGAGATTACAAATAACCAAGAACAAAATTTATAGACATCAATAACAGTTCCATAGATACGTGACCTGCAATAACATAGATACGAGTATCTTTGAGCAAACAACTAGCTGTGAAATATTGACCATAGTCAAAATAATAAAAATGTATTACTATATGCATGCAACATCCAGATGTTGAACAATTTTAAGACGTTACTGAAAAAATATTGCATCTAAGAACTACAAACAGCAGCAGTAGTTTAGAACGTCACAACGTCAGTACAGCATTCAATGTAAAAAACTATAAATTACATATTGTGTAAAATATAAAGAAATGCGATTGTTTGCAGTTATACTGATGAAATTAACAAAGCTGAATGAAGCTTATACACAAAAATAAAATATGAAGGAGCATACTGTCTACTAATACTCTGCATTATGTCCTCCTGTGAAATTCATCGGCTCGAACTAACCCCAGCCAAGTCCTTCACTTTTACGTAATGCGACCTGCGCTTAACTAATGCCTTCACGTTCTCCTCTGAGGTCTCTCTTTGCGTAACACGTCCATGGTCACTAATCCGCACCACTCGTCCAGAAAAACAGGAGGGAGCCACGCCCTCTCACGAGATTGCACTTCGAATTCTTCACAGTCTTCCGTACTGCACTGAGTAGCTTGGCAGATCACGAAGGGCCGTATACTCCTATCTTCAGAGATGCATTACTAAAAAAACTTCACCTCTGCCCCAGAGCGTAGACCAGTACACCCTAAGAAAGCTGACGGCACGGTGGCCGAGCGGTTCTAGGCGCTTTAGTCTGGAACCGCGAGACTGCTACGGTCGCAGGTTCGAATCCTGCCTCGGGCATGGATGTGTGTGATGTCCTTAGGTTAGTTAGGTTTAATTAGTTCTAAGTTGTAGACGACTGATGACGTCAGAAGTTAAGTCGCATAGTGCTCAGAGCCATTTTAGAGCTGCCGGCCGACTCTTCGATTTCGCGAGCTCCCAACCAAATGGCTCTGAGCACTATGCGACTTAACTTCTGACGTCATCAGTCGTCTACAACTTAGAACTAATTAAACCTAACTAAACTAAGGACATCACACACACCCATGCCCGAGGCAGGATTAGAACCTGCGACCGTAGCGGTCGCTCGGTTCCAGACTGTAGCGCCTAGAACCGCTCGGCCACTCTGGCCGGCAGCTCACAACCGCTCCACGAAATTATACAGGGTGTCTCAGGAGGAATGCTCAATATTCAAAGACATGACAAGAACGATCGATCATCGGAAGAAAAAAACCCTAGTAAACGTCGGCTCTGAAATGCGTAGCTCAAGAGCTATCACCACCTGTTCATCTACGTTATTTTGACGAGGTAGTACGGACCAGAAGAAGAAAAAACTGTCCAATAAACATGGACACTAAGATGAATACGTCAAGAGCTATGGGCGCTTGTTTAGTAGAAGAGACATGATTCACAGTAGCGAAGATAAAGAAATGCTGCCGGCCAAAGTGGCCGTGCGGTTCTAGGCGCTGCAGTCTGGAACCGCGAGACCGCTACGGTCGCAGGTTCGAATCCTGCCTCGGGCATGGATGTGTGTGATGTCCTTAGGTTAGTTAGGTTTAACTAGTTCTAAGTTCTAGGGGACTAATGACCTCAGAAGTTGAGTCCCATAGTGCTCAGAGCCATTTGAACCATTTTTGAAGAAATGCTTATAGCTCTTAAGGTAAACATTTTAGAACCCATGTATGCTAGACTTTTTTGCTTCGAATGATCGTTCCTATAACATCTCTGAATACTGACCATTCCTGCTGGGACACAGGCCTTCCATACATTTTCATTGACCATCAGGACTCTGATAACTTTCTCTGTAATGGGTCTCTCAAAACATAAGCTATCAATGGAAGTTTACTCCAACTTAAATTCATCCTAGTAAATTGTGATCGCCATTTATTTAGAAGGATAAGGGAAACACCAGCCCATCACCTTCATGCCGAACATGAACCCCTTCCCCGGAAGTGGAAACTGGCTGCGGCGACTGCAATAGCGCACGTGGGGACCAGGAACTGATACATTACAAGACATCGAACGACTACAAAGACGCGTTGCTAGGATCTTAATAGGTCGGTATATCCCATTTGAAAGCGTATCAATAGTCCTCATGGAATGCGGTTAGGCGTGTTTATTTTCTGCTACTGTGGCGACTTGCGTGTCGATACTGATGGAATGATGACGAGGACGACACGACAGCCAATACCCAATGGGAGAAAATATCCGATCCGGCCGGGAATCGTAACCGAGCCCCTCCCCTGGCATTCAACAGTACTGACCACTCAAAACTGTGGAGGCCGTAGCGCTTAGTCAGTTCTGGAAGATAGAGCGCGTAGGCATTCTTGGAACAAAGACGAAACAATTCTCGCAAAATCCTGTTGAGTAAATTTAGAGAACCTGTATTCGAGAAGAATGTCAGAGATTAGGGCATTCGCTGAATCATAAAGAATGTCATTATTCTTTCGCTCAATAAGCGACTAGAAGTAGGAAGTAACGCGATAATATTCCTCCGCCATAGTGGTTTGTAGAGTAGACACGTAAACTTACAACCATTTATTATATTTCTTCGCCGGCCGCGGTGGCCGTGCGGATCTAGGCGCTGCAGTTCGGAACCGCGGGACTGCTACGGTCGCAGGTTCGAATCCTGCCTCGGGCATGGATGTGTGTGATGTCCTTAAGTTAGTTAGGTTTAAGAAGTTCTAAGTTCTAGGGAACTGATGACCTAAGATGTTAAGTCCCATAGTGCTCAGAGCCATTTGAGCCATATATTTCTTCCGCAGTGCGTCCTTCGTTTTCATTCATGGTGACTCCCATCTGGCCATCAGTGATGGTCGTGGGGACATTTTGCTGTCGGTCACGACTGACGATCCGTCGCAGGAAGAGCATTGTTAAAGATAGATGTACGTGCAGGAGTCGTTCTACAGAAGCAGATCCTTCCACGTACAAACCACAAATTCGTGTTAGCCCACAATATATTTGCTAGTTCCCAAATCTGGCAAGTGTGAGGTGATGAATAAATGGAAGCAAATGAAGAGTACTGCTTGGGCTGATGCGCCAGCAAGGGCGTTCTTCTTAACGCCGAAACAGAGACAGGTGCAACTGTGAAAAAGACACCTGTTTCTATGTGCAAGGTAGAAACTGAGCATAAAGGTACAGAAATATAATAAACATGTGCGAGAAGAGATGATTCTAACGAAAAAGTAAGGTGGTTCTGCACTGAGTGTCCTCAACCCTACTCGAAACCTAGGGCACCAACAAAGTGATTTCAGTGTCTTTGCTGTATAGAATGAGTTTCTGTCTTCTGTGCCAATTTCTACGAACATTAGATTTGCAAACACTGCAATTCTGAGAACATAATGTTAATTTGTAATAATCTATAGCATTAACAACAAATTACGCATAGGAGGAAAAAGAAAATAAATGAACCAAAACCATTCCCGTATTGATGCTTAATACACTGCACTATGTGTAAAAAATCATTTCAATAGCGTAACAACATGCTTCTTTGTCATAAATGGAAATAATATAAAGTGATTCGTATTCGAGATCGTTGTGTGTAATGAAAAAAGTGATTAAATGTGTAAATTAAAAAGTGTAATGTTTCTTCCATGATCTATGAAAGCTAGTGTAGATAGTTAAACGTAACGTACTTTTTTAATTTATCACACTGTAAAACGTGTGAGAAAATGTCCTTTACCCTCACAGTTAGTGCCATATGCTACAGACGAAATCGTAAATAAAAACCAATAGTTTTGACATACTAGTAACAACTCATATTCCGGATTTTTTTAAAAAAGAAATTCTGTTTTGAAGTACTTCTTAGTGTATTCAAGTGGTATTCACAATAGTCGTAGTTAAACCCAACCTAAAAATAGTCTCCTTACCACACTCTACGTGTGGTTGAGGTGATGCCAACAGTCATGTAAACAGAAGAAGCGAGGTCTCTGCCTTTCACGACGCTTAGCGGGCTGGTGACGCAGAGCTTTTGCTGTGGGACTGCTGAATCATGGGTGCTAACACGCCACACAGGCAAACGTGTTCGGTTTCTGAAGGTACGACGCAGAAACTTACTTCTCCCAGCAGCGGCTAGACATCCATTCGTGGCTCTGCTCATAATTCGCTGAGCCACATACGCTATCTGATCAAAAGTATCCGGACAGCTCTAAGTGGACATTAATATGGACTGTGTCCACACATCGCTTTTACGACGCCCTGAATTCATTTGACGATACTGTCAATGAGATGTGTGAATGTCTGTGGAGGAATAGCAGCCCATTCTTCCTCAAGAGCTGAAACCGGAGAAGGCAGTGATTTTGAACGCTAGAGTGCGGGGCGAAGTCGACGTTCTAACCCAGCCCAAATGGTTCAAATGGCTCTGAGCACTCTGGGACTTAACATCTATGGTCATCAGTCCCCTAGAACTTAGAACTACTTAAACCTAACTAACCTAAGGACAGCACTCAACACCCAGTCATCACGAGGCAGAGAAAATCCCTGACCCCGCCGGGAATCGAACCCGGGAACCCGAACCCAGCCCAAACGTGTTTGTTTGGTTTCGTGTCAAGACGTTGGACAGGCCGTAGAAATGTTATGGTCTAAAAAGCACAGCCTCACACATACTGCTTTATGACAGAGTTTACTGTCATGCTGATACAAACTACTGCTCCTCCACTGTAGGCATCAAATAAGCGTAATAGGGGTAGCATACACTAACCACGAAAAACTCCCCCATACTGCTACACTACCTCTTCCGTGCGTCACTGTTTGCACTAAAGGTGACGGCAGGCAACAGTTTGCAGGTATTTGCCAAACCCAAACCCTTCCATCGGACTGGCACAAGATAAAGCAAGTTTCATAACTCCGACTCACTCGTGTCCAGCCATGTGCTATCCAGTGGAGTCGCTTTTTACACCACTTCGAGCGTCATTTAGCATTGATTACAGAAATGTGTGTTTTATGAGGAGCTGCTCGACCCCTGTACCACATTCGTTTCAACTTCTTACGCACCGTCATTGTGGTAGCTGGACTGCTGACAGCACTTTGGAAATCACGAGTGACTCGTTCTTCTGATTTCATGTGATTTTTCACAGTCACCCTTCGCAATATTCGACCGCCCAGAACGGAATGGACAGTTTCTTGAAGGGGGGATATAAGATGAACACCAACAAAAGCAAAACGAGGATAATGGAATGTAGTCGAATTAAATCGGGTGATGCTAAGGGAATTTAGGAAATGAGACGCTTAAGATAGTAAATGAGTTTTACTATTTGGGGTGCAAAATAACTGATGATGGCCGAAGTAGAGAGGATATAAAATGTGGACTTCCAATGGCAAGGAAAGCGTTTCTGAAGAAGAGAAATTTGTTAACATCGAGTACAGATTTAAGTGTCAGGAAGTCGTTTCTGAAAGTATTTGTATGGAGTGTACCCATGTATGGAAGTGAAACACGGGCGATAAATAGTTTAGACAAGAAGAGTATAGAAGCTTTCGAAATGTGGTGTTACAGAATAATGCTGAAGATTAGATGGGTAGATCACATAATTAATGAGGAGGTATTGAATAGAATTGGGGAGAAGAGGAGTTTGTGGCACAACTTGACTAGAAGAAGGGATCGGTTGCTAGGGCATATTCTGAGGCATCAAGGGATCACCGATTTAGTACTGGAGGGCACCGTGGAGGGTGAAAATCGTAGAGGGAGACCAAGAGATGAATACGCTAAACAGATCCAGAAGGATGTAGGTTGCAGTAGGTACTGGGAGATGAAGAAGCTTGCACAGGATAGAGTAGCATGGAGAGCTGCATCAAACCAGTCTCTGGACTGAAGACCGCGACAACAACAACATGTCCATCAGTACATGAGGCCTGCCTGGAGTTAGTTTAGATGTGTTGTTTCTTCGCATGTCCGGTTCACAACCATGTCACCAATAGGCGACTCACGCAGCTTAGACTGACTGAATTATACCTAATGGATTTGTTACTGAGTTGCCCTATTCTACTGACAACTCAATACTCCCTGCCTTCTTTTCTACTGGCGGGTCCGTTTCTGTTGACATCTATTGCCTGTTGGTCAATTGCGCATTGTACAGAGGTGTTCGCACACTTTAGATCACGTAGTGTATGTAATGAATTATTTTGATATAATCTATAACTGTATGCGCAAAATATATTTATAAAACTTGCAAGTAGAAGTCACGGGAGAGTTGTTGGTCCCAAAGGTGTCACTAGCGATATCATTCGAATTTCGAATTTTAATTTTGATTTTACTATAGCGTTTGGCGTTCTGTTGTAAGTATGCGTTAAGATCAGGTAAACTGTCTGAATCTGTCTCCATTTTTCCGTATCATGCTCAACAGAAAAGTTGCGCCTTCCTGTGGGAGTGTTTAAAATAAAACTAAGCGTCTCTTGCATAGCACATACGGTCCACTGATTTCAAGTTTCAGGTGTAAATCGGAGGAATCGAACTGGTCGACTCGAATCTCTACCAAAGAAGATATTGTGCTTTGGCAGCTTATCTGGCGATGTCGACTTTGGTTGTCGCATCTCATCATTGACTGAAGGGCTTAGAAGTTGGTGTGGCTCCCTCTACGGGGGAGGGGGGAGGAGGTGGCGGAACTGTGGCTAATCGGGGGTTTGGATGTCTTTGGTCGTGCCAGTACGGGCTGTGGAGCGGTGTCAAAAACAAGTTTTCTGTCGGCGCAGTAGGAGAGAAAGGCTCTCAACATTGCGGCCTGAAGGAATCTCGTATTCATTGTTTGGCATCTTCGAGACGCGTGGAGTTGGTTACCGAGCTGTCAGAGGCGTGCTCGCCAAGACAGACGGGCGTTTTTCAACCGTGTTCGATTCGTGGCTGTTCTCGTCTCCATGGTGGTAGACTGCACTGGCATTTCTGTTGTTCAGAAAGCGAGTTAACAGTAAGGTCTGTTAAATTTTGTTTCGGCGAGACTTTCAAGTTGCGTACCGGAAATTTTGCTTTGATATGCGGTGTGTATGATTTTTTTTTTTTTTTTGTCTTACTGGATTATTTTACTGGCCTGTAATTGACGTCAAGTGTTCCTGAAAGGACGCCACTGTGCTAAGCACGCCTGACTGTTATTGTGTTCTTACACGTGCAGTCTTTTTCCCTCATGGCATTTTGATAACTCAGCTTGGTGTTTAAAGGAAACAGTTGTAATTCTCGTCCAAGTCTGCGGCACGAGTCACTAATTAATGTCGTAAATTCTAGCCAGTGCCCAATTGCTTTAGTGGGATAAATTTTCATATTTGCGTTGGCTTTGATTTACCATGTCGGCACTAAATTGTGTAACGCAATTAATGTGGCCTAATTCGTTAACGCGTGTTTAATGCGTGTTTAATCGCGGTATACTATTCTCTTAAATATCAGCCGTAAATTAAAGTTATTCTAGATTGTGTTTCTGCTGCAGAGGCTGAATATGTGTTTATTGTACTCCAGCGACTCACGTAGTAACCAGTCTGTTTCAGCATGTACTGTATACCAGTGTCTAAAGGTTTCTCCACAGAACTGACTTGATTATGAGGTGCTGAGCCGATTGTAGAAGCCTTTCGGCGCTTCCACGAAATGCACTGCGAGAATAAAATTCTCAATTTTAGTTGTAATTTTTTTTTACGGCTTCAAGTTTAAAAAAAAAATTAAAAGATTCCTTGGTGTTTGCGGGCCCTGCTGAGGCCGTTAGATTGTTATTTTCTATTTAAAGAACACCATTCTCAATCTCATGGAGAACATGGCATTAGAATATATATTTGGGAGGGAGTTGTATTGTATTGTATTGAACTGGGGACCTAGAAACGACGGAGAGGCTTCGTCCCCCGCCGTAGCCTCAGTGGTACACAGCCCCACAACAGGCTACATCAGTCCACTCACCTCTCCGCCGCCCTACACCGAATTCAGCGTTATTGTGCTTTTCGGCTCCCAGTGGACATCCCCCCCCCCCCCCCCCCGGGAACGTCTCACACCAGACGAGTGTAGCCCCTATGATTGCGTGGTAGAGTAATGATGGTGTACGTGGAGAAAGCATTTGCGCAGCAATCGCCGACATAGTGTAACTGAGGCGGAATTAGGGCCACCAGCCCGCATTCGCCAAGGCAAATGGAAAACCGCCTAAAAACCATCCACAGACTGGCCGGCACACCGGATCTCGACACTAATCCGCCTGGCGGATTCGTGTCGGGGACCGGCGCGCCTTCCCACCCGGCAAGCTGTGTGTTACACCGCACGGCCAACCGGGAGGGCTTGGGAGGGAGTTACTTGGCAGTGTCTTTATAGTAGTTCACATCTTAAGGTAACTATTCAGTACTGCAGGAATATGTCATTGAGATTTCTCTAAGGCGATCGTCGGTGATGGGGTTTGTATGGAAGAGGCCCACTCACTCTGAGGCTGTCGGTCAAGCTGGTCCCGCTAGCGTGCTTAAGCAGGGCCGCCACACATCCGCGGCATTATTCCTTGGCCGAGGTGGGGCTCCAGCCACAGTTCCGTTCACCTGTATTGTATAGACAGTTTATCGTGATTTGGACGTAACGGTTGTTTAGGCACTCCACGAGTGCCAGCTTTCAGGGCTTCCAGAGGTCTCTTGACGATTAACCTGCTTAACTGAGTCCTCAGCCATTCTTATTGCCATTCTACCAGGGCTAAGTTCGCTTTTAATAAATTAATATTTCTTTGGATGAATATCTGGGTATTTTCTCTAAGGCAGGGGAATTTAATTTAAATTACATCACAGTTTTAAATCAGCAAGGAATTATAATTTATTCAAATCAAACCGAAAGTTTCTATTGTAAAGGCTTTGTTAAAGGAAGGCTCATATCCTTTGTTATCTGAATGTGAATTTTGAAATTTGTACTGTGCGTTATTGAATTCTGTGTTTTTATGTTATCCAGAGAGCATTTGCATATTGGTAATCCATCAGTTCTAAGTTATTGTTCCTGTTAAAATTGTTAATCATTTGTACTATAAAAGCTTATAAACTTTCATAAGTGACTTTGTATTTGGGTAACTGCACCGTTTGTAATAGCGTATTTCTTCCTTATATTAAATTTTATGACAAAGTTGATGTAATTTTTAAAGAACACTAGTTCCTAATATGTATGTATTAGACCAGTGAATGAAGCATTTGAAATCCCTCAGGCCTAGTCCTTCTCGTAAAGTCTTGTGGCCACGTAAGAGGCTGTAATTTCCCATTACAGACATAATGACCAATCTTTACATACCCTCGAAAGTATTTTTGTGCTGTTAACTGCAAAATGACCTAAATGCTTCAAAGTGTTGAAAGAAGTGTGTTGTCACTTTAATCGCACAAGTAAAATAAATGGACGCAGGACAAACTAGAAACGAATTGCCTCAAATAAGCAAACACGGGAATAATAGCATTAATCGCACAAGTTTTCTTTGAAGTGATTTTTTTTCAGGTGTACAGTATGCTTTTCAAGAATCCTTCCAAGTCCAAGCCTACGATTCGTTTCCCTTAATACTGAGTTTACGTGTTGGTCCCATTTTATATTACCCCTAGGCATTTGAACGATGCTATCTCATTCACATTTTTGCCAGTAATCTGTTGAGGCCGTAGGGTTTTTTCTCCTTGTTACAGACGTTATGTTGTTGTTGTTGTTTTGATCTTCAGTCCACAAAATGGTCTATCCTGCACAGCCCTCCCACCTCTGTATAACTATTGCAACCTACACCCATTTGATCCTTCGTCGTGTAGTCTAACATTTCTCTCCCCCTACAATTTGTTCTCCGACACTTTCTTTCATTTCCAAATTCAGTATCGTTTGACGTTTCATGTGTTCTGTCAAACAATGCGTCATTCAGATCGAGTCGCGTAATAACACTCCTTTCTCCCCTATTAGACTTAATACCTCTTCATTAGCTATTTTATCTAGCCACCTAATCTTAAGAATTTTTCAGGTGTGCCAGATTTCAAAAAGTTCTATTCTGTTCATGTCTACATTGCTTATCGTCCATGTTTTTACTTCGATATAAGGTTTCGCCATAGAACGATGCTCACCAAAGACTTCCAAAATCTTAAATTTGGACTAGATATTAAGATATTACTTTTATAGAAACGTTTTTCTTGTAATAGCCAGTCTCGGAGTTTATTTGGCCACCATCAACGAGCAGAGTATTTATGTGAGTGTCTCCTGCTATTAATTTGACACCTTGTGTAACTTCTCGTCTCCATCGTACAACTTTCTCCTTTATGATGCACTAATTATAAACGGACGGGAAAAAAATCACTACACGAAAAAGTAGTTATACAATATAAACGAAAGTCGGCTATCGTATTTCTTCATCTGAAACAGGTCCATTTAAATTTCGCGCAAGTAGCATAACATTGGCCCCCAATAGCGCCAGTAGGAGGATGCAAATTAGGTTTGCTTTAAAAAAACACTGTAACGGTCGAGAGTGTCAGTTACCTTTGAGATTGACGTGATGAGTTCATGTTGGTCAAGAACGGCTTTAAGGCGACAAAGACGCCATTACCAACACCTCACTGAGTTTGAACGAGAAGCTGGATGTTCATTACGCGCTACTGTAGAAACACTGGGCAGGAATGTAGCCACTGTACACGACTGCTGGCAGCGGTGGGCACGAGAATGTATGGTCGCAATAAGACACCGCGCCGGACCGCCACGAGGCACTACCGAGATGGAAGGCCATCGTGTTCGGCGTATGGCTCTGGCGCATCGTATTGCATCTACAGCAACAATTTGAGCAACACTTAGTACGACAGTGACAGAACGAACTGTTACGAATCCATTACTTCAAGAACAGCTTCGAGCCAGACGCCCTGTAAAGTGCATTCCACTGACGCCAAACCATCGCCATTTGCAGCTACAGTGGTGTCAAGCGAGAGCTCATTGGTGGGCAGCGTGGAGGTCAGCTGTGTTTTCTGATGAAAGCTGGTTCTGTCCTGGTGCCAGTGATGGCCGTGTGTTGGTCAGGAGGGGCTACAACCAACCCGTGTCCGTGATAGGCACACTAG
This sequence comes from Schistocerca cancellata, assembly GCF_023864275.1. Lineage (NCBI taxonomy): Eukaryota > Metazoa > Arthropoda > Insecta > Orthoptera > Acrididae > Schistocerca > Schistocerca cancellata. Next base: position 388,350,849 of record NC_064627.1, on the reverse strand, counting down.
TTATGGTCTGGGGTGTGATTTCGCATGACGGCAGGATCACTTTCGTGGTTATCCTACGCACCCTGACTGGAAATCTGTATGTATTTGTATTCGACATACTGTGCTGCCATTCATAATCATTCCAGGGGTGTTTTCCAACAAGATAACACTTGCCCACATACCGCTGTTGTAACCCAACATACTCTACAGAGTGTCGAAATGGTGCCTTGGCCTGCTCGATCGCCAGATACGTCTCCAAGCGAGCATCTATGGGACATCATCGGACGACAACCCCAGCGTCAACCACAATAAGTATTAACCGTACCTGTATTGACAGACTCTATGCCGCAAACTGACATCCGGCACCTGCACAACACAATGCATGTCAGGTTGGTGTTACACGGTTTATTAACGTAACAGCGTTTCACATCTGCAATGCCTTATCTGACGCTTACATTAACATGTGTTTTCGCAATGTTAATCACTTAAATTTGAGGGTTGGAACTTTAATAGTGGCAACTATTTATTTACAGCTCGTACAAAATAGATACGTGTTTCAAAGTTTAACTGACCTTCAAAGTAGTCTCCAGCGTTGTGTATAATTCGTTTCCAGCGGTATGGAAGTCGTAGGATACTCCTAGCAGTGCCAGTTGTGTTGACAGTTCGAGTGGCGTCGTCTATTGCCCGACGAATTTGTAGCAGTTCTGGAGCGAATGCCGTGAAGTGTTTCCTTCAGTTTAGAAATACAGTTGAACTTACGAGGACTTAAGTCAGGGGAATGCAGCAGGTGGTATAGAACATAGCAGCCCCATCATTCAAACAAATCAGTAACAACATGTACTGTACGTGCTTGGGCATTGTCCCGCAAAATGATGGTCAGGTCCTGCAGAAAGTGTCATCACTCCTGTCTCTATGCTGTTCATTTTTGGAACACAACCTCCGACCAGCTTACAGACACTTACTGCAGGATCTGACCATCATTTTGCAGGACAATGCTCAAGCACGTCCAGTGCAAGCTGTTACTGATTCGTTTGACTGATTGGACTGCTAAGTGCTATACCACCTACTGCACTCCCCTCACTTAAGCCCTCGTGAGTTCAACTCGATTTCTAAACTGAAGGAAACACTTCACGGCATTCGCTTCAGAAATGCTGCAAATTCGTCGGGCAATAGACCACGCCACTCGAACTGTCAACACAACCGGAGCTGCTAAGAGTATCCTACGACTTCCACATCACTGGCAACGGGTTATACACAACGCTGGTGACTACTTTCAAGATCAGTAAAAGTTTGAAACACTTATCTATTTTGTACGAGCTGTAAATAAATAGCTGCCACTATTGAAGTTCCAACCTTCGTATATTACCTAGACAAATCTGTTGCCGAAATGCTATTGTTCTTCATTAATTATTTTTTGATGTTGCGACTTTTCTTTCCATCAATGTTGTAGGTGGAAGGCTACACCCTTCTCGCATTCCTTTGTAGATGTTTATGGAGTCTGACTTCCCTTTCTTTGTATTTACGATAACTTCTCGGAGCTGATAAGCATTGTTTATTACTTGCAATAAATGTGTGGGATTCTTTCGTTTGTCAGTGAAGTTTCTAAGCTGGCTTCTAGTCAATCTATTCAAATGGTTCAAATGGATCTAAGCACTATGAAACTTATCTGAGGTCATCAGTCTGCTAGAACTTAGAACTACTTAAACCCAACTAATCTAAGCACGCCACGGGGATCCATGCCCGAGGCAGGATTTGAACCTGCGACCGTAGCAGCCGCGTGGTTCCGGACTGATGCGCCTAGAACGGCTCGGCCAAGGCGGAGTGAATCTATTCAAATGGTTCAAATGGCTCTGAGCACTATGGGACTCAACTGCTGAGGTCATTAGTCCCCTAGAACTTAGAACTAGTTAAACCTAACTAACCTAAGGACATCACAAACATCCATGCCGAGGCAGGATTCGAACCTGCGACCGTAGCGGTCTTGCGATTCCAGACTGCAGCGCCTTTAACCGCACGGCCACTTCGGCCGGCAGTGAATCTATTGAAAGCCTTTTCATGACCTATGAATGCGATGCAAATCTGCTCGTTGTATTCTCGTCGTATTTCAATTAACTATTGTACGAAGCGTAGTTGTGGAACTTGTGTTTGCAAAAAAGTTGCATCAGCTACGGAACTGCAAATAGAATTATCGTTCGAAAATGACGGCGAAGATCGTAATGAGTGTGATCGTAAAGATCATAGTAACACCGATGGTGCTGATGATGACGAATGTGATACATGGCAGCAACAGTGGTGCCAACAGTTGAGCCCGCCGGCGGCCACCCACTTGCCTGCTTGGCGCTGCAGGCGCGCTTCAGCACCCTGGTGATGACGCCGGGCCCGTTGTGGCCCCACTGGTCGCCGCGGAAGTGCTGGCTGAGGTCGGCCAGGCAGGCGGCGGCGAGCGCGTGGCCCCGGCCGTCCGGCGAGAAGTTGAGCACCCCCGCCGCCACGTCCGTCGCAGACTCCGCGCCCGCGAAGTTGCTCATCCCCTCCAGCGACCTGCAACACACAGGCAGGCGCATGCCGCTGCACAACTCGCTACCGTACAGTTACCACACTACAACTATTACAGAAAATTCCCGTTACTTATTTATTTATCGTGTGATGACAGAGAAATACAGACAACCATTTACAACAAATACACTACTGGCCATTAAAATTGCTACACAAAGAAGAAATGCAGATGATAAACGGGTATTCATTGGACAAATATATTATACTAGAACTGAAATGTGATTACATTTTCATGCAATTTGGGTGCCTAGATCCTGAGAAATCAGTACCCAGAACAACCACCTCTGGCCGTAATAACGGCCTTGATACGCCTGGGCATTGAGTCAAACAGAGCTTGGATGGCGTGTAGAGGTACAGCTGCTCATGCAGCTTCAACACGATACCACAGTTCAACAAGAGTAGTGACTGGCGTATTGTGACGAGCCAGTTGCTCGGCCACCATTGACCAGACGTTTTCAATTGGTGACAGATCTGGAGCATGTGTTAGCCAGGGCAGCAGTCGAACATTTTCTGTATCCAGAAAGGCCCGTACAAGACCTGCAACATGCCGTCGTGTAATATCCTGCTGAAATGTTGCGTTTCGCAGGGATCGACTGAAGGGTAGAACCACGGGTCGTAACACATCTGAAATGTAACGTCCACTGTTCAAAGTGCCGTCAATGCGACAAGAGGTGACCGAGACGTATAGCCAATTGCACCCCATACCATCACGCCGCGTGATACGCCAGTATGGCGATGACGAATACACGCTTCCATTGTGCGCTCACTGCGATGTCGCCAAACACGGATGCGAACATCGTGATGCTGTAAACAGAACCTGGATTCATCCGAGAAAACGACGTTTTGCCATTAGTGCACCCAGGTTCGTCGTTGAGTACACCATAGGAGGCGCTCCTGTCTGTGATGCAGCGTCAAGGGTAACCGCAGCCATGGTCTCCGTGGTCTCCGAGCTGATAGTCCATGCTGCTGCAAACGTCGTCGAACTGTTCGTGCAGATGGTTGTTGTATTGCAAACGTCCCCATCTGTTGACTCAGGGATCGAGACGTGGCTCCACGATCCGTTACAGCCATGCGGATAAGATGCCTGTCATCTCGACTGCTAGTGATACGAGGCCGTTGGGATCCAGCACGGCGTTCCGTATTACCCTCCTGAACCCACCGACTCCATATTGTGCTAACAGTCATTGGATCTCGACCAACGCGAGCAGCAATGTCGTGATACGATAAACCGCAATCGCGTTAGGCAAGAATACGACGTTTATCAAAGTCGGAAACGTGATGGTACGCATTTCTCCTCCTTACACGAGGCATCACAACAACGTTTCACCAGGCATCGCCGGTCAACTGCTGTTTGTGTATGAGAAAGCGTTTGGAAACTTTCCTCATGTCAGCACGTTGTAGTTGTCGCCACCGGCGCCAACTTTTTGTGAATGCTCTGAAAAGCTAATCATTTGCATATCACAATATCTTATTCCTGTCGGTTAAACTTCGTGTCTGTAGCACGTCATCTTCGTGGTGTAGCAAATTTTAATGGCCAGTAGTGTATAAACATTTCTACACTGAAGCGCCAAAGAAAATAGTATAGGCAGGCGTATTCAAATACAGAGATATGGAAACAAGCAGAAATCGGCGCTGTGGTCGGCAACGTCAATGTATGACAATAGGTGTTTGGCACAGTTGTTAGATCGGTTACTGCTGTTACAATGGACATTATATTCGACATGTTAGTGATCGTTCACTGCATGTACGACTATTCTAGTGTTTAAAGACAGATCAGTGACAATCGTCATACTCCTGCGTAAGTACTGTAAATCTTATTTCAATAAATCGTTGTGATATATTGCGAATCGTCGTTGCCATTTACTTTTGCCATAGCTTTTGCGTGAGCCTAGATGGTTTTGTAACAACTTTGCTGCGTGCAAACAAGCCACGCCGTAACAGCAAATATTCGGTGGTAAGGGGTTCTATTCCTGGCACATTTATTTGTCGCCAGTTTTATTTGGTGAATGGAAGGCTTTAAAGCAGGGTGGCACCTAATTTCCACTGTGGTTCAGACTATATATCGAAGAAGCAATGAAGATGTTCGTGAAATAAATTCCAGACGAAGTATAAAAGTGCAAGAGGAATAGATAACCTAGCATTGCTCAGTTCGTAATTGACGCAGACCTTCTAGTCGGATGTACAGAAGGCTTGAGAGACCTGCTGAAAGGAGTATAAAAACATACTTGACACGGAATACGGCTGAAGCATAAAAAAAAAAAACCAACAGTGATACAAAGGAGAACTTAGTGAATGCTGCGGCCTCCGGAAGACACATAGCCATGCATACAAGAACGTAGATCTGGCTAACACTCAGATGCATCTAAGGTAAGACCAGCCTAAAACAGACGGTCCACAAGGCAAGATCTGTCTGATGCTTTGCCGGTCGGAGTGGCCGATCGGTTCTAGGCGCTACAGTCGGGAACCGCGCGACCGCTACGGTCGCAGGTTCGAATCCTGCCTCGGGCATGGACGTGTGTGATGTCCTTGGGTTAGTTAGGTTTAAGTAGTTCTAAGTTCTAGGGGACTGATGACCTCAGAAGTTTAGTCCCATAGTGCTCACAGCCATTTTTGTCTCATGCTTTCGCTATATGTCACTCAAATATTTCCCAAGTGGACATCCATCCGCCGAACGCGGAAATGAGGTGACACACGCCTCCACTCAGTCCGTAGTGCACTGTATTAACAGTACCCCAAGACGGTATCAGGACCATATCTGGAGTCGCCTCGAAGAACAGTCAAATTGGACACTCCACAAGTGATCGCAATTATCGTCCACTGGATTCAGGACCAGACCAGAGTTAAAGAAAGATCAGTGCAAGTCAACACTGAACTAGTGCCACTCATCATCTTTATGTTACAGTCAAGCAATGTAACGATCCTACAAAGAAATTACTGTAAATTGTTGCGAATATATGTTTCCATAGATGTTGCTCAACCCTACAACCCTATGTCGACCTGTGACGAAGCTGTATAGGTGTGCATGCAAGCAAGCCGCATCATAACAGCAACAACTTTCGTTGGTAGAAGATTCTCTTCCCGTCATATAATCGCGTCTGACGCTAAGTATACGTGGTAAATACAACCCTTAACATCGAGAAAGCGTCAGACAATAAGTAAATGAACAGCAAAGTACTGCCAGCACGCTGATAACGGGGAACTTGCTGTATATAAACGTTAATGAGCCAGAACACTGTGACCACAACCCACCACGATACTGAATGCTGCCTGGTGACGTTGTGGGCACGTGAATAGGCAAAGACAGAATACAGTAAGTAAATTAGAGACACATCGAGAATCATTCCAGAGATGATACGGGGCGCACATGCGGAAACATAGTGTGATTCTGTGATGATGTTACAAATCTTCAGGCATTAAGGAGATGCGTAAAGGTATCAGTTTGAGGTAAGGGACCCTGATCCGGAAACGACTGGCTCGAAAGTTATAAGCAAAAATCGTTCGGAGAGTGCAATACATGTATCAGTACTGTTGTACTAGCCATGTTTGTAGAACACATTCCACTTGTTCCTCAATGGACGTGGTTCCTTCCCTATGTTGTTTTCTTTCTTCTGCCCATATTGCACCTGTGTTTTTGTTTTCTCCTGCAAGCTCTTGAAACTTTTTTCCTTTTGCTTGAACTTTCCCTGTTTCTTTGTCCATTATTTCCAGAGCTTCAGTGACCAATGTTTTTGGTTGTATTATATTACGTAGATATTCAAATTTTTTAGCCTTTCTTTATTCTTACATAATCAGTTTCCATCTGTTTTGGTGCCTCCTTCGCGTTTGTCACGTGTCCTGCTTTTCTAAAACACACATAAAACCTGCTTTTGAACTGTCCGTTCTAGGTGATTTATATGTTTGTTGCATCTTCTACAATTCAGCTAAGATGGTATGTTCATCTGCAAAAGCCAAAGAATCAGTTATCAGATTATCCCCTTTTCTTCAAATTATAATTATTTTTAAATTCCTTTTTCTTCTGTTCTTTTCCTGAATTCCCTGAATACATTTTCTAGTATACCATTTAACAGCAGTGGTGACAATCCATCTCCTTGTCTTACACCAGTTTTGATATCAAAAGTCTTGGAGGTTGCATTTTGTGTTTGTTATAGTGTTTTTTATGGTTGCCACTGATTCTTTGTCAGCTTCCAATCCTTTGAAGATGTTAAATAATATTTCTCTGTCAATCGAATTACATGCTTCTTTGAAGTCTACAAATGTTACCTGAATGCTTTCACACAGAATCGTCCTTTTCTAAACTCGCCTTCCTACTCTCACAACTGTTGATCCATTTGACTTTCCAACATGTTTAGTAACGCTTTTGATATTTGTAAGTCCCAGGAAGGAGGAAAATTACTCTATAGTTGCGAGGTTAGTTTCCTTTTCTTTTCTTTTTTTTATTGGAGTAGGTGAATTAATACTGTTTCTCAGTCTTCTCGTATAACTTCTGTTTCCCAGGTTTTTTAACGACTCCATATAGCTTCTTGACTGTTCCAGCACCTGCAGTTCTCCACATGGCGGCAATTACTGACTCTTCCCCAGGGTCTTATCAGTCCCCATATCTTTAATGATATTTTGGATTTCGGCTGTGCTAGGGAATTTTCTGTTTGTGCATGTGTATCGTGGGTTATTTCTGCAATTTACTTATCTACTTCCACTTTTATATTAGTATACTATATGAAGAACCGCCGGATATGTAATTAGATTCAAGAAGAGATTAAAGCCTTAATAAAGTTAGGTGAAATAAATGCTGAAACAAAAATAAATAAATAAATACATACATATTAAGATACACAAATCTCCCAACTCACCAAAAACACACATAACAGAAAGTCCCCCTCATGGCATGCCATAATAAGACATTACAATACATAGATCAAATTGGAAGCCCTGTATGCAGCCGAAACATTGTCCGTCACCAAATGAGAGCCCAGCGGAACGGTTGGAGACCAAAGAAAGGGAGATATTAAGAAAAATTCTTGGTCCCAGATTCCACAGTAATAAACTAATTCACTTTAAAAATGAAACCCTTTACCAAACCACCGAAAAACTATAACACAATGAGAAAAAGGACTGATTTTTATGCACATATCCTCAGAATGAACCTAAGTAGATTAAGAAAAAAAGGAATTTGGCCACTTCCGCAACACCCTCCGACCCACGGGGGCTCTCGGTTCTTCCATGAGTTCATGTGTGGTTCACCCAGGGCCCTGAGCTATTGCAGCCTGTTCTTCGTTCCCCAGGCTGTATTTTCTTCACCGTGTCCCTCTCTCCCCATTCTCACTCCATCCCTGCTGCCCCCTACTTCCCCTCCCTCGGTGTTCTTATGTATGTCCACCTGGCTATCCACCCGATTCCCTGTGTTCCTTGTGGGTTTGTTCCCCTTGTCTGTTCTCTTTCATCCTTTTTGGCGTTTTTGGACCCCCCTTTATGTTTGAGCTACACTTCTAACTTTTCTGTCTTTAGTGGGAGCCATTTGGGGAAGAACTCCCTCCCTAGCGTCTACAGCATGGAATCCTCTCCCTCTTTCCTTCCCTGCCACTGACTCCTCTGCCACGCTAGGTCACCAGCATGTGTAGCCAGTCCATGTGGTGGCGCTATTATGCACCCATCTGGCTGAGCCCCTGACAACACAGGGATCACACTACTGATACCTGAGCTGTTGCCTTCCTATGTATGCCAAGGAGTGGTTGCTTGTCATCCTGAAACATCAGAACTCCCAGCAACAGATGCCATGCTGGGTGGCACCCGTGGGGAGAGCTCCTGATCAGAGAGGGTGGTATTAGCATGAATGCTTGGTGCATGAAGTATATCAAGCTGCAAAAATCTGGCCATTTTCAAATGGCCATTTCTTTGAGTGGGATCAGAACATTGAATGCTGCTTTGTATAGCCCTGCAGCCTTCCCTTCCCTGGCTACTCCCTGGGAAGAGGGCCAAGCTCCGTCTTGGGATGAAACGCTTTCCCCAGTACCTGGTCTGTACTAGGATGGACAGGGACACATTCAGCGCCGGCCAGTGTGGCCACGCGGTTAAAGGCGCTTCAGTCTGGACCCGCGCGACCGCTACGGTCGCAGGTTCGAATCCTGCCTCGGGCATGGATGTGTGTGATGTCCTTAGGTTAGTTAGGTTTAAGTAGTTCTAAGTTCTAGGGGACTGATGACCTCAGATGTTAAGTCCCATAGTGCTCAGAGCCATTTGAACCATTTGACACATTCAGCGCCACAAAAAATGGCTCTAAGCACTCGAATGTAACATCTGAGCTCATCAGTCCCTTAGAAATTAGAACTACTTAAATTAACTAACCTAAGGACATCACACACATCCATGCCCGAGGCAGGATTCGAACCTGCGACCGTAGCGGTTGCGCGGTTCCCGACTGAAGCGCCTAGAACCACTCGGCTTCAGCGCCACAAAACTGTCGTTTTTTGTTGAGACTATCGAAGAAAAGTTTGGCGAAGTGGAGTTTCTCAATAAGATGCAGTAGAGCCCCCTGTTGATCAAAGCTTCTTCTGCCACCCAGTTTGCAGCTCTTTGTGCCTGCGATCATCTTGACGATGTCCCAGTGTCTACTACTCTTCGTCACTCTCTGAATATGGTCCAGGGAGTGATTTTTCATAGGGACCTCGTCCTCCAAACTGATGGGGAACTCCATGCTAATCTAGAGTGATCTGGCGTTCATTTTGTTCAAAGTGTGTAGAAGGGTCATAAAGGCAGCAGAACCGATACTGGCGCCTTTATTCTGGCTTTCGAGTGAGATATTCGCTCAGAGAAGATCAAGGTTGTGTGTTACTGATGTGACATGAAGCCATATTTCCTACCACCCTTGAGGTGTTTTCAGTGGCTTGTAACTTGAGCATATGTCTTCCCACTATACGGTGGACCCTCTGTGTGGTGACTGTGGACACCCACTCCATGAGAGAATCCCCTGTGCTCCACCACCTGTGTGTATGTCAATTGTCATGAGCGCCACCCTACACTCTCGCCAGATTGCCCAGCTTAAAGGAAAGAAGATACAAAAGTCTCTGGATCAGCTATCTTGTACTGACGCTCATTAAAAGTATGACCAACTCCATTCAGTGTCGATGTCTTCTATTTTTGCCTCTGTTACATCCTGATTCTTCCTTACCCCAGTCCCGTCCCCATCCCCTGTGGTTCCCACACCCTCCCATCTGGGTGTCACTCCCTTTCCCAGCTGAAGAGACGTCCTTCTTCAGTGCCTGCTCCCACCATCTCTCAGATCGGAGGTCTGCTACCACAACTTGGTCTTGGGACGCACTGTCTGTGTGGCCCAAGGTCGCCCACTCTCTTTTGGTTCTGGATCTTGCAGAAGCTTGCTCTCCTTCTGTGCCCTGCCCTCCTCAACCTCCGAAAGAGAAGAAGAAGAAACATAAGAGCTATGGAAAGGCCCACCCTGAATCTGACATCTTATTCATGGATATCACCCATTGTCTTTGGTGACGGATGGTGATCCAGTATTCGCCACTCATTCGGATACTTGCTCCGTGATCATGCAGTGCAACTGTAATGGCTTTGGGGCCCCTCCCGATTTTTATTCCCCATTTCCTGTCCCACTGGTCGCCCAGAGTGTGGGTTGGCACTGTTGTCAGCTCTCCGCCAACCCAGGAGAATGGCATTCCACCGGCCTCATTATTAAGTGTTCTTCTTTTTCTAATTGCCGTTAATGGACTTGCTCCCACTCAGTGACCTCTGCAGAATGACAGCTCCAGAGTGCCATCTGGCGCACTTCCACATGGTTTTCAATTCTCTCTCCGTAAGTCGAAGGTGGTGCATTTCTGTCGCCGAACTACAGCTCACCCTGATCCTTCTGTGCCCTGCCCTCCTCAACCTCCGAAAGAGAAGAGGAATAAACATAAGACCTATGAAAAGGCCCCACCCTGTTGCCTCCAGAGGTGCCATCTCCCTGGCACAACCTGACTGTGGTTCCCCAGTTTCGTTTTTTTTTTTGGGTATTCTTTTTACAATAAGCTTACTTGTTTGCCCCATATCCATCATCTGAAGGTTGGCTGTTTTCCTAAACTCAGTGTCATTCGCTTACTTGCCCACACCCCTTGGGATGCAGATCATACGACTCTTCACCTTTACAAGCCACTGGTTGTGTCCCATGGTTGAGCTGCCCCTTCCACATTGCCTTTCACACTAGCCTGATAGTCTTCCGGTTGATGCTGGGATCCCTCCCTTTTTGGTTTCCTATGCCATCACTATCCGCTCTTGCCCTACTCACCCTTCCTATCCTATTCTTTTAGTACTTCAGGCTGTCAATGGCCCTCTGCCCATCCTTGGTTGGGTTTACTGGGTGGGCTCCACGTCACTTCTCTCCACCATGACTACCATCTCCCGCCCATGTCTTCTTCCCCACATTCTCTCCTGATCACCCATTTCATTAGTTCCTCAGCCACAGATTCAAATGGATCTTTACTGAGGACCAAAAGCCTCCATCACTCCAGTGGTGTTCCATTGTTTGTTCCAAATGCTCTTAGGGAAGTTCTGAAATGCCACTGCTTTTTTACACCGATGGCTCTAAATCTGCTGATCATGTGGGATATGCCTTCATGTCTTCTCTTGGTATGGAACACCATCTGCTACCTGCCACATGTTGAGTGTTGAACTGATGTTCATCTAATGGGGCCTCTGTTTTATCTAACAGTCCTTCCTCACCTGAATTTTCTTATATATGGACTCAATGTGTGGCCTTCATGTTGTCACTTGGTGTTTTTCCCGCCACCCCTTGGTCTCTGTCATCCACAACCTTGTCGCTGATCTTGGTGGTGCTGCTTGTTTGGTTGATTTCCTTTGGGTTCCTGTCCATGTAGGTATCCCAGGCAACGAACTTACTACTTGCTAATCATCTGGTTGGGTGGGGGGGGGGGGGGGGGAGACCACCTACCCCCTGTTCTCCTTCTGACGTCGGATTTACAGCTTTACATCAAATCCCTCTTTGCTTAGTCATGGGAAGACTCTTGGGAAGCTACTCCCTTGTCTAATAAACTTTGTGTCATTGAGGAGATTCCCACCATGAGGCTTTCTTACCTCTGCCTCTCCTGGTGGGAGTCTAACATCATCTGCTGTTTTTGTATTGGTCATACTAGGTTGACCCATGATATTTACTCCACATTGAGCACCCCCCCCCCCATCTTCGCTTTGGAGTTGCGGGGCTCCACTCATGGTGACGGATATTTTGCTGAACTGCCCACACCTTTTGGCCCTTCACACTAAATATGTCCTCCCACCGTCCTTGTCTTCGATGTTAGCAGACGACCCTTGCATGGTCACATCTGTTCTCGGTTTTGTTCATGAAAGTGGTTTGTACTCTCAGGTATAAGCCCTTGAATCTTCCTCTGGAATTAGTCTCTCAGTTAGAGCGGGCATTGGTTACGGAGACCTTGACCTTGCCTCCACACCAGCCAGGTTCCCTGCATATTTTCCCTGTATTTTTGTCTGCTTTGTTGCGCTGTTTCATTTCTCCTTTTCATGTGTCTTCTTCCCCTGGTATTGTCTCCTTTGTATCGTGATAATGGTATGTTGTGGGTTTTGGGAGGGGTTGGTGGTGGTGCTGGTGCCACACCACACATAGTGTTTCTGGGGCACCCATGCTCTCCCCATTTCCATCCCCCCTTCGCCTCCTGTTCTTTCCTCTACCTGCTGCCCTGACGTCCCTTTTCCCTCTTTGTTTGCACGTTGACTGGTCTGTGCTGTTTGTGTTTTTTCTTCCTTGCTTTCTGCCATTCTAGTTCCTGGGACCGATGACCTTGCTGTTTGGTCACTTCCCCCAAACCAACCAACTAACTTCTCCAACAAAAAAACCGACCAACTTCGTTCAATAAAACGAAGAAGGACTTGGGGAACCCCAAATTACTGAAAATATGCTCACAGATAAAACAGCAAAAAATAACGAAAGACAATAAAGAGAGGTTCCAAGTCAAAATGAAAACAAAACGAACAATCCAAATCTCTGAGGAAGAAAGGAAAGCAAGATCAGAACGAATGAAACAATACTGGGCTCATAGAAAGGCACGGAAAATTAAAAACTCATTTAACATATCCCAAAGTAGTGTGAAAGGAGAAGAAGATACACAAAACTGTGATACAATAGTAGCGAAGATGGACCTGGTGTGTAAGGGATGTTAGAATAATTCTGTATCGAAAGCAGAAATAAGCATCCGTGTTTTGATGAACTTCAGGTTTTTGGAGGATGGATTTGTTTCTTATTGTAATCGTTGGGGCAAAGAGAATCACTGTCCATCCTCAAAGAAATTCTGGAGCTCCGCCACCTAATGAGCGAGTTTTTTCTCACCTGTCTTTCTTCGCGGCTCATTTAACGGTGTGCAAACGTCCGCTCGGCACTGCCAGCCGGCGCAGACAGGCTGGCGGGATACGCCCGGCCTCGACTGGCCGGTCGCGTAGTTTTTGCGTCGCGAGGCCTTGCAGAGGTCCGCAAGCAGGTGCGCGCCTCAACTGGTGCGCGGAGGGACCGGCAGCTGTCTCTTACGTAACCACACCAGTACCTTAAGGGGAACCAGTTACGCACGTTCTGGTCGCTTTCTTACCAAGCTAAGCATGCTCAGAAGAACCAGCACCAACACGGCTATTTACGTAGGAGATGCAATCTGATCTTCATTGTTGCGAGAGCATTCGCCAGTAGAAGTACATAATCCTTGAAATTTTACAATAGTACACGGCCGGGAAAATGTTAGTACACCCTTTTAGAGGTTTCCAGTTCACCCAAGATTTATTGTTGCAACAGTGCATATACGGTACATGAAATGATTACATTTAAAGATCAACAGCACAACAGATTCCGAAGTTGAGAGGTTCCATGCCCTCTTTTGCATTTCGCCTCTCATTTTCATCAATTTTATTAACGTTCTATGCCAGGGGTCTCCAAACTACGGCCCGCTGGCCGAAACCGGCCCGCGTTATCTGGCCGGACATCCCCGGTATCCGGCCCGCCAAGTATTTCAGGTGGTGCCTATACTGCCAACAATTGAGTTTCGAGGCCTATCGCGACCAATACACCGCGACACTGGCTCTGCTGCTCGCTACAAGACTACATAACTAAACTTATTGTTGCGCCGCTTGAAATAACAATGCGTTGACGTACTCTACCTCTGTTACGTCTTGCAGTAATAGTGTTGCTAACAATGATTTTGAGATTTCGTTAACTTTGCAGGACGCTTTCGTGAAGAATGTGCAGTGACATACTTTTTTGTCGGTGAAATTCGCCAGAATAAAATACACCAGAATTTCGGTCAGGTACGTCCACCAATCAAAATTATGTAATTAAATAAAAATTGTAGTTCGTTTCAGTGCTAGCTATTCCCACAACCTTAGATTTTTGCGATTTCATCTTTCCTTTAGCCTTACATTACGGTGATCATAGAGTGCTAGGGTGTTTTAATCCCACTAGGAAGATCTTGGCCCCTATGACTTCGTGGAGGAGTCAATGTGGCCCGCGGACTAAAAAGTTTGGAGACCCTTGTTCTATGCCATTGCACGGTGGTAACAGACCGAATAAGGTTATTGTAATGCGGGTATTTGTACTGAGAGCCCAAAAATACTTTACACTTGATTCCTATGCATGTTGGGTTACTTCCCTGTGTGGCTTGTGCGAGGCGAGCATCGGAGGACGTGGCACACAGCATTCCCGGTTGGGGGTTGCACTTACCCGAATTCTGAGGGGTTCATACAATAGGCTTAAGCTCCTGGCGGAACGACTGACTTCCGTCGAGTTTCGCCTATTGTATGCAGGGTCGTAGCGACACCCCCGGGATAACAAGGCCGTCCAACAGTGTTAGTGACGTCACACTAAGCGGCTCATAGCCGACGCAGCAGTCCACGGACACCTCCGTACAGCCGCGCCTGATGCTAACGATCTTCTGTCCGTCATACAGAAAGGAGCCAACTATAATTCGAACCAAAGACCAAATTATATATATTCTTGTAAACAGCATAAAGGTTCATAACGAAATACCGATTACATATACGGGCAGGAATAGGTTCTAGAACTCCTCTGAAAAGTGTTTATCTTCAGTACCAGAATGAACATCAAATTGTCAGATTTTCTAAACAGAAAAGCACTTTGTTAGTAACAGACAGCAATAATTAGACTTGCAGTTGGTGATTTCTACGTGGAAAAGGAAATAAGCTGTAGAGAGATTGAAAATGGTAAGCAAAGAGAGCCTCAGCCTTTTGCTCACATTCTTACATGTAATGCACTTGGTTGTTTTTCATTTCCTTACCTTTCATAACATTTTTGATATTGTTTCAAGAAGTGTATCTTCAATAGCAGAGTGAACTTCAAATTGTCAGGCTTTTCTTAAAGGAAAGAGCAGTCCCTTAGTATTACAGTGCAAGACAGAATCTTGTGTTCAGTTATGTCTATGTTAAAGGAGAATATTTGATATCTATCTTTTGTTTCCATTCTTTATTACTGGGGATACACTTGTAAAAATTCTTGAAAAGGGCTGTCACCGTGAACATGTGAGTAAATTCACAATAGTCATGTGTTTTATGAGATAAAGCGTACTCTTGTTACCTTATTGTAAACGAAAGTTGTGAGGGTTTTGCTATGTATGACAGTGCTTAAGATAATTTACTTTCAGTGTAATAGCTTGAAAATGTTAAGTCCGGCTGTCAGTTGGCATTTGTCACCACCTGTATGCGAGTTTTAAAGCTAAATAGTGTTCTGACAATTATAAGATAGTGGCAAAGTTCCTCAATCGATTAAACTTATTCCTGCCCGTATATGTAATCGGTATTTCGTTATGAACCTTTATGCTGTTTACAAGAATATATATAATTTGGTCTTTGGTTCGAATTATAGTTGGCTCCTTTCTGTATGACGGACAGAAGATCGTTAGCATCAGGCGCGGCTGTACGGAGGTGTCCGTGGACTGCTGCGTCGGCTATGGGCCGCTTAGTGTGACGTCACTAACACTGTTGGAAGGCCTTGTTATCCCGGGGGTGTCGGTCGTAGCCTCTCCCCGATGTTATTCAATCTCTATATTGAGCAAGCAGTAAAGGAAACAAAAGAAAAATTTGGAGTAGGTATTAAAATCCATGGAGAAGAAATAAAAGCTTTGAGGTTCGCCGATGACATTGTAATTCTGTCAGAGACAGCAAAGGACTTGGAAGAGCAGTTGAACGGAATGGATGGTGTCTTGAAGGGAGGATATAAGATGAACATCAACAAAAGCGAAACGAGGATAATGGAATGTAGTCGAATTAAGTCGGGTGATGTTGAGGGTATTAGATTAGGAAATGTGACACTTAAAGTAGTAAAGCAGTTTGGCTATTTGGGGAGCAAAATAACTGATGATGGTCGAAGTAGAGAAGATATAAAATGTAGACTGTCAATAGCAAGGAAAGCGTTTCTAAAGAAGAGAAATTTGTTAACATCGAGTATAGATTTAAGTGTCAGGAAGTCATTTCTGAAAGTATTTGTATGGAGTGTAGCCATGTATGGAAGTGAAACATGGACTGTAAATAGTTTGGACAAGAAGAGAATAGAAGCTTTCGAAATGTGGTGCTACAGAAGAATGCTGAAGATTAGATGGGTAGATCACATAACTAATGAGGAAGTATTGAATAGGATTGGGGAGAAGAGAAGTTTGTGGCACAACTTGACCAGAAGAAGGGATCGGTTGGTAGGACATGTTCTGAGGCATCAAGGGATCACCAATTTAGTATTGGGGGGCAGCGTGGAGGGTAAAAATCATAGGGGGAGACCAAGAGATGAATACACTAAGCAGATTCAGAAGGATGTAGGTTGCAGTAGGTACTGGGAGATGAAGAAGCTTGCACAGGATCGAGTAGCATGGAGAGCTGCATCAAACCAGTCTCAGGACTGAAGACCACAACAACAACAACATGCAGGGCGAAACGACCTGCGAGACGCCCGAGTGTCGCCACAGTTTATGTGTTTACCGTTCCAGCGCGTCCAGCACGAAGACTGCTGGCGCTGAGTGACTGCATTGTCCTCTTGATTCTGAGAGTAATTGTGGACCGTGCCCTGCTGGGTGCGACTGTCTGGCGCCGGATGGCCGGTGGTCTAGGCAGGTTGTTTTCATTGCCGGTCAAACGGCAAGTTCAGTGCCCTCAGCTGAATAGCTGAGGTTAGCTGACGTCATAATGCCCTGCTCGAAATTGGAGGGAACGGTTGCTATTGGCGCGAATTATGTTCTGAGACAGTGTAGGGGAATTTTGGAATCAGCACTCAAGGCTGATTCGCGGTTTTCTAGGAGAGTAGGGAGTTGAGAAATGTTGGCTTCGCTCTTGCATTGCGCGGGCGGTGAAGATTTCGGTATCTGATCTTCGTCGGAGTCGAACGGTTTTGCGGCTTAGTCGCACTTTTTTCGGCAGAACTTAGAATTCTCGCACAGCCTTGGAGGCCAGGGGTTGAAACAGAGTTGCTGCACGCCAGAAGTCGGCTGCTACATCATCAGAAAGCTGCCTACCGACGACCTGCTACAAATTTCAGGATTGGTAAAGTATTTTGCGGCTCCGGCGTTGTAGGACCCATCAATTTTATAATGAAGTCATCAGCAGTACGCGCGCTCATTTTGCCACAAGTCCACCTTGCTTGTTTCTCCCCGTTATTCCATGTGAGCTCTCACTACTAATCGCGATATTGCAATATAGTCGAGAGAGTAATATTTGATTGATTAGGACCTCCAGTCATTGTAGTCAAGCTAACGCATCACAGAGAGTAGCCCTTGTTCTCGAGCCAACTCTTATGTGCATAATAGTTCAGAATACCCTATCCTTTAAACTTCTGTTTGTGTCGATAATCATGTGCCTTTATGTTCTGATGTATAATAAATATCATTGTAATATTTAAGCAGCATGTCATTTCGTAGATATATGCAGAATCCCATTTCCTCTTGTTTATTATGATAAAGTTCTCTTTTTTTTCTCTAATTAGATAACGATTTCTATTAAATTATTGTATGTGTGCACTCCTTATTTTACCAACTAGCACGGTCCACCATCATTTCCCTTCGTTTCCGTTGTGCACATAATTAATTACGTGATAGGTAAGGAGGGGGTCGAGTGCATGTCTCGTTCTCATGCAAAATTCGTCAGAACTAAAGAGGTACAATCTCGTCTTCACCCTGACACCTCGCAAGGTACCAGTATCGACCCATGCTGAATCACCCATATTAGTACGTGGTGTAGACTCCACGGGCAGCAATGCAGGCGTTGACTCTGGCATCCAGTCGATAGTACAGATGGCGAATACTGTCCTGGGATACTTTATGCCACGTCTGCTCGACCTCTTCACGTAGTTCTGTAAGAATTGTTGAATTGTTGGTTGATGATTCGCACAAGTCACTTCTCCTCCCATCATATCCCACATGTGCTCTACTGCACACAAGTCTGGAGATTGAAGATCGTGCTGGCCAGGGAACCTGCTTCACGTGTTGCAGAGCGTTTTGAGTTTCAAGAGGAGCGGGGGGGGGGGGGGGGGCGAGCATTATCCTGTTGAAACCACATATCACCTTCCAGTTGCAAGAACTGCAAAAGATTGGGTCTAATACCATTCTGCACGTACCGGTGCTGGTTAGCGTCACCTCCAGATACACCAAAGGTGAATGAGAATTGTAGCTTATTGTACCGTAAGACCTGGAATGGGGCCAGTGTGTTTTGGACGGATGCACTCTACAAGACAGAGCTCACCAGTTCACGTCGTATGCGCACTTGTGTGCAGGCAGAATCTGCTTTCATCGCTGAAGGCGACGGCGCGCTATTCTGTCTTCCAAGTAATCCTCTGACGGCACCAGTCGAGCCGTGGATCTCGATCTGTGGCGCAGTGGAAGATGGGCTAGAGCTGTGCGTGCCAGTAGTCCCACTGCTAATAACCGGTTCGCGTCAGTTCGTGTCGACACGACTGGGCTCACAAGCCCTCGTGCTGTGGTAGCTGTACTATCTGCCACTGCTGCCCTTACAATACGACGATCCTGGTGGGCGTCTGTGCTGCGTGGACAGCCAGAACCTCGCCTACAGATGTGAAAATGTTCACGTGAGCACTGATACCATCATCGTTGCACAAATGACGCAGCACGTCCAAATTGTTGGCAACACCCCCGCCACTCGGAAGGCCACGATTTGACACCTCTCAAAAACACGCAGATGGCTGTGGGAAACATGAGAGCGTCTCTATGGCATGGTTACCTGCTTGTTTCACACGTTTGCACCACACTGTGCTGTCTGGCTGTGGGGTCTGTTAAAGGGTAGACACGAATGGCGCTCTGGAAGCCATGCTACTACGCTCTCTGTTGGAAGACCTGAAGAAATTATTGTAAGTAGGCTGTTTAGGTTTTTTTATTTGTTACGCCACGTAGCGCTCTGTATGAAAATCACTGGTTGTGCTGTGTGCAGTCTGTGGCTGCTTTGCTTTGTTGTTTGCTATTGTAGTGTTGGGCAGCTGGGCGTGAACAGCGCGTAGCGTTGCGCAGTTGGAGGTGAGCCGCCAGCAGTAGTGTGGATGTGGGGAGTGAGATGGCGGAGTTTTGAGAGCGGACGATCTGGACGTGTGTCCATCAGAGAGAGTAAACTTGTAAGACCGGATGTCATGAACTGATATATATATATATATATATATATATATATATATATATATATATTATGACTTTTGAAACTATTAAGGAAAATACATTGTTTATTCTCCATCCAAATCTTTCATTTGCTAACTATGCCTATCAGTAGTTAGAATCTTTTACTTAGCTGGCAGTATTGGCGCTCGCTGTATTGCAGTAATTCGAGTAACGAAGATTTTTGTGAGGTAAGTGATTCGTGAAAGGTATAGGTTAATGTTAGTCAGGGCCAATCTTTTGTAGGGATTATTGAAAGTCAGATTGTGTTGCGCTAAAAATATTGTGTCAGTTTAGTGTTGATCAGAATAAGTAAAGAGAGAAATGTTTGAGTGCGTTCAGTTTTGCTCAGCTGTTTGAAAATCAAATAACGTAAGAGGTTTATCAGCACAGCCATTCATAAATTTTTCTAAGGGGACGTTTCATTATTATTTCAACATGTGTTCTCTATTGAGACAAGAAGATTTTTAAATAAATCTCCTGCGCTTTCCTGAGTTGCGTGAGCTTCAAATGTCACTTACGGCATATTAAGATGGGCGATAAAAACTGCAAGTTGCCGTCAATTCATCCCGACAATGTTGTCCGGCAACATTGCGGCCACATAAGTTGCAGGCACATGTACGTCAACATTACGTGTGATTGCTGCAGGGCAATGTTCGCGGTAATACATTTTCGAGCCAGTAATGTTTACACGGGGCCACACACTTGCCCCGAAATGGACGAACGCGAGCTAGTGGCAGTGTGTGCGGTTCGACTACATTTACTTCTCACGTGGAATAAAGTTAGAAAGAATGAGGCCGATCGGGCTTTGTGGAAGCTTTCTTTTATAATTAAACGCAGTGCTTTAGAAAATTTAACTATTTAACTGATGCTGGAAACATCTTTTCCGGAATTTTACCAAAATGTCGATAAACACTAAAATCTCGAGCAAGCAGTTCGCCCGAGAACTGCTAAAACGATGCAAGTATGAGAGAGCACACACACGTTACAATCCGACTGGCGATCACGTAGCGGTTTTTAGCTACTGATGATTCGCACAGAAGTTTAACATACTTCATTGAAGGCGCACTATTCATCAGTGGTACCAGAAGTATGCAATGCTTTAGTAGAAGGATTTCACTAACCTAAGCTTGAAATAAGAATACAGTCTTTATTTATTTTTATTTTTTGTCCACCAGTACACGGAAACGTACTTGTGTTTACACTGTCAGTTCCTGCTTCAGAGCCGCGCGGTCTAGGGCGTCTTGTCGCGGTCCGAGCAGCTCCCCGGTCGGAGGTTCGAATCCTCCCTCGGGCATGGGTGTGTGTGTTGTCCTTAGCGTAAGTTAGTTTAAGTTAGATTAAGTAGTGCGTCAGCTTAGGGACCGATGACCTCAGCAGTTTGGTCTCAGAAGACCTTACCACAAATTTCCAAAATTTTCCTGCTACACACACGCCTCGTGATAGTATGAAACTCATGGCGTCAAATGAAAACCAAGTGGACAGAGACGCCTGCACTTCTACTGTTCCTATGCAACATTTTTTGCCTAGCATTTTCCTTATGTTCGAAGAATTGTAATTTTTTTGTAAGCTCCGTCAAGCGTGATTCCGAACTCATCGGCAACAACTTGCCATGTCATTCAGATTGCGCTCTTTGTACGCATTACTTCCGACGTCCAATAACCCTGGTCGTAGACGAACCGTATTTATAAATGTCGTAGTTCCCCCGTTTGTCCAGTTTCCCATTGCTGTACAAAAGAACTTCACGGCAATAAAGAGATATAAAACATACGGTTATATATACGTAGGCGCCCTTTCGAACAAAGCGAAATTACAACGTTTTCGTCCAGATATGTGACTAGAGCACTGCCGGTGGAGAAGTAAGAAACAACGGTGAGAGCGAGAGGGAACACGGGAAGCGTTTACAAACAAGGGCAGAGATAGACATTGCCCTGCAATACGGAGTAATCTCCACCCTTGGTGGACAATACTGGCAACCCCTTGGCAATACGTCGACAATTACCTGCAACATCAGAGTTATTGCCCAGCCATACTGCAAAATTTCCATCTAGTGCAACCACATTTCAGCAGTGTTACTACCAACGCTACTGCCGCCAAATATTTGTATTCCACAAAATATGATCCATCTCAACGCACCTTAAGTTCTTTTAAATGTAACTAAGATTTGTTTTTCAGGTCCTGGAAACGGCAAAGCACGTAAATGTTATGAAAATGTCCGCAGAAGTGCAGAATATTGCGGTTTATCTCCTCATTTACTATACCATAATGACGTTGCAGGCCGATGTTTTTACTGAACGTAACGTAGACAGACTAAATACTACACCGAAGCGCCAAAGAAACGGGTATAGGTACGCATATTCAAATGCAGAGATATGTAAACAGGCAAAACATGACGCTGCGGTCGGCAACGCCTATATAAGACAACAAGTGTCTGGCGCTGTTGTTAGATCGGTTGCTGCTGCTACAATGGCAGGTTTGCAAGATTTAAGTGAGTTTGAACGTGGTGTTATAGTCGGCACGCGAGCGATGGGACACAGCATCTGCGATGTAGCGATGAAGTGGCGATTTTCAGATACCACCATATCACGAGTGTGCCATAAATATCAGGAATCCGGTAAAACTTCAAATCTCCGACATCGCTGCGGCCGAAAAAGATCCTGCAAGAAAGAGACCAAGGACGACCGAAGAGAATCGTTCAATGGGACAGAAGTGCAACCCTTCCGCAAGTTGCTGCAGATTTCAATGCTGGGCCATCAAGAGTTGTCAGCGTGCGAACCATACAACGGAACATCATCTATATGGGGTTTCGGAGCCCACTCGTGTAACCTTGATAACTGCAAGGCACAACGCTTTACGTCTCGCCTGGGCCCTTCCACACTGACATTCGACTGTTGATAACTGGAAACATGTTGCCTGGTCGGACGAATCTCGTTTCAAATTGTATCAAGCGAATTGACTCATACGAGTATGGATACAACCTCGTGAATCCATGGACCCGGTATGTCAGTAGGGGACTGTTCAAGCTAGTGGAGGCTCTGTAATAGTGTAGGGCGTGTGCAGTTGGAGTAATATGGGACCCCTGATACGTCTAGACACGATTCTGACAGGTGTCACGTACGTAAGCATCCTGTCTGATCACCTGCATCCATTCATGTCGATTGTACATTCCGACGTTCTTGGGCAATCCCAGCAGGACAATGCGACACTCCACACGTCCAGAATTGCTACATAGTGGCTCCAGGAACACTCTTCTGAGTTTAAACACTTCCGATCCCCACCAAGCTCCCCAGACATGAATATTATTGAGTATATCTGAGATGCCTGGCAACGTGCTGTTCAGAAGAGATCTCCATCCCTTCGTACTATTACGGATTTATGGACTGTCCTGCAGGGTTCATGGTGTCAGTACCCTCCATAACTACTTCAGACATTAGTCAAGTCCATGCCACGTCGTCGTGCGGCACTTCTGCGTGTTCGCGGGGGCCCTAGACGGTATTAGGCATGTGTACCAGTTTCTTTGGCTCTTCAGTGTAGATAAACATAGCAAACTGCATACGTGCCACTCTCACAGGAAAAGGTCACGTTAGTTGCAGCGGGGAATGAAACAAAACCAGTTTTGGTTTGTTACTATTAAGAAAGAAAACCTCTTCGTAAAGTTTTGGCTGCTATGTTGCAACGGTATTGACAGGAGATGGAGGAATAGGTGGGGCGTTTGTAGGTTTCCCCTCTCTATTAAAGCCCTCCATTTACGTATCGGTGCGCAAGCAGCGTACTGGTCACAAAACGTCAGATGGGTTTGTGTTTGCTGTTAAAGTAGAGCAGATTATCTTTGTGGTATGGAAGCGCGTTTACAGAATTAGTAAGTGTTCCATCCTGGACATACAGGCAGGCAGTAATTGTGAAATGTTCGTGGAGTACTTTGGCACCGCAGAATATGTACCTACAGGAGAAGAGGGGGTTATTTACGAAAAAATAAAGCAGCCGTTGACAGAAGAAGAGGCTGTAATAGCAGAGGTTACTACACCTTTAATAGATGAAGAGGCATCAGACGAAGAAAACGATGGTGCCATGGCAGTGACAGATGAGGTAATGTCACCAGTGGCGGATTTCAGGGAAGCAGCAGTTCTTCTTATCAGCCATCAAGTCGAAGAAGATGAGCGAAGTTTCCAGAAGGATATTGGTCTGATACGTACAAAACTTGACAAAATAACCAAGGGAAAAAGATATAAATATTGGTCCTCACCGTCTGTGTCATCCTGGATTAGCGAATGATATGACAACGCGCCTGAAAATTATAACAGTAAAATAAAGATCACGACTGTGTTCCAAAACTTTCACTAATGGCATTATTTTAGCCTCTTCTCAAACCAATAAATTACGTAATTATTTAATAGTAAAGAGACAGAAAATCACAATAATACGCGCATGAACGCACGCTGAGGTTTTGGGCACCGAAAATAAAGAAAAGAACAGACCGTGCGCAAAATAAGTATTTAATCTGCGCCACAACATATCGCGTCCTTCTCTTGTCAGATTGCTACTTAACACTTGTTTAAACTCTGAACCCGCACTGTGAACATGCACGCAGTGACGTCAGAGATTGCGTCCGGGACCTATCACATGATCATCAACAAATGCGGTGGTATCATCTTTCCCACACCATGACCACCTTGATCGAACAGCTACGAAAGTGATACTTCAATACTTCGATGTCTGCGGGAAATGTTGATTGGAAATTCATCATTATGCAAGCTTATTTTCCGTCTAGAAAAAAGTCATTAGTACAGGTGGGTACTTGATGGCCATTGGATGTGTTCATACATTACTGGAATTTTCCAGCCGAAGATCGCAACACAAAGCCCAAAGGACGTGGCACGTGCAGCTTATCTCATACTTTTGGACTTACAGAATGGTCGAATTATTGGCATGAGGGACATGGGGGCACCGTACAGACAGATCACACAGACAGTTGGCTCCAGTGCAAAGACGGCAGAATGAATGGTGACGAGACGGGCTCAGGGCAACAATGTGACGAGAAGGGTGGACATGGGTCCTTCCAAAAAGTCTGCACTACGAGAAGATTGCAGGGTTGTTCGACTGGCTCTGAAGAATAGGCTGATGAGAATATCTGAAATCTGGGCAGGGGTTACAGGAAGAGTGTCACAAAGAACTGTTGGGTGTAGATTTATGGAAGCTGTGTTGAAATCTCCAGTTGCATCGTTTACCACTGAGACCACAGAGGCTTGCATGGTTGGAGCTACAGTCATCTAGGACATAAAGTGACAACCTGTGTTCAGCAATGAGTCTCGCTTCTGTCTGTAGCGGTCAGATCGACACCACTGTGTCTGTAGACGACCTGATGAAACGTCACGGGAGGCAGTGGTTCTGCAGACCCAAGTCATGGAAGCAATGGGATATGGTAACAGCACTGATCTGGGAATTGTTGAAAAGAGGCCGATTACTCGCCAGTATGTGCCAAGAATGGTAAATCGTGTCATGCTCTTCATGACCTGTGTAACAAATCGCATATTCCAGCAGGATAATGCAATACCCCACAATGCAGTTCTGCTGGCTGTTACCTGTTCCCTGTAAGAACGCAGTACTTCTCATAGGTTCTCAAGGTTACAAAAAGAGTAGTTATGACTACAGTTTATTAAAAATGTCAGCTGTATACGCCATACACTATTGTAAATGACAGGTAAATACACAAGTAATATCGTGCAGTGACATAAACGTTCGACTGTGAGGTAATTCCTGGCGATTTTACATGCCATTATAGAGTGTACCGTACGTTTCATGGCTTATTGTCTGCACCGCTGTGATTTCACGCCGGTTTAGTAGGAAGCCGGTAATAAAATACTACCAGCTTAACAGAAAGCGCAGTAAAAACTTTGAACGTTGTTTCTCCAAGGACGTTAAAGTTTCATTCTTCTGTTTCTTTTTGTTGCGTCATTGAGGAAGGTATAAAAAGAGACTCGTACGCTCGTTAGTGTACTTACGATTATTAATGCAGAGGACCGTATGGTGTTCTTGTTATTCTCTTTAATGGCCATTTGAACCGACATGGCGCTTTTGTAAATTCTCAGAAAAATCTATGTAGTAAATACAACAGAAAGATCGCCAAAACGATCATGTTCGGCAATGCTGGACGGGAGATGGGAACTCCTGACACAGCCAGGAACATTGTCAAACATGATCGTTTCGTGTACCATGTGTGTGGTGAGGCGTAATGTTGCATGGGCGTACTGACTTCTATCTTTCAACACACTACATTCACCGGTCAACTTTGTTGTGACACCGTACTCCTTCCCCAAGTGCGTCTTTACTGGAGTGCTGTCGGCCATGGCTTCATTTTTATGGGCGACAATGGGCGGTCGCATCGAACTGCGCAGGTGAGCAGCTCTCGAAAGGGAGGATATTCTGCGAATAGACTGGCCTACCAGTTTCCTCGACTTAACTCCCACTGAAGACGCGTGGGATACGTTGGCGAAGCGTATTGCAGCAGATACGTATTCACCAACGACCATCTAGCAATTATCAACCGCACGAATGGAGAAGTGGAACATCCACAAAAAATCCTCACGAACATTGTGGCCAGCATGGGAGCACACTGAGGAGTATACATTGCTCTTGGTGGGGATTATACGTCTTACTAGGAACCATTTCGCGCCGTCTGTAATGTCTAGGAACCCATCATGAATCGTTTCAGTGTAATCATTGTCTTTAAATAAAAGTGTCATTTCAGTTCACCACATTGCGTATTTTTTTCAGTTACCTTCTGTGTTATACCGTAGCAGTCTTTCTGTGTACAGTCCACGTTTCATCGACCCATGCTATTTGGCAGTGACACACCATGCAAAAATACTTTCGTCGTTATGTGTGTGACCCGATATTTACAGATGGTTATAGTATGATTCCAGATACTAGCAGGTGGTCATCATTATATATGACTACTCGTTAACATGCGATTATAATAGGTGACACCAGATACTAACAGCCGATACTAATATACAGGGTGATCAAAAAGTCAGTATAAATTTGAAAACTTAATAAACCACGGAATAATGTAGATAGAGAGGTAAAAATTGACACACAGGCCTGTAATGACATGGGGTTTTACTAGAACAAAAAAAAAAAAAAAACAAAGTTCACAAAATGTCCGACAGATGGCGCTGGACAGCAAAACTGCTTCCGTGACGGTTGAGAGGTACGCCGATATGTTACAGAATCGCATCATCCCCAGCCTCGCTGATAAACACCTGCTGGAAAGTTTATGCAGGATGACGCTCCGCCCCATATTGCTAGACGCGTGAAAGATCTCTTGCGCGCGTCGTTTGGTGATGATCGTGTGCTCGGCCGCCACTTTCGTCATGCTTGGCCTCCCACGTCCCCAGACCTCAGTCCGTGCGATTATTGGCTTTGGGGTTACCTGAAGTCGCAAGTGTATCGTGATCGACCGACATCTCTAGGGATGCTGAAAGACAACATCCGACGCCAATGCTTTACAGTGCTGTTCACAACATTATTCCTCGACTACAGCTATTGTTGAGGAATGATAGTGGACATATTGAGCATTTCCTGTAAAGAACATCATCTTTGCTTTGCCTTACTTTGTTATGCTAATTTTTGCTATTCTGATCAATGAAGCGCCATCTGTCGGACATTTATTGAACGTTTGTATTTTTTTGGTTCTAATAAAACCCCATGTCATTCCAAGCAAGTGTGTCAATTTGTACCTCTCTATCTACATTATTCCGTGATTTATTCAGTTTTCAAATTTATACTGACTTTTTGATTACCCGGTGGATACTAGTCAGTTATCATAATATGCGACTCTGGACACTAGATGTTTGTCATAATATGTGAATCTGGACACTTAACAGATGGACATAATGAGTAACTACACAGCGTAGGCACTTAAGACTCCACCGCATACAAAACGCTGGTTTGTCGATCACGCGTGCAGATGAAGAAGATCGTAGGTATTAGAAACGGCTGCCAGGAGAGGCACAGCATAAGCGAAAATTTCCTTGGAGCAGCGAAACCTAAACGTGTTGTCTCGTGTGACTTTGGAGCGAGGTTTATGACATCATAATGTTGAATTTCGCGTGGTCAAATATTTCCGAGCGTGAACAACAAAACAGATTCCGTTGTATTTACGCATAGTGCTACAGAACGAGAACCGATCGATGCAAGAGCTCTTGCTATGACTCAGGTCTTACATTGCAATACACGTTTCTTAGCTAAAGTTTTGTGTTTGGTTAATTTCTTTTATAACAGCTTGACGTTTCAAGGCACTGACGCTTTAAAGGTCATAAAAACACTCGTTTTTGAGTATGGTGTGATATAATAATATGTCAGACATAATAAGTAGGTAGATAAAAGTTATACTGTATCTCTACGTGCAAAGGTAAACAAACCTCTCCAGGCGTTTTTATCAAACAATATTTAAGCGCCTATACGATTCATGCAGAGGTGAAAACTTCGTAATGAACATGGAAGGTAAGGAGGAAGAGGTGTGCATGGACTTGCGAACATGTTCATCAGTGCCGTCCTTACTCATCGCCGGAAAAATCGACAGCAGCTGTCTCACGCCTGGAGATCACGAAAGGCGGTTATGTGGGAAACAATCATTCAATAACAATTCTTGCAAACGTGACGTCATTTTGGCGTCACACGCAATACCGACAACTGCAGGAGATGCTATTGACTCCCGTTAGCGGTCGATCGCGTGGGTAACAGCTCACAGTCGCACATGTTGTTTGTTAGCAGCATAAATACACTCCTGGAAATGGAAAAAAGAACACATTGACACCGGTGTGTCAGACCCACCATACTTGCTCCGGACACTGCGAGAGGGCTGTACAAGCAATGATCACACGCACGGCACAGCGGACACACCAGGAACCGCGGTGTTGGCCGTCGAATGGCGCTAGCTGCGCAGCATTTGTGCACCGCCGCCGTCAGTAGTGATGGGCTAAACTGCGATTTTCTGATATCAGTGATTTCTGTGAATGCTACTTTTTAGTATCTGTTATTCTTAACTGTGATTTGTCGCAGTTAAGAGTCGCAGTTAAGGAACATAGGTCGTGTATCCCTCCGCCACTGCTATTTCTGCGATTTTTGCTACTTCTGCGATTTCTGCTACTTCTGCGATTTCTGTGACTTCTGCTACTTCTGCGATTTCTGTGATTCCTGCGATTTCAGCGACTTACCACCGTATGAAAAAGTTACATCTGTCAACAAACCTGTCATTGGCAAGTATGTTTTACGTTTTTTCTTCCGCTGGCTTTAATTTTGTATTAAAGCAACAACTGTGAAAATATTAATAGTGTAATTAATATGTAAGTAGCCGTGCAGTACTGTAATAGTTCGTATTTAGAAAATGAATTCTAACATATTGTTATGTTCACAGGTACCTGAACTACATTTCAGTCACTCAGTAAAGTGATAACTCAAAATATCATTGTCAACAGATCTGAAGAAATTGCCACTGCGTCTTTTGACCGTTTTCGTCAGACGGGAGGTTAGTTTCTAATCGTTTCGATGGACTTAATTACTTCAGTGAGATCGTTCTTGCAAATGTGATATTCATTATAGCAAATATTAGCAATCTACTCTGTCAATTATATTGCTAGTAATTAATGACAGCAAAAATTGTTTAATAATCCTTGTGTTTTTGCAGACACAGTTCTGACTCTGATTACTGGTTGCTGTACGTATCTACCCACATCAAGTCTGTTTTTGAGAGAGACTCGTGAAGATTCAAGACAGCTCTTAGAGGATTTGCAGTTTAAAAGTGAAATAATTGTGAAATAAGTGTGTGAATGATTAAACTGTGTATTATTGAAGTAGTTGTGCGATTTTAAAGGAATAATAAATGTCAAATACAGTGAGTGAATAATAAAAATCTCATTTTCCACATGTTTAAGCCGTGCTATACCCATAATTTTCCGCCACTTACTTATTGGTAAACACTTGTTGGAGAGTGACATGCCGCCCCCCCCCCCCCTTTCTCCACAATCTTGGTGTGACACTGACCTGTAACATATCCCGAAGTCTACAATATGCATTTTGAGGCTGTTGATATGAAAGTGGGAAGTACAGATCTTCCAGTTAAATCAGGACTAGCTTAAGTGCATTACTTGAAAGTAACACAGGAAAAGCTTACTTATGTAGGTGGTAGTAGTGTCGGCAAAAAGTTCTTGTGTGTGCAGTTGCTATGTAGAACACCAGGTGTAAAACTTTTCTCCCGAGTCTTGAACTGTGTCGGAACAAAAGTGAGGCATTCATATGACTGTTTTCATTTCTCTACACTTATACAGACGTCTGAGTTCTGCTGTGTTAACATTGCAAAGTCCTGTAGACATGTGGAGTATTAACCAAAACTGTCATATTGGCAGCAGAATCAAACACATTTGTTACGTTACTTGATATTTTCAGGAGAAAAAGGCAATGTTGCTTCTTATTAATATAATACATTCAGAGTCACAGCAGTATTTGACCAACCATAACTGATGCTGAATGTGCATGTCGTCATATAATATGAAGGGCTTATTTCAATAGTGGTACAAGTCCATTACCTCCACTTTTCTGTCTATAATGCTTCTGAAATTAGTGATCCAAACAAACATAAATAAAGGTTCATCTCTAGCAAGAAGCCATATGCTTGAATATTTCTGGTATCTCAAATGCAGATTTGTCAGCGCTCATTTAACTTTACGACTCTGTATCTCAAAATGAACAAAAATGGACTTGTACCACTATTGAAATAAGCCCTTCATATGCACGCACAGCACATCGATCTCGTGAGGCACAAGGCTCTCATAACGAAGTACGTACGTCACTACGAAAACTAGGAAAAGTATGTTAACTGCGCCTTTTAGTTGCTACTTGCCACTCTTAGTTGCGATTTGTCACAGAAATCGCAGTTTTACTCGGTGGCGAATAGCGTAGTATGAACTTTGCTCAACAGATGGCAGTGCTAACTGCGCTTTTTAGTTGCTAATTGCGACTCTTAGTGGCGACTTGTCATGGAAATCGCAGTTGGACTCAATAGTGTATCGCAGAGATGGGCGTAGTGCGAACTTTGAACCACAGATGGCACTGTTAACCGCGCTTTCTAGTTGCTACTTGCGACTCTTAGTTGCGACTTGTCACGAAAATCGCAGTTAGACTCGATACCGCATCGCAGAGATGGACGTAGTACGAACTGTGGCCAACAGATGGCACTGTTAACCGCGCTTTCTAGTTGCTACTTGCGACTCTTAGTTGCGACTTGTCACGGAAATCGCAGTTAGACTCGATACCGTTTCGCAGAGATGGACGTAGTACGAACTTTGGCCAACAGATGGCACTGTTAACTGCGCTTTTTAGTTGCTACTTGCGACTCTTAGTTGCGACTTGTCACGGAAATTGCAGTTGGACTGCATAGCGTACTGCAGAGATGGACGTAGTACGAGTTTTGGCGAACAGATGCCACTGTTAACCGCGCTTTTTAGTTGCTACTTGCGACTCTTAGTTGCGACTTGTCATTGAATTCGCAGAAAGCAGTTCTAAATTCGACCAATAGATGGCTCACGTCTTTGAATATGAAATACTACTTGCGACTGCTAACTGTGACTGAAATCGCAGTTAGATTCTGTAAGTTGCTACTGTGATATCTGTGACTTCTCAGTCACTGTGATTTCTAACAGATACGCAATTTCCTGCCCACCACTATGAAATACTACTTGCGACTGCTAACTGTGACTGAAATCGCAGTTAGATTCTGTAAAGTTGCTACTGTGATATCAGTGACTTCTCAGTCACTGTGATTTCTAACAGATACCCGATTTCCTGCCCACCACTAGCCGTCAGTGTCAGCCAGTTTGCCGTGGCATACTGAGCTCCATCGCAGTCTTTAACACTGGTAGCATGCCGCGACAGCGTGGACGTGAACCGTATGTGCAGTTGATGGACTTTGAGCGAGGGCGTATAGTGGGCATGCGGGAGGCCGGGTGGACGTACCGCCGAATTGCTCAACACGTGGGGCGTGAGGTCTCCACAGTACATCGATGTTGTCGCCAGTGGTCGGCGGAAGGTGCACGTGCCCGTCGACCTGGGACCGGACCGCAGCGACGCACGGATGCACGCCAAGACCGTAGGATCCTACGCAGTGCCGTACGGGACCGCACCGCCACTTCCCAGCAAATTAGGGACACTGTTGCTCCTGGGGTATCGGCGAGGACCATTCGCAACCGTCTCCATGAAGCTGGGCTACGGTCCCGCACACCGTTAGGCCGTCTTCCGCTCACGCCCCAACATCGTGCAGCCCGCCTCCAGTGGTGTCGCGACAGGCGTGAATGGAGGGACGAATGGAGACGTGTCGTCTTCAGCGATGAGAGTCGCTTCTGCCTTGGTGCCAATGATGGTCGTATGCGTGTTTGGCGCCGTGCAGGTGAGCGCCACAATCAGGTCTGCATACGACCGAGGCACACAGGGCCAACACCCGGCATCATGGTGTGGGGAGCGATCTCCTACACTGGCCGTACACCACTGGTGATCGTCGAGGGGACACTGAATAGTGCACGGTACATCCAAACCGTCATCGAACCCATCGTTCTACCATTCCTAGACCGGCAAGGGAACTTGCTGTTCCAACAGGACAATGCACGTTCGCATGTATCCCGTGCCACCCAACGTGCTCTAGAAGGTGTAAGTCAACTACCCTGGCCAGCAAGATCTCCGGATCTGTTCCCCATTGAGCATGTTTGGGACTGGATGAAGCGTCGTCTCACGCGGTCTGCACGTCCAGCACGAACGCTGGTCCAACTGAGGCGCCAGGTGGAAATGGCATGGCAAGCCGTTCCACAGGACTACATCCAGCATCTCTACGATCGTCTCCATGGGAGAATAGCAGCCTGCATTGCTGCGAAAGGTGGATATACACTGTACTAGTGCCGACATTGTGCATGCTCTGTTGCCTGTGTCTATGTGCCTGTGGTTCTGTCAGTGTGATCATGTGATGTATCTGACCACAGGAATGTGTCAATAAAGTTTCCGCTTCCTGGGACAATGAATTCACGGTGTTCTTATTTCAATTTCCAGGAGTGTATACCAATCGGAGGCGCCACTGGTTAGCAGAAAATCTTGTGAGAGGAGTGTTACCCACAAAATACTAGTGACAAGAAAGAATATGAATGCTATTGCTCCTCGTTTCACTCGGAGCAACTTAAGCTGTCCTCTTAGGTCCCTACCCAATCACACACTCTAAAATCGCCACATTTTCGAAAATAAACTGCCAAAAATTTTTTCATTCATTGTTCTCTAATCAGAATGAAATGGTAAATAACATCTAATCTTGTACTATATAGTTGTATTACATTCTTAGGAAAGTCCCAAAGTGTGTCAACAAAACCAAAATGAAAAAAAAATTATTAGTTTGTGGGCAGAAGCGAACCTACAGCCTTCAATTTACAAAAAGAATTACAGTATCCATTAAGCTAGGGCTTAGTCATTTGATTTTAGTCTCATGTCTCGGTCATGGACTGTGCGGCTGGTCCCGGCGGAGGTTCGAGGCCTCCCTGGGGCATGTGGGGCATGGGTGTGTGTGTTTGTCCTTAGGATAATTTAGGTTAAGCAGTGCGTAAGCTTAGGGACTGATGACCTTAGCAGTTAAGTCCCATAAGATTTCACACTTTTTTTTCTCATGTCTCGGTTATCACAGTATCTCTTGAACGATGCATTATTAACTGACATTTGATAACAATGGTGGCGTATTTGTGATACATTCTCAATGTGCTGTTGTCTTGAAACGGTGTACTGTAAGGTATAGTACAGAACAGCTAAATATGCCAAAATGAACGTGACGCCTGGCAGATCCAGTGTCGATATTGCCGTATCGGTCGTTAAAATGACGTCACGTTTGCAGGAAGTGTTGTGCGATGAGTATTACCCAGTTATAATGTTCAGGGAGAGGAAACGAAATCTTTCAGCTTTTTTTTTTTTTTGCTGATGACATTGTAATTGTGCCATAGATGGCAAAGGACTTGGAAAAGCAGTAGAAAAGAATGGACAGCGTCTTACAAAGAGGTTACAAGGTGAAGATCAACGAAAGTAAAAGAAGCGAAATGATGTGCAGTTGAATCAAATCAGGTTATACAGATGGAAGTACATTAGGAAATAAGTACTAAAATAGTAGATATGTTTCGTTGTTTGGGTAGCAAAACAACTGAGGATGGCCCAAGTGGTGGAGATATAAAATGCGGACTGGTACAGAAAAACAAGCATACATGAAAACTAGAAATTTGTCATATTAAAGTGTTGGGAAATCTGTTCTTGTCCCATGTGTAGCCATGTACGTAAGTGTAATATGAACGATAAAACAATTCAGACAAGAAGAGAATAGAAGGTTTGCACTAAATCCAGTTGGGGAGACCAGATATTTACTTATTTATTGTTTATTTAGACTGGAGAGATTAGGGCCTCACTCTTAGGAACAAACACACCAAAAAAAGATTACAAAAAAAGGTTTCAATTTCTTTGATACTTCTGGTTCAGTTATGTGCAATTTAGAAATTATGAGAAAAATTTGATTATCACCAGAACTACTAACAGAGAATTTGTGACACAATTTGACTAACGTGATTGGTTGTTCGAACACATCTTGAGACACCAAGGAGTAGTCAGTTTGATTCGAGAGGACAGGGGGGGGGGGGGGGAGGAAGCAAAGCAACGGTTGTTTAAGGCTTGATTGCAAATAGCAAGTTCAGACGGATGTAGGTTGAAGTAAAACATGATTTATAACATTATTGGCCGGGAGTTGCACTGCTGCCTGGTGCTAGGATTCCAACTTGTCACCACTTCAACGATATGACGCGTCCTTCTGATAAATATGAGATGAAAAGAAGGTTGTATTAGATAAGCACACGGGATAGATTAGCGTAGAGAGCTACACAAAATCAGTCTTCGGACACAACAACAAGTATGTTTGAAATCTGTGACGGCTCCAAACTCTTTCTCGCGTATTTCTGCTTCTATATTCAGCAATGGCCAATACGCAGGGATACGGCAAGAACGATCATTCGAAGCAAAGAAGTCTACATGGGCTGTAAAATGCGTATCTTACGGGATATGAACATTTCTTCTTCGATTCTGTGAAACTAGCACTTTTCTTTCTATATTCTGAGGATGGTAGTATGGACCAAAACAGGGGAAAATTTCCAGTAAACAAGGGCTCTGAAGCGAATATCTTTAGAGCTATGAGCACTTGTTCATTTTCGCTATTGGGAAACAATTATTCTTGGTAGTTCTTAAGTTCAAAAATGGTTCAAATGGCTCTGAGCACTATGGGACTTAACTTCTAAGGTCATCAGTCCCCGAGAACTTAGAACTACTTAAACCTATCTAACCTAAGGACATCACTCACATCCATGCCCGAGGCAGGATTCGAACCTGCGACCGTAGCGATCGCGCGGTTCCACAATGTACTGTAGAACCGCTCGGCTACTCCGGCCGGCGGTAGTTCTTAAGGTATGCATTTTAGAGTCCGTGTTTACTAGACTTTTTTGCTTCGAATAATCGTTCCTGTCATACCGCTGCACACCGACGGTTCCCCGTGTAGAAAATGTGCGTGTGCATATTCGAAAACAAATTCTGTGCAAGTGGTGCGCCGAATGTTGCCGACAACTGCCGCTCGCGTGCGATGTGTTCGCAGACGATGTTCAGGGCTACGTCCAGTGTGAGGATGGCTCAGTAACGGCCGGCGGATATACCTGTTGCAGGCAAACAAAGACGAGGAGTTTGTACAGTGCACAGGGCTCGGTGTTGCCGTCCTGCACGATGTGGTGGACACGGCGGGCAGGGTGCGCGGAGCGCTCGGCTGGGGTGTGGGGAGTTGCGGAAGCTGGCAGCGACAAAGGCGCCTTTCACTGCGGGGCTCGGCTTACAGGCTGGCGGGGCAGGTTCTGCGCCGTGGCTAGGCAGACAAAAGGGGCCGCGGGGAGGGTGGGCGATGCACAACACTACAGCACAGCACGTCCGTGTATCGCTACGCGATAGCCACCTGCTCAGCCGGGGCTTCTACACTGTAGTACAAATCTTTACATTTTTATAAGAACCGATTGACAAATTTCTCAGTAAAATTTCGGAAAATAACACAACATGACATCGACATATTCCGCAAGTCACTTTAGGCATTTAGTTAAATTACTTTAAGTAACATGAGATACATGGAAGAATCCTGGAGATACTGACAGGTTTCAGATAGACTATATAATGGTAAGACAGAGATTTAGGAACCAGGTTTTAAGTTGTAAGACATTTCCAGGGGCAGATGTGGACTCTGACCACATTCTATTGGTTATGAACGGTAGATTAAAACTGAAGAAACTGCAAAAAGGTGGGAATTTAAGGAGATGGGACCTGGATAAACTGAAAGAACCAGAGGTTGTAGAGAGTTTCAGGGAGAGCATAAGGGAACAATTGACAAGAATGGGGGAAAGAAATACAGTAGAAGCAGAATGGGTAGCTTTGAGGGATGAAGTAGTGAAGGCAGCACAGGATCAAGTAGGTAAATAGACGAGGGCTAGCAGAAATCCTTTGGTAACAGAAGAAATACTGAATTTAATTAATGAAAAGAGAAAATATAAAAATGCAGTAAATGAAGCAGGCAAAAAGGAATACATACGTCTCAAAAATGAGATCAACAGGAAGTGCAAATTGGCTAAGCAGGGATGGCTAGAGGACAAATGTAAGGATGTAGAGGCTTGTCTCACTAGGGGTAAGATAGATACTGCCTACAGGAAAATTAAAGAGACTTTTGGAGAAAAGAGAACCACTTGTATGAACATCAAGAGCTCAGATGGAAACCCAGTTCTAAGCAAAGAAGGGAAAGCAGAAAGGTGGAAGGAGTATATAGAGGGTCTATACAAGGGCGATGTACTTGAGGACAATATTTTGGAAATGGAAGAGGATGTAGATGAAGATGAAATGGGAGATACGATACTGCGTGAAGAGTTTGACAGAGCACTCAAAGTGCCTGAGTCGAAACAAAGCCCCGGGAGTAGACAACATTCCATTAGAACTACTGACAGCCTTGGGAGAGCCAGTCCTGACAAAACTCTACCATCTGGTGAGCAAGATGTATGAGAGAGGCGAAATACCCTCAGACTTCAAGAAGAATATAATAATTCCAATCCCAAAGAAAGCAGGTGTTGACAGATGTGAAAATTACCGAACTATCAGTTTAATAAGTCATAGCTGCAAAATACTAACGCGAATTCTTTACAGACGAATGGAAAAACTAGTAGAAGCCGACCTCGGGGAAGATCAGTTTGGATTCCGTAGAAATATCGCAACACGTGAGGCAATACTGACCCTACGACTTACCTTAGAAGCTAGATTAAGGAAAGGCAAACCTCCGTTTCTAGCATTTGTAGACTTAGAGAAAGCTTTTGACAATGTTGACTGGAATACTCTCTTTCAAATTCTGAAGGTGGCGGGGGTAAAATACAGGGAGCGAAAGGCTATTTACAATTTGTACAGAAACCAGATGGCAGTTATAAGAGTCGAGGGACATGAGAGGGAAGCAGTGGTTGGGAAGGGAGTGAGAGAGGGTTGTAGCCTCTCCGCGATGTTATTCAATCCGTATATTGAGCAAGCAGTAAAGGAAACAAAAGAAAACTCGGAGTAGGTATTAAAATCCATGGAGAAGAAATAAAAACTTTGAGGTTCGCCGATGGCATTGTAATTCTGTCAGAGACAGCAAAGGACTTGGAAGATCAGTTGAGTGGAATGGAAAGGAGGACATAAGATGAACATCAACAAAAGAAAAACGAGGATAATAGAATGTAGTCGAATTAAGTCGGGCGATGCTGAGGGAATTAGATTAGGAAATGAGACACTTAAAGTAGTAAAGGAGTTTTGCTATTTGGGGAGCAAAATAACTGATGATGGTCGAAGTAGAGAGGATATAAGGTGTAGACTGGCAATGGCAAGGAAAGCGTTTCAGAGGAAGAGAAATTTGTTAACGTCGAGTGTAGATTTAAGTGTCAGGAAGTCATTTCTGAAAGTATTTGTATGGAGTGTAGCCTTGGATGGAAGTGAAACATGGACGGTAAATAGTTTGGACAAGAAGAGAATAGAAGCTTTCGAAATGTGGTGCTACAGAAGAATGCTGAAGATTAGATGGGTAGATCACGTAACTAATGAGGAAGTATTGAATAGGATTGGGGAGAAGGGAAGTTTGTGGCACAACTTTACTAGAAGAAGGGATCGGTTGGTAGGACATGTTCTGAGGCATCAAGGGATCACCAGTTTAGTATTGGAGGGCAGCGTGGAGGGTAAAAATCGTAGAGGGAGACCAAGAGATGAATACACTAAGCAGATTCAGATGGATGTAGGTTGCAGTAGGTACTGGGAGATGAAGCAGCTTGCACAGGATAGAGTAGCTTGGAGACCTGCATCAAACCTGTCTCAGGACTGAAGTCCACAACAACAACATGACATCGTCCGCCCCCGGTAGCTGGGTGGTCAGCGCGGCTGGGTCGGAGATTTTCTCCACTGAGGGAGTTGGTGTTGTGTTACTAATACTCATGATTTCATCTCCATCGACGCGCAGGTCGCCGAAGTGGCGTCAAATTGAGAGCGGTCTACCCGACGGGCGGCCCACGTCACACGCCATTATTATTATTATTATTATTATTATTACATGACATCGACGTCTAACCTCTTGAAGCCTCTGTACACTATCGACTTTCCCATCTCAGTTGTCTACTCGACTCACGTCAGTCTACTGTAGCGCCCCTGGTGTTTTCTTCCTGTACCGACGAGGACACCCCGCCAACACGTCATTATCGATTTCGTCCAAATTGTGGTGTACGTAGGGCTTGCCTAGATTTCACCCAGATTATGGAGTATGTAGGGCTTGACACCGGGATCCAGATGGCCAGGCGTTTAGAAAAAAACAGCATTTTCGCCCGGGTGAGGCGAGTCATCGTAGTCTCCAGGCGACGCAACAAAAAAAGTAGATTACGGTAATCACAGGGTGGTGGGTTCGAGTCCCTATGCGGAATTATTTTATTTAAAACTTTTTCTAGCTCACAAAGGCGCTGGTACAGCAACCAGTAAGTATGATATGGAGAAACAAGCGGTCTTGGTTGCACTGTTAAAATAGTTTTATTAGTTCCCATGGGATACCGCGCATAAAATATCCCAGCAGGTAAATGCCCCTTTGAGAAGGGGTATCCCATGTATCCATCGCTACCAAATATCAGCCAGCCGAAGATACCTAAATAAAGGTGAAATACGTCATTGGGAAGTAATAAAAAACTTTAACGCTCAACCAAGACTGCTTGTTACTCCATATTTCTAATTTTAAATTTTTACGTTACTCACCCTGCAAGGAAACCAAAATAATGCTCAGTATATTATACATTACATTGTAGGAAATACTGCAACAAGTCACAAGTTTTTTTAATGATATTATTGTACCATTACTAATTTCGGGTCTGAGCCCATCGTCAGATGGCAGCGTTGACTTCTTTGCACGTTTTACACTTGTGGTCTGAAATATAACAAAGTATTTGTGATTACAAAAGCTCTGTTATATTTTAACAAACAAATTTAAAACATACAGTAAACTATGTACCACGAAAACTTTGTTACGTCTCAAGACACAAATCTAAATCTTACAAAAAAGTCAACGCTACCTGAAACTAGTAATGGTACAAAATCATTGAAAAAAACTGTGGCTGGTTGCAATATTTCCTACAGTGTAATTTACGAAAACAGTTGCTGTGTTCTCTAGCCAAAATAGACAAAATAATATCACTATATTGTGCTTATATGTTCTTAGAATGTATGAAAACGAAATGCGAAGGAAAGTTCGGGATAGAAATAAATTTCCATGAGACGATTGCACATGTAGCGTTCACGAAGACTCTGCAAATAACACCCAAACAAGGGGCTGTAATTAGTGTGTACATGACTTCGTATTCTGTTAGGTTCATTTTGACCTTCGCGGAGCTCTCGGCAGCTGCGCGTGAACAATAGGTCGCCGGTGCAGGCACAATCGGCCGTCGGTGACAGCGGCTGCGGACGTTATTCTCTTGCTGCCTCTCGACTGTGCAGCGTCAGTTTTTCGGGAATATTGTGAGAACACAGTGAGAGTATTCTTTTTCTATAGATACTTGAAAACAACCATGTAACTGCAAAAACGCGGCAAGTAGCCAAGAAAATTACTGTTTCCCCCATTTTTACGACGAATATCACCCCACAACACATAGACCATTATGTGTAAAATAATAAAAGTATCTAATTTTATATACGAAATTATCATGTACGCCTGAAAATCCCCGCCTGGAAACTTATTTACAATCTCAAATTTCCCTTTGTCTTTCCTTTTCATCTCTTTGATGAAAATATTAATAAGTACAATTTATTGAGCATTATTTCGATTTATTTGCAATGTAAGTATCGTAAAAACTGAAAATAAAAAGAAAAAATATTCCGCGGAGGGACTCGATCTCAAGACCCTCGGATTAACATTCCGTACTCTTTCCACTGCGCCAAAGGCTGCTTGGAAACCACGCTATCATAAATGGCTGATGCCTGGCCCGATCGCGCCAAAGATGCCATATTTTCTCAGAAAGAGGATCAGACTAGAGTTTAACGTCCCGTCGACAACGAAGTCATTAGCGACAAAACACAAGCTCTGATTAGAGAAGGATGAGGAAGAAGTCTGCCCTTTGTCAGAGGTACAATCCCGGTATTTACCAGAGGCGGTTTAAGGAAATCACGGAAAACCTAAATCTGGATGGCCGGACCCAGGCTTGAACCATCGTTCTCCTGAATGCGAGTCCTGTGTGCTAAGCCCTGTGCCACCTCGCTCGGTACATATCTTCTAAACTATCTGGAGCTCACACTTCTGTCATTATTTCTGGTCGTGCCCTACATACACTGTAGATCTGGACGAAATCCGTGATCGCGAATAGCCGCAGCACCCTTGTGATTCTCGTCTGCTTTGAGTGGTCATTTTCACGTCAGCGCCAATACTGCCTGTGTTGTGCGAGTTGTCTGCCGCGCATCTCTATGGTGAAAGTGAAGTTATGAGGGACTACCCTTTATATGAAAAAATCTTAATGTAGTAACATAATTTAGGAACAAGCGATGATAACAAAGTTTATTAGTGATCAATAGTGGAAAATCTTGACAAAGGTCATGTCGTAAATTCTTTACTCCCTTCAGAACAGAAAGAATAGGAAAAGTGTCATGCAAACATTTCAGAACATGTACATTTCTTTGCTCGCGAAAATGTATACTTGGAAACACATCAAACATTATTTACAACGCAGTGAATGGCTGCTTTTTGCTTTATCCTTTGTATCTTGTTTTCCTGCTAAGTGTCAAATTACATCGAAAATGACTTTCCTCGTCAAATAATTCTGATATTTTTACTGTTGAAATGGTTTTCATTAAAACACGTTCATCTATTTGCGTTCTTATTTAAGCGTAGTGTAGGCCTTTTCTCTGTGAACTGTAAATACCTTCTTCGTTTAAGAGTTTTGGCCTATCTTGTGTGATAACATTATTAGGAAAAAATGCCAGGGCATTGTATAACTTTTCAGTGTGTTACGAAAACAAAGCAACCAGTAAAATAAAAACTGAGAAGACACGAAAGCACAAAATCCGTTTCTACAATAGGAGTGAGCTCGACCAGAATAGGTTATAACTCCCGATGTTAGCAGACGCCGCCACAGCCCCTTGTTCTTGAGTGGCCAAGCGGTTCTAGGCGCTTCAGTCTGGAACCACGCGACCGCTACGGTCGCAGGTTCGAATCCTGCCTCGGGCATGGATGTGTGTGATGTCCTTAGGTTAGTTAGGTTTAAGTAGTTCTAAGTCCTAGGGGACTGACGACCTCATATGTTAAGTCCCGTAGTGCTCAGAGCCTTGTTCCTGCACATGCGCCGTGTGCAGTATACTCGGAAACTAGAGCCCCACACTCGGCACAATCTAAATATCACTGACGTCACAGACACACTCGCGTCGTGATAGGCACGAAAGACGCACGCACTTCGAGTAGTCGACTTTGCCTATGAAGTCGCTCGTGTAGAGCGAGCTTTGTGGTGTGTGGAGGAGAGTACTTTGAGTGCCACTGTCGCTTTCCACTTTCGCTGTTCCAGTCGCTAATGGTTCGTGGGAAGAATGATTGCTGTGGGCTGCAAACTCTTTAATTTTACCTTCACGGTAGGTAGGAGGAATAACATAATGGTTGACTCTTCAAGGAATGTACGGGCTCTGAACTTGAGCAGTAAAGGACACCGTGACGCATAACGCGTCTCTTACAGCTTCTGCCATTGGATTTGACGGAGCATCTTCCTGACTTTTGTGCTTACTACTCGAACCCGTGCAACGAAACGCGCTGCTGTTCTTTGGATATTCTCTATTTCCTCTATCAATCCTGTCTGGTACGGAGCACAGACTGACAAGCAGTATTCAAGTGCAAGTCGAACGAATGTTTTCTTCCAATGAATCACAGTCTGGCATCTACCTGCCTTAACTCCAATTATTTTGTGTCGTCATTCCAGTTTAAATCGCTCCACATGCATACTTCTAAAAATTTTATGGAAGTAACAGCTTCCAGTGATTGTTCCGCAATCGTTTAATCATGTACAGGTAGTAATGATGCCTTTCTGCCTGTTTGTGCTGACCGTGCAACAAGCATCTATCCTCTGCAGGTGTTCCTGCATTTCGCGTAGTTTTCTAGCGATGAGATTTATTTGAATACAGCAGCATCCTTCGCGGGAAAGTTCGTGGAACATCACGTCTTTACCCACTATTTACACTGAAGTGCCAAAGAAACTGGTATAGGTATGCGTATTCAAATACAGAAATGCCGTGCTGGGTAGCTGTGCGGTCTAAGGCGCCTGGCCACGGTTGGCGCGCGCCACCCGTCGGAGGTTCGAGTCCCTGTCAGTCATGGCTGTGTGGTGGTATTTGGAAAAATTTTGTAGTAAGGTCTTATGGGACCAAACTGCTGAGGTCACCGGTCCCTAAGCTTACACACTATTTAATCTAACTTACGCTAAGGACAAGACACACACCCATGCCCGAGAGGAAGGACTCGAACCTCCAACGGAGGGGTGGGGGGGGGGGGAGGAGGGGGGGCGGACCTAGGGACCGATGATCTCAACAGTTTGGCCCCATAGGAATTTACCACCACCGCCAAATACAGACATGTAAGCATGCAAAATACGGCGCTGCGGTCAGAAACGCCTATATAAAATAACAAGTGTCTGGCACAGATGTAGGATCGGTTACTGCTGCGACAATGGCAGCTTATCAAGATTTAAGTGAGTTTGAACGTGATGTTATAGGCGGCGCACGAGCGATGGGGCACAGCATCTCCGTTGTAGCGACGGAGTGGGGATTTTCCAGTACGACCATTTCACGAGTGTAAGGTGAATATGAGGAATCCGGTAAAACATCAAATCTCCGACATCACTGCCACCGGAAAAAGATCATGCAACAACAGGGCCATCGACGACTGAAGAGAATCGTTCAACGTGACAGAAGTGCAATCCTTCTGCAAACTGCTGCAGATTTCAGTGCTGGGCCATGAACAAGTGCGAACGATTCAATGAAACGTCATCGATATGGGCTTTCGGAGTCGAAGACCCACTCGTGTACCCTTGATGATTGCACGGCACAAAGCTTTAAGCCTCGCCTGTGCCCGTCGAACGCCGACACTGGACTCTTGATAACTGAAAACATGTTGCCTGGTCGGACGAGTCTCGTTTCAAACTGTATCCAGTGGATGGACGTGTACTGGTATGGAGACAACCCCATGAATCCAAGGGCCCTGCATGTCAGCAGGGCACTGTTCAAACTAGTGGAGGCTTTGTAAAGGTGTGGCGCGTGTACTGTTGGAGTGATACGGGACCACTGACAAATCTAGATACGACTCAGACAGGTGACATGTATGTAAGCATCCTGTCTGATGGCCTGCATCCATTAATGTCCATTGTGGATTCCACAGACTTGGACAATTCCAGCAGGACAATGCGATACCCCACACATCCAGAATTGCTACAGAGTGGCTCCAGGAACACTCTTCTAAGTGGCCACGAAACTCCTCAGACATGAAAATTATTGAGTATATCTGGGATGGCTTGCAACGTCCTGTTCAGAAGAGATCTCTACACCCTCGTACTCTTATGGACTTATGGTCAGTCCAGCAGGATTCATGGTGTCAATTCCCTCCAGCACTACTTCAGACACTAGTCAAGTCCATGCCACGTCGTGTTGAGGCTCCTTTCGCGTGCTCGAGGGGGCCCTACACGGTATTAGGCAGGTGTACCAGTTTCTTTGGCTCTTCAGTGTACATGTTCCAAAAAATAAAGGTCCTATAACAATGCCTCGGGTATGACATAAGTTACTTTTACGTCTGGAGGCTTCCCTCCGTTGAGAATGACATGATGTTTTCTGTTCGCTAGAAACTCTTTAATTCCGTATTCTGTTCATTGGGCGGCAGTGCGGAACTGTATCAAACGCCCTCTGGATGTCAAGGTAGACGGCACCAACCTGGGCGTCGGTATCTGCTGCTTTCTGGGTGTCGTGGAGGAACAATGGGAGCTGTGTTTCACACTGTCATTAGTTGCGCATCCCATGTTGATTCCTACGGAGGAGACCTTCGACCATCAGATCTGTCATAATACAGGAGAATAAAACATGTTCCGAAATTCTACAATAGACCAACGTCAGAGATAGAGCCCTATAGCTCTGCGCATGTGTTCGATGACCCTTCTTGAAAACACGAATGACCTGCTCTTTTTTCCAATCATTATGAGTTTCGCTCCTCCAGCGACCTTCGGTACTCTGCTGCTAGAAGAGGAGCAAGTTCTTTCGGATCGTTCTGGTATCCCGTCGTGTCCAAGCGCCTTTTCTCTGTTGAGTGATTTCAGCTGCTTTTCTATACCATGGTCACTCATTTCGATATCATTAAATGTATTTACAATTCGAATAACGACAACCATCAGCTGTAGAATGGAATGACGACAACGAAAATTTGTGCCGCACCGGGACTCGAACCCTGATCCCACTTATTGCCGTACCATTTGGCTCGCTACGGTCGCAGGTTCGAATCTTGGCTCGGGCATGGATGTGTGTGATGTCCTTAGGTTAGTTAGGTTTAAGTAGGTCTAAGTTCTAGGGGACTGATGACCTCAGTAGTTACGCCCCACAGTGCTCAGAGCCATTTGAACCATTTGGCTATCCGTGCACGACTCAGAGCCGAACCCAAACGTTCATATGTCGTCAACCATGCTTGTACGACCTGTACTCGTACATCAATTATATATATTCCGTACAGGTCAGAAGTTATACTCGACAGTCGCTTGTCCGGTATCGGCAGAGAAATGTCATATCACAGTGCCTGTGTGATTCTGATTATGATACAAAGTTTTCCTCGACATGCGTGCATGTCCAAAGGAATTTGCATGGTTACCAGAATAACATAGGCACTGCAATATCGCATGTCGATATCTGTTGTTCTGAAGTTCGTACGACGATTTCAGACAGGAACTACAGTGCAATCTTCCTCAGTGAAACAGTTACGGAAAAAGACGTTTAGTAGTTCGACCTTCCCTGTGTTATCCTCCATTTCGATGGCATCGTCGTTACAGTATATCTCGACTCATGGTTTCAATATGTTCACTGATTTAAATTAAGATCAAAACTTCTTATGATTTTTTGTCAATTTGGTAGACAGAATTTTACTTAAGAATTCCTGGAACGTTTCATGACTTTCTTTACGCAAATTTTGGCTTCTTTC
This sequence comes from Schistocerca cancellata, assembly GCF_023864275.1. Classification (NCBI taxonomy): domain Eukaryota; kingdom Metazoa; phylum Arthropoda; class Insecta; order Orthoptera; family Acrididae; genus Schistocerca; species Schistocerca cancellata. The sequence continues at coordinate 388,305,855 of NC_064627.1, read as the reverse complement.
ATCTTTTGTTTATCTGTGAAGCTGAGGCTACTAAAGGCCGAAATACTAAATGTCTTTTTCCAAAGTTGTATCACAGAGGAAGACTGCACTGTAGTTCCTTCTCTAGATTGTCGCACAGATGACAAAATGGTAGATATCGAAATAGACGACAGAGGGATAGAGAAAAAATTAAAATCGCTCAAAAGAGGAAAGGCCTCTGGACCTGATGGGATACCAGTTCGCTTTTACACAGAGTACGCGAAGGAACTTGCCCCCCTTCTTGCAGCGGTATACCGTAGGTCTCTAGAAGAGCGTAGCGTTCCAAAGGATTGGAAAAGGGCACAGGTCATCCCCGTTTTCAAGAAGGGACGTCGAACAGATGTGCAGAACTATAGACCTATATCTCTAACGTCGATCAGTTGTAGAATTTTGGAACACGTATTGTGTTCGAGTATAATGACTTTTCTGGAGACTAGAAATCTACTCTGTAGGAATCAGCATGGGTTTCGAAAAAGACGGTCATGTGAAACCCAGCTCGCGCTATTCGTCCACGAGACACAGAGGGCCATAGACACGGGTTCACAGGTAGATGCCGTGTTTCTTGACTTCCGCAAGGCGTTCGATACAGTTCCCCACAGTCGTTTAATGAACAAAGTAAGAGCATATGGACTATCAGACCAATTGTGTGATTGGATTGTGGAGTTTCTAGATAACAGGACGCAGCATGTCATTCTCAATGGAGTCTTCCGAAGTAAGAGTGATTTCAGGTGTGCCGCAGCGGAGTGTCATAGGACCGTTGCTATTCACAATATACATAAATGACCTGGTGGATGACATCGGAAGTTCACTGAGGCTTTTTGCAGATGATGCTGTGGTGTATCGAGATGTTGTAACAATGGAAAATTGTACTGAAATGCAGCAGGATCTGCAGCGAATTGACGCATGGTGCAGGGAATGGCAATTGAATCTCAATGTAGACAAGTGTAATGTGCTGCGAATACACAGAAAGATAGATCCTTTATCATTTAGCTACAAAATAGCAGGTCAGCAACTGGAAGCAGTTAATACCATAAATTATCTGGGAGTACGCATTAGGAGTGATTTAAAATGGAATGATCATATAATGTTGATCGTCGGTAAAGCAGATGCCAGACTGAGATTCATTGGAAGAATCCGAAGGAAATGCAATTCGAAAACAAAGGAAGTAGGTTACAGTACGCTTGTTCGCCCACTGCTTGAATACTGCTCAGCAGTGTGGGATCCGTACCAGATAGGGTTGATAGAAGATATAGAGAAGATCCAACGGAGAGCAGCAGGCTTCGTTACAGGATCATTTAGTAATCGCGAAAGCGTTACGGAGATGATAGATAAACTCCAGTGGAAGACTCTGCAGGAGAGACGCTCAGTAGCTCGGTACGGGCTTTTGTCAAAGTTTTGAGAACATACCTTCACCGAAGAGTCAAGCAGTATATTGCTCCCTCCTACGTATATCTCGCGAAGAGACCATGAGGATAAAATCAGAGAGATTAGAGCTCACACAGAGGCATACCGGCAATCCTTCTTTCCACGAACAATACGAGACTGGAATAGAAGGGAGAACCGATAGAGGTACTCAAGGTACCCTCCGCCACACACCGTTAGGTGGCTTGCGGAGTATGGATGTATATGTAGATGTGAAATTTGCGATCACCCTCCTTGCTTTCGTAGCAACTCTTTAACACGGCTGTTAATCCGTGACGGCTCTTTTTCCATCCCTCACAATTTTGATCTTGAACTTCATCCATTGATACCATTCTACAAATGTTCATGTGTCTATTTACAGCCGTATTCGGTGATGCCATAACGACCTTTACGTCAGCGATTCCCTGTTCTACGTTGAGTCGAAAAGTTAGAGTTTGTTCGTCACCAGCAGATCTAAGATGTTACCTTCCGAGTCTTTTCTCTGACTAACTGCTCCACGGAATTTTCGGATAAGCCATTTACATCATTTTCACCCGATTCCCCGTCCGTAGTACTCATCCTCATCAAAACGAAAGGTCCCGAAAATGGCAACGAATTGTTGAAAATTACATGTTATGACACAAAGTACTTTTCAGTTTCTTGCCTGCATGGGTGGCCGTTCATCCTGACGACCTGCACAGAACCACAGAGTCTTTGTCTGTGACAGAACATTCCAGGCAAATACAGGCGCCCAGTCACAGGCTGTTGACAGTACCTGCCGTCTGCCAACAAAAAAATCAGACACAGCCCGAGAGCCCCACAGGTAGGACCCGAAATCCACAGGGAGTCGTATAAAGCAAGGCAGAAGGGGGTTCGCTCGAGGTATGGCTGCCACCGTTAGAACCACATGAATTCTCCCAGTTCCCATGGTCTGTGACTAGGCGAAAGCTGTTTGAGTGGCCGCCAATAGGCAGTTGTAACTAGTTTCGACTGACTAGAGGAAATTCTTCTGTCTCCAAAGCATTTAACAACCCTGCTCCAAAGAAATCAGCGCCCGCATCAGCATAGTTTTTGTGTTTAGTCTCGTAGTCTTGTGGTTGAAGAAAATACGTGTTAGGTTCCTGCTAGCCTTTTAAAGGAGCGGTACATCTCAACCCTCTGAAAATATAGTACATCCTAGTGTAATTTTATTCTCTTGAGTGAATTTAGTGCAGAAACATATTGTATATATGAATCCTGTCGGATCACAGTAGCCGATATTTGTGGGTCTCATTCTATACTCATTGCTATAAATAATACGCACCCGTTAACTTGGAAAATATGCGTGATATACTGTTACACATAAATTAGTAAAATTAAGCTCATACCAGGTATATAACCGCAGGACACATTGCAGCCCCTCCCGACCAATTAAACCAGCCATAATTTTTCTTAAAATTAGATAATTTCTAGCATTTGTAATATTTGGGCATTTACTACATTGTAGCTTATTAACATTGGTACTAATAATCTGCAATGTATTGCCAATCAGCAACTAAATTTGTGTTACCAAAGTCAGTGAGACAAGCTTATCAAATTTTTTATCATATGCATATAATCAAA